>NW_027472622.1:0-600000 GCF_030347505.1 Rhynchophorus ferrugineus
TGGGCCCAAATTGTAAAATGGTCTTATCTATTGGCGATTTCGTTCCAATTCACATTCCAAGTAATATTCGGCATGCTAATTACATTGCCGGTGGCCAAGTTGCATTATCTCTTACAGTTTCCGAGGTATGGACTATCGATAATTTACACCTTAGGCTCTGCTTCTAACTTGGGCCCAAATTGTAAAATGGTCTTATCTATTGGCGATTTCGTTCCAATTCACATTCCAAGTAATATTCGGCATGCTAATTACATTGCCGGTGGCCAAGTTGCATTATCTCTTACAGTTTCCGAGGTATGGACTATCGATAATTTACACCTTAGGCTCTGCTTCTAACTTGGGCCCAAATTGTAAAATGGTCTTATCTATTGGCGATTTCGTTCCAATTCACATTCCAAGTAATATTCGGCATGCTAATTACATTGCCGGTGGCCAAGTTGCATTATCTCTTACAGTTTCCGAGGTATGGACTATCGATAATTTACACCTTAGGCTCTGCTTCTAATTTGGGCCCAAATTGTAAAATGGTCTTATCTTTTGGCGATTTCGTTCCAATTCACATTCCAAGTAATATTCGGCATGCTAATTACATTGCCGGTTGCCAAATTGCATTATCTCTTATAGTTTCCGAGATATGGACTATCGATAATTTACACCTTAGGCTCTGCTTCTAATTTGGGCCCAAATTGTAAAATGGTCTTATCTTTTGGCGATTTCGTTCCAATTCACATTCCAAGTAATATTCGGCATGCTAATTACATTGCCGGTGGCCAAGTTGCATTATCTCTTATAGATTCCGAGGTATGGACTATCGATAATTTACACCTTAGGCTCTGCTTCTAACTTGGGCCCAAATTGTAAAATAATCTTATCGATTGGCGATTTCGTTCCATTTCACATTCCAAGTAATATTCGGCATGCTAATTACATTGCCGGTTGCCAAATTGTATTATCTCTTATAGTTTCCGAGATATGGACTATCGATAATTTACACCTTAGGCTCTGCTTCTAACTTGTTCCCAAATTGTAAAATGGTCTTATCTATTGGCGATTTCGTCCCAATTCACATTCCAAGTAATATTCGGCATGCTAATTACATTGCTGGTTGCCAAATTGCATTATCTCTTATAGTTTCCGAGATATGGACTATCGATAATTTACACCTTAGGCTCTGTTTCTAACTTGGGCCCAAATTGTAAAATGGTCTTATCTATTGGCGATTTCGTTCCAATTCACATTCCAAGTAATATTATGCATGCTAATTACATTGCCGGTTGCCAAATTGCATTATCTCTTATAGTTTCCGAGATATGGACTATCGATAATTTACACCTTAGGCTCTGCTTCTAACTTGGACCCAAATTGTAAAATGGTCTTATCTATTGGCGATTTCATTCCAATTCACATTCCAAGTAATATTCGGCATGCTAATTACATTGCCGGTGGCCAAGTTGCATTATCTCTTATAGTTTCCGAGATATGGACTATCGATAATTTACACCTTAGGCTCTGCTTCTAACTTGGGCCCAAATTGTAAAATGGTCTTATCTGTTGGCGATTTCGTTCCAATTCACATTCCAAGTAATATTCGGCATGCTAATTACATTGCCGTTTGCCAAATTGCATTATCTCTTATAGTTTCCGAGATATGGACTATCGATAATTTACACCTTAGTCTCTGCTTCTAACTTGGGCCCAAATTGTAAAATGGTCTTATCTATTTTCGAATTCGTTCCAATTCACATTCCAAGTAATATTCGGCATGCTAATTACATTGCCGTTGGCCAAGTTGCATTATCTCTTATAGTTTCCGAGATATGGACTGTCGATAATTTACACCTTAGGCTCTGCTTCTAACTTGGGCCCAAATTGTAAAATGGTCTTATCTATTGGCGATTTCGTTCCAATTCACATTCCAAGTAATATTCGGCATGCTAATTACATTGCCGGTTGCCAAATTGCATTATCTCTTATAGTTTCCGAGATATGGACTATCGATAATTTACACCTTAGGCTCTGCTTCTAACTTGGGCCCAAATTGTAAAATGGTCTTATCTATTGGCGATTACGTTCCAATTCACATTCCAAGTAATATTCGGCATGCTAATTACATTGCCGGTTGCCAAATTGCATTATCTCTTATAGTTTCCGAGATATGGACTATCAATAATTTACACCTTAGGCTCTGCTTCTAACTTGGGCCCAAATTGTAAAATGGTCTTATCTGTTGGCGATTTCGTTCCAATTCACATTCCAAGTAATATTCGGCATGCTAATTACATTGCCGGTTGCCAAATTGCATTATCTCTTATAGTTTCCGAGATATGGACTATCGATAATTTACACCCTAGGCTCTGCTTCTAACTTGGGCCCAAATTGTAAAATGGTCTTATCTATTGGCGATTTCGTTCCAATTCACATTCCAAGTAATATTCGGCATGCTAATTACATTGCCGGTTGCCAAATTGCATTATCTCTTATGGTTTCCGAGATATGGACTATCGATAATTTACACCTTAGGCTCTGCTTCTAACTTGGGCCCAAATTGTAAAATGGTCTTATCTATTGGCGATTTCGTTCCAATTCACATTCCAAGTAATATTCGGCATGCTAATTACATTGCCGGTGGCCAAGTTGCATTATCTCTTATAGTTTCCGAGGTATGGACTATCGATAATTTACACCTTAGGCTCTGCTTCTAATTTGGGCCCAAATTGTAAAATGGTCTTATCTTTTGGCGATTTCGTTCCAATTCACATTCCAAGTAATATTCGGCATGCTAATTACATTGCCGGTTGCCAAATTGCATTATCTCTTATAGTTTCCGAGATATGGACTATCGATAATTTACACCTTAGGCTCTGCTTCTAACTTGGGCCCAAATTGTAAAATGGTCTTATCTATTGGCGATTTCGTTCCAATTCACATTCCAAGTAATATTCGGCATGCTAATTACATTGCCGGTGGCCAAGTTGCATTATCTCTTATAGATTCCGAGGTATGGACTTTCGATAATTTACACCTTAGGCTCTGCTTCTAACTTGGGCCCAAATTGTAAAATAATCTTATCTATTGGCGATTTCGTTCCATTTCACATTCCAAGTAATATTCGGCATGCTAATTACATTGCCGGTTGCCAAATTGCATTATCTCTTATAGTTTCCGAGATATGGACTATCAATAATTTACACCTTAGGCTCTGCTTCTAACTTGGGCCCAAATTGTAAAATGGTCTTATCTGTTGGCGAATTCGTTCCAATTCACATTCCAAGTAATATTCGGCATGCTAATTACATTGCCGTTGGCCAAGTTGCATTATCTCTTATAGTTTCCGAGATATGGACTGTCGATAATTTACACCTTAGGCTCTGCTTCTAACTTGGGCCCAAATTGTAAAATGGTCTTATCTATTGGCGATTTCGTTCCAATTCACATTCCAAGTAATATTCGGCATGCTAATTACATTGCCGGTTGCCAAATTGCATTATCTCTTATAGTTTCCGAGATATGGACTATCGATAATTTACACCTTAGGCTCTGCTTCTAACTTGGGCCCAAATTGTAAAATGGTCTTATCTATTGGCGATTACGTTCCAATTCACATTCCAAGTAATATTCGGCATGCTAATTACATTGCCGGTTACCAAATTGCATTATCTCTTATAGTTTCCGAGATATGGACTATCAATAATTTACACCTTAGGCTCTGCTTCTAACTTGGGCCCAAATTGTAAAATGGTCTTATCTGTTGGCGATTTCGTTCCAATTCACATTCCAAGTAATATTCGGCATGCTAATTACATTGCCGGTTGCCAAATTGCATTATCTCTTATAGTTTCCGAGATATGGACTATCGATAATTTACACCCTAGGCTCTGCTTCTAACTTGGGCCCAAATTGTAAAATGGTCTTATCTATTGGCGATTTCGTTCCAATTCACATTCCAAGTAATATTCGGCATGCTAATTACATTGCCGGTTGCCAAATTGCATTATCTCTTATGGTTTCCGAGATATGGACTATCGATAATTTACACCTTAGGCTCTGCTTCTAACTTGGGCCCAAATTGTAAAATGGTCTTATCTATTGGCGATTTCGTTCCAATTCACATTCCAAGTAATATTCGGCATGCTAATTACATTGCCGGTGGACAAGTTGCATTATCTCTTATAGTTTCCGAGGTATGGACTATCGATAATTTACACCTTAGGCTCTGCTTCTAATTTGGGCCCAAATTGTAAAATGGTCTTATCTTTTGGCGATTTCGTTCCAATTCACATTCCAAGTAATATTCGGCATGCTAATTACATTGCCGGTTGCCAAATTGCATTATCTCTTATAGTTTCCGAGATATGGACTATCGATAATTTACACCTTAGGCTCTGCTTCTAACTTGGGCCCAAATTGTAAAATGGTCTTATCTATTGGCGATTTCGTTCCAATTCACATTCCAAGTAATATTCGGCATGCTAATTACATTGCCGGTGGCCAAGTTGCATTATCTCTTATAGATTCCGAGGTATGGACTTTCGATAATTTACACCTTAGGCTCTGCTTCTAACTTGGGCCCAAATTGTAAAATAATCTTATCTATTGGCGATTTCGTTCCATTTCACATTCCAAGTAATATTCGGCATGCTAATTACATTGCCGGTTGCCAAATTGTATTATCTCTTATAGTTTCCGAGATATGGACTATCGATAATTTACACCTTAGGCTCTGCTTCTAACTTGTGCCCAAATTGTAAAATGGTCTTATCTATTGGCGATTTCGTTCCAATTCACATTCCAAGTAATATTCGGCATGCTAATTACATTGCTGGTTTCCAAATTGCATTATCTCTTATAGTTTCCGAGATATGGACTATCGATAATTTACACCTTAGGCTCTGTTTCTAACTTGGGCCCAAATTGTAAAATGGTCTTATCTATTGGCGATTTCGTTCCAATTCACATTCCAAGTAATATTCGGCATGCCAATTACATTGCCGGTTGCCAAATTGCATTATCTCTTATAGTTTCCGAGATATGGACTATAGATAATTTACACCTTAGGCTCTGCTTCTAACTTGGGCCCAAATTGTAAAATGGTCTTATCTATTGGCGATTTCGTTCCAATTCACATTCCAAGTAATATTCGGCATGCTAATTACATTGCCGGTTGCCAAATTGCATTATCTCTTATAGTTTCCGAGATATGGACTATCGATAATTTACACCCTAGGCTCTGCTTCTAACTTGGGCCCAAATTGAAAATGGTCTTGTCTATTGGCGATTTCGTTCCAATTCACATTCCAATTAATATTCGGCATGCTAATTACATTGCCGGTTGCCAAATTGCATTATCTCTTATGGTTTCCGAGATATGGACTATCGATAATTTACACCTTAGGCTCTGCTTCTAACTTGGGCCCAAATTGTAAAATGGTCTTATCTATTGGCGATTTCGTTCCAATTCACATTCCAAGTAATATTCGTTATGCTAATTACATTGCCGGTTGCCAAATTGCATTATCCCTTATAGTTTCCGAGATATGGACTATCGATAATTTACACCTTAGGCTTTGTTTCTAACTTGGGCCCAAATTGTAAAATGGTCTTATCTATTGGCGATTTCGTTCCAATTCACATTCCAAGTAATATTCCGCATGCTAATTACATTGCCGGTTGCCAAATTGCATTATCTCTTATAGTTTCCGAGATATGGACTATCGATAATTTACACCTTAGGCTCTGCTTCTAACTTGGACCCAAATTGTAAAATGGTCTTATCTATTGGCGATTTCGTTCCAATTCACATTCCAAGTAATATTCGGCATGCTAATTACATTGCCGGTGGCCAAGTTGCATTATCTCTTATAGTTTCCGAGATATGGACTATCGATAATTTACACCTTAGGCTCTACTTCTAACTTGGGCCCAAATTGTAAAATGGCCTTATCTATTGGCGATTTCGTTCCAATTCACATTCCAAGTAATATTCGGCATGCTAATTACATTACCGGTTGCCAAATTGCATTATCTCTTATAGTTTCCGAGATATGGACTATCGATAATTTACACCTTAGGCTCTGCTTCTAACTTGGGCCCAAATTGTAAAATGGTCTTATCTATTGGCGATTTCGTTCCAATTCACATTCCAAGTAATATTCGGTATGCTAATTACATTGCCGGTTGCCAAATTGCATTATCTCTTATAGTTTCCGAGATATGGACTATCGATAATTTACACCTTAGGCTCTGCTTCTAACTTGGGCCCAAATTGTAAAATGGTCTTATCTATTGGCGATTTCGTTCCAATTCACATTCCAAGTAATATTCGGCATGCTAATTACATTGCCGGTTGCCAAATTGCATTATCTCTTATAGTTTCCGAGATATGGACTATAGATAATTTACACCTTAGGCTCTGCTTCGAACTTGGGCCCAAATTGTAAAATGGTCTTATCTATTGGCGATTTCGTTCCAATTCACATTCCAAGTAATATTCGGCATGCTAATTACATTGCCGGTTGCCAAATTGCATTATCTGTTATAGTTTCCGAGATATGGACTATCGATAATTTACACCCTAGGCTCTGCTTCTAACTTGGGCCCAAATTGTAAAATGGTCTTATCTATTGGCGATTTCGTTCCAATTAACATTCCAAGTAATATTCGGCATGCTAATTACATTGCCGGTTGCCAAATTGCATTATCTCTTATGGTTTCCGAGATATGGACTATCGATAATTTACACCTTAGGCTCTGCTTCTAACTTGGGCCCAAATTGTAAAATGGTCTTATCTATTGGCGATTTCGTTCCAATTCACATTCCAAGTAATATTCGGCATGCTAATTACATTGCCGGTGGCCAAGTTGCATTATCTCTTATAGTTTCCGAGGTATGGACTATCGATAATTTACACCTTAGGCTCTGCTTCTAATTTGGGCCAAATTGTAAAATGGTCTTATCTTTTAGCGATTTCGTTCCAATTCACATTCCAAGTAATATTCGGCATGCTAATTACATTGCCGGTTGCCAAATTGCATTATCTCTTATAGTTTCCGAGATATGGACTATCGATAATTTACACCTTAGGCTCTGCTTCTAACTTGGGCCCAAATTGTAAAATGGTCTTATCTATTGGCGATTTCGTTCCAATTCACATTCCAAGTAATATTCGGCATGCTAATTACATTGCCGGTGGCCAAGTTGCATTATCTCTTATAGATTCCGAGGTATGGACTATCGATAATTTACACCTTAGGCTCTGCTTCTAACTTGGGCCCAAATTGTAAAATAATCTTATCTATTGGCGATTTCGTTCCATTTCACATTCCAAGTAACATTCGGCATGCTAATTACGTTGCCGATTGCCAAATTGTATTATCTCTTATAGTTTCCGAGATATGGACTATCGATAATTTACACCTTAGGCTCTGCTTCTAACTTGGGCCCAAATTGTAAAATGGTCTTATCTATTGGCGATTTCGTTCCAATTCACATTCCAAGTAATATTCGGCATGCTAATTACATTGCCGGTTGCCAAATTGCATTATCTCTTATAGTTTCCGAGATATGGACTATCAATAATTTACACCTTAGGCTCTGCTTCTAACTTGGGCCCAAATTATAAAATGGTCTTATCTGTTGGCGATTTCGTTCCAATTCACATTCCAAGTAATATTCGGCATGCTAATTACATTGCCGGTTGCCAAATTGCATTATCTCTTATAGTTTCCGAGATATGGACTATCGATAATTTACACCTTAGGCTCTGCTTCTAACTTGGGCCCAAATTGTAAAATGGTCTTATCTATTGGCGATTTCGTTCCAATTCACATTCCAAGTAATATTCGGCATGCTAATTACATTGCCGGTTGCCAAATTGCATTATCTCTTATAGTTTCCGAGATATGGACTATAGATAATTTACACCTTAAGCTCTGCTTCGAACTTGGGCCCAAATTGTAAAATGGTCTTATCTATTGGCGATTTCGTTCCAATTCACATTCCAAGTAATATTCGGCATGCTAATTACATTGCCGGTTGCCAAATTGCATTATCTCTTATAGTTTCCGAGATATGGACTATCGATAATTTACACCCTAGGCTCTGCTTCTAACTTGGGCCCAAATTGTAAAATGGTCTTATCTATTGGCGATTTCGTTCCAATTCACATTCCAAGTAATATTCGGCATGCTAATTACATTGCCGGTTGCCAAATTGCATTATCTCTTATGGTTTCCGAGATATGGACTATCAATAATTTACACCTTAGGCTCTGCTTCTAACTTGGGCCCAAATTATAAAATGGTCTTATCTGTTGGCGATTTCGTTCCAATTCACATTCCAAGTAATATTCGGCATGCTAATTACATTGCCGGTTGCCAAATTGCATTATCTCTTATAGTTTCCGAGATATGGACTATCGATAATTTACACCTTAGGCTCTGCTTCTAACTTGGGCCCAAATTGTAAAATGGTCTTATCTATTGGCGATTTCGTTCCAATTCACATTCCAAGTAATATTCGGCATGCTAATTACATTGCCGGTTGCCAAATTGCATTATCTCTTATAGTTTCCGAGATATGGACTATAGATAATTTACACCTTAGGCTCTGCTTCGAACTTGGGCCCAAATTGTAAAATGGTCTTATCTATTGGCGATTTCGTTCCAATTCACATTCCAAGTAATATTCGGCATGCTAATTACATTGCCGGTTGCCAAATTGCATTATCTCTTATAGTTTCCGAGATATGGACTATCGATAATTTACACCCTAGGCTCTGCTTCTAACTTGGGCCCAAATTGTAAAATGGTCTTATCTATTGGCGATTTCGTTCCAATTCACATTCCAAGTAATATTCGGCATGCTAATTACATTGCCGGTTGCCAAATTGCATTATCTCTTATGGTTTCCGAGATATGGACTATCGATAATTTACACCTTAGGCTCTGCTTCTAACTTGGGCCCAAATTGTAAAATGGTCTTATCTATTGGCGATTTCGTTCCAATTCACATTCCAAGTAATATTCGGCATGCTAATTACATTGCCGGTGGCCAAGTTGCATTATCTCTTATAGTTTCCGAGGTATGGACTATCGATAATTTACACCTTAGGCTCTGCTTCTAATTTGGGCCCAAATTGTAAAATGGTCTTATCTTTTGGCGATTTCGTTCCAATTCACATTCCAAGTAATATTCGGCATGCTAATTACATTGCCGGTTGCCAAATTGCATTATCTCTTATAGTTTCCGAGATATGGACTATCGATAATTTACACCTTAGGCTCTGCTTCTAACTTGGGCCCAAATTGTAAAATGGTCTTATCTATTGGCGATTTCGTTCCAATTCACATTCCAAGTAATATTCGGCATGCTAATTACATTGCCGGTTGCCAAATTGCATTATCTCTTATAGTTTCCGAGATATGGACTATCGATAATTTACACCCTAGGCTCTGCTTCTAACTTGGGCCCAAATTGTAAAATAATCTTATCTATTGGCGATTTCGTTCCATTTCACATTCCTAGTAATATTCGGCATGATAATTACATTGCCGGTTGCCAAATTGTATTATCTCTTATAGTTTCCGAGATATGGACTGTCGATAATTTACACCTTAGGCTCTGCTTCTAACTTGTGCCCAAATTGTAAAATGGTCTTATCTATTGGCGATTTCGTTCCAATTCACATTCCAAGTAATATTCGGCATGCTAATTACATTGCTGGTTGCCAAATTGCATTATCTCTTATAGTTTCCGAGATATGGACTATCGATAATTTACACCTTAGGCTCTGTTTCTAACTTGGGCCCAAATTGTAAAATGGTCTTATCTATTGGCGATTTCGTTCCAATTCACATTCCAAGTAATATTCGGCATGCCAATTACATTGCCGGTTGCCAAATTGCATTATCTCTTATAGTTTCCGAGATATGGACTATAGATAATTTACACCTTAGGCTCTGCTTCTAACTTGGGCCCAAATTGTAAAATGGTCTTATCTATTGGCGATTTCGTTCCAATTCACATTCCAAGTAATATTCGGCATGCTAATTACATTGCCGGTTGCCAAATTGCATTATCTCTTATAGTTTCCGAGATATGGACTATCGATAATTTACACCCTAGGCTCTGCTTCTAACTTGGGCCCAAATTGTAAAATGGTCTTGTCTATTGGCGATTTCGTTCCAATTCACATTCCAATTAATATTCGGCATGCTAATTACATTGCCGGTTGCCAAATTGCATTATCTCTTATGGTTTCCGAGATATGGACTATCGATAATTTACACCTTAGGCTCTGCTTCTAACTTGGGCCCAAATTGTAAAATGGTCTTATCTATTGGCGATTTCGTTCCAATTCACATTCCAAGTAATATTCGGCATGCTAATTACATTGCCGGTTGCCAAATTGCATTATCTCTTATAGTTTCCGAGATATGGACTATCGATAATTTACACCTTAGGCTCTGTTTCTAACTTGGGCCCAAATTGTAAAATTTTCTTATCTATTGGCGATTTCGTTCCAATTCACATTCCAAGTTATATTCCGCATGCTAATTACATTGCCGGTTGCCAAATTGCATTATCTCTTATAGTTTCCGAGATATGGACTATCGATAATTTACACCTTAGGCTCTGCTTCTAACTTGGACCCAAATTGTAAAATGGTCTTATCTATTGGCGATTTCGTTCCAATTCACATTCCAAGTAATATTCGGCATGCTAATTACATTGCCGGTGGCCAAGTTGCATTATCTCTTATAGTTTCCGAGATATGGACTATCGATAATTTACACCTTAGGCTCTGCTTCTAACTTGGGCCCAAATTGTAAAATGGCCTTATCTATTGGCGATTTCGTTCCAATTCACATTCCAAGTAATATTCGGCATGCTAATTACATTACCGGTTGCAAAATTGCATTATCTCTTATAGTTTCCGAGATATGGACTATCGATAATTTACACCTTAGGCTCTGCTTCTAACTTGGGCCCAAATTGTAAAATGGTCTTATCTATTGGCGATTTCGTTCCAATTCACATTCCAAGTAATATTCGGCATGCTAATTACATTGCCGGTTGCCAAATTGCATTATCTCTTATAGTTTCCGAGATATGGACTATCAATAATTTACACCTTAGGCTCTGCTTCTAACTTGGGCCCAAATTATAAAATGGTCTTATCTGTCGGCGATTTCGTTCCAATGCACATTCCAAGTAATATTCGGCATGCTAATTACATTGCCGGTTGCCAAATTGCATTATCTCTTATAGTTTCCGAGATATGGACTATCGATAATTTACACCTTAGGCTCTGCTTCTAACTTGGGCCCCAATTGTAAAATGGTCTTATCTATTGGCGATTTCGTTCCAATTCACATTCCAAGTAATATTCGGCATGCTAATTACATTGCCGGTTGCCAAATTGCATTATCTCTTATAGTTTCCGAGATATGGACTATAGATAATTTACACCTTAGGCTCTGCTTCGAACTTGGGCCCAAATTGTAAAATGGTCTTATCTATTGGCGATTTCGTTCCAATTCACATTCCAAGTAATATTCGGCATGCTAATTACATTGCCGGTTGCCAAATTGCATTATCTGTTATAGTTTCCGAGATATGGACTATCGATAATTTACACCCTAGGCTCTGCTTCTAACTTGGGCCCAAATTGTAAAATGGTCTTATCTATTGGCGATTTCGTTCCAATTCACATTCCAAGTAATATTTGGCATGCTAATTACATTGCCGGTTGCCAAATTGCATTATCTCTTATGGTTTCCGAGATATGGACTATCGATAATTTACACCTTAGGCTCTGCTTCTAACTTGGACCCAAATTGTAAAATGGTCTTATCTATTGGCGATTTCGTTCCAATTCACATTCCAAGTAATATTCGGCATGCTAATTACATTGCCGGTGGCCAAGTTGCATTATCTCTTATAGTTTCCGAGGTATGGACTATCGATAATTTACACCTTAGGCTCTGCTTCTAATTTGGGCCCAAATTGTTAAATGGTCTTATCTTTTGGCGATTTCGTTCCAATTCACATTCCAAGTAATATTCGGCATGCTAATTACATTGCCGGTTGCCAAATTGCATTATCTCTTATAGTTTCCGAGATATGGACTATCGATTATTTACACCTTAGGCTCTGCTTCTAACTTGGGGCCAAATTGTAAAATGGTCTTATCTATTGGCGATTTCGTTCCAATTCACATTCCAAGTAATATTCGGCATGCTAATTACATTGCCGGTGGCCAAGTTGCATTATCTCTTATAGATTCCGAGGTATGGACTATCGATAATTTACACCTTAGGCTCTGCTTCTAACTTGGGCCCAAATTGTAAAATAATCTTATCGATTGGCGATTTCGTTCCATTTCACATTCCAAGTAATATTCGGCATGCTAATTACATTGCCGGTTGCCAAATTGTATTATCTCTTATAGTTTCCGAGATATGGACTATCGATAATTTACACCTTAGGCTCTGCTTCTAACTTGTGCCCAAATTGTAAAATGGTCTTATCTATTGGCGATTTCGTCCCAATTCACATTCCAAGTAATATTCGGCATGCTAATTACATTGCTGGTTGCCAAATTGCATTATCTCTTATAGTTTCCGAGATATGGACTATCGATAATTTACACCTTAGGCTCTGCTTCTAACTTGGGCCCAAATTATAAAATGGTCTTATGTATTGTCGATTTCGTTCCAATTCACATTCCAAGTAATATTCGGCATGCTAATTACATTGCCGGTTGCCAAATTGCATTATCTCTTATAGTTTCCGAGATATGGACTATCGATAATTTACACCCTAGGCTCTGCTTCTAACTTGGGCCCAAATTGTAAAATGGTCTTGTCTATTGGCGATTTCGTTCCAATTCACATTCCAATTAATATTCGGCATGCTAATTACATTGCCGGTTGCCAAATTGCATTATCTCTTATGGTTTCCGAGATATGGACTATCGATAATTTACACCTTAGGCTCTGCTTCTAACTTGGGCCCAAATTGTAAAATGGTCTTATCTATTGGCGATTTCGTTCCAATTCACATTCCAAGTAATATTCGGCATGCTAATTACATTGCCGGTTGCCAAATTGCATTATCTCTTATAGTTTCCGAGATATGGACTATCGATAATTTACACCTTAGGCTCTGCTTCTAACTTGGACCCAAATTGTAAAATGGTCTTATCTATTGGCGATTTCGTTCCAATTCACATTCCAAGTAATATTCGGCATGCTAATTACATTGCCGGTGGCCAAGTTGCATTATCTCTTATAGTTTCCGAGATATGGACTATCGATAATTTACACCTTAGGCTCTGCTTCTAACTTGGGCCCAAATTGTAAAATGGTCTTATCTATTGGCGATTTCGTTCCAATTCACATTCCAAGTAATATTCGGCATGCTAATTACATTGCCGGTTGCCAAATTGCATTATCTCTTATGGTTTCCGAGATATGGACTATCGATAATTTACACCTTAGGCTCTGCTTCTAACTTGGGCCCAAATTGTAAAATGGTCTTATCTATTGGCGATTTCGTTCCAATTCACATTCCAAGTAATATTCGGCATGCTAATTACATTGCCGGTGGCCAAGTTGCATTATCTCTTACAGTTTCCGAGGTATGGACTATCGATAATTTACACCTTAGGCTCTGCTTCTAATTTGGGCCCAAATTGTAAAATGGTCTTATCTTTTGGCGATTTCGTTCCAATTCACATTCCAAGTAATATTCGGCATGCTAATTACATTGCCGGTTGCCAAATTGCATTATCTCTTATAGTTTCCGAGATATGGACTATCGATAATTTACACCTTAGGCTCTGCTTCTAACTTGGGCCCAAATTGTAAAATGGTCTTATCTATTGGCGATTTCGTTCCAATTCACATTCCAAGTAATATTCGGCATGCTAATTACATTGCCGGTGGCCAAGTTGCATTATCTCTTATAGATTCCGAGGTATGGACTATCGATAATTTACACCTTAGGCTCTGCTTCTAACTTGGGCCCAAATTGTAAAATAATCTTATCTATTGGCGATTTCGTTCCATTTCACATTCTAAGTAATATTCGGCATGCTAATTACATTGCCGGTTGCCAAATTGTATTATCTCTTATAGTTTCCGAGATATGGACTATCGATAATTTACACCTTAGGCTCTGCTTCTAACTTGTGCCCAAATTGTAAAATGGTCTTATCTATTGGCGATTTCGTTCCAATTCACATTCCAAGTAATATTCGGCATGCTAATTACATTGCTGGTTGCCAAATTGCATTATCTCTTATAGTTTCCGAGATATGGACTATCGATAATTTACACCTTAGGCTCTGTTTCTAACTTGGGCCCAAATTGTAAAATGGTCTTATCTATTGGCGATTTCGTTCCAATTCACATTCCAAGTAATATTATGCATGCTAATTACATTGCCGGTTGCCAAATTGCATTATCTCTTATAGTTTCCGAGATATGGACTATCGATAATTTACACCTTAGGCTCTGCTTCTAACTTGGACCCAAATTGTAAAATGGTCTTATCTATTGGCGATTTCATTCCAATTCTCATTCCAAGTAATATTCGGCATGCTAATTACATTGCCGGTGGCCAAGTTGCATTATCTCTTATAGTTTCCGAGATATGGACTATCGATAATTTACACCTTAGGCTCTGCTTCTAACTTGGGCCCAAATTGTAAAATGGTCTTATCTATTGGCGAATTCGTTCCAATTCACATTCCAAGTAATATTCGGCATGCTAATTACATTGCCGTTGGCCAAGTTGCATTATCTCTTATAGTTTCCGAGATATGGACTGTCGATAATTTACACCTTAGGCTCTGCTTCTAACTTGGGCCCAAATTGTAAAATGGTCTTATCTATTGGCGATTTCGTTCCAATTCACATTCCAAGTAATATTCGGCATGCTAATTACATTGCCGGTTGCCAAATTGCATTATCTCTTATAGTTTCCGAGATATGGACTATCGATAATTTACACCTTAGGCTCTGCTTCTAACTTGGGCCCAAATTGTAAAATGGTCTTATCTATTGGCGATTACGTTCCAATTCACATTCCAAGTAATATTCGGCATGCTAATTACATTGCCGGTTGCCAAATTGCATTATCTCTTATAGTTTCCGAGATATGGACTATCAATAATTTACACCTTAGGCTCTGCTTCTAACTTGGGCCCAAATTGTAAAATGGTCTTATCTGTTGGCGATTTCGTTCCAATTCACATTCCAAGTAATATTCGGCATGCTAATTACATTGCCGGTTGCCAAATTGCATTATCTCTTATAGTTTCCGAGATATGGACTATCGATAATTTACACCCTAGGCTCTGCTTCTAACTTGGGCCCAAATTGTAAAATGGTCTTATCTATTGGCGATTTCGTTCCAATTCACATTCCAAGTAATATTCGGCATGCTAATTACATTGCCGGTTGCCAAATTGCATTATCTCTTATGGTTTCCGAGATATGGACTATCGATAATTTACACCTTAGGCTCTGCTTCTAACTTGGGCCCAAATTGTAAAATGGTCTTATCTATTGGCGATTTCGTTCCAATTCACATTCCAAGTAATATTCGGCATGCTAATTACATTGCCGGTGGCCAAGTTGCATTATCTCTTATAGTTTCCGAGGTATGGACTATCGATAATTTACACCTTAGGCTCTGCTTCTAATTTGGGCCCAAATTGTAAAATGGTCTTATCTTTTGGCGATTTCGTTCCAATTCACATTCCAAGTAATATTCGGCATGCTAATTACATTGCCGGTTGCCAAATTGCATTATCTCTTATAGTTTCCGAGATATGGACTATCGATAATTTACACCTTAGGCTCTGCTTCTAACTTGGGCCCAAATTGTAAAATGGTCTTATCTATTGGCGATTTCGTTCCAATTCACATTCCAAGTAATATTCGGCATGCTAATTACATTGCCGGTGGCCAAGTTGCATTATCTCTTATAGATTCCGAGGTATGGACTATCGATAATTTACACCTTAGGCTCTGCTTCTAACTTGGGCCCAAATTGTAAAATAATCTTATCTATTGGCGATTTCGTTCCATTTCACATTCCAAGTAATATTCGGCATGCTAATTACATTGCCGGTTGCCAAATTGTATTATCTCTTATAGTTTCCGAGATATGGACTATCGATAATTTACACCTTAGGCTCTGCTTCTAACTTGTGCCCAAATTGTAAAATGGTCTTATCTATTGGCGATTTCGTTCCAATTCACATTCCAAGTAATATTCGGCATGCTAATTACATTGCTGGTTTCCAAATTGCATTATCTCTTATAGTTTCCGAGATATGGACTATCGATAATTTACACCTTAGGCTCTGTTTCTAACTTGGGCCCAAATTGTAAAATGGTCTTATCTATTGGCGATTTCGTTCCAATTCACATTCCAAGTAATATTCGGCATGCCAATTACATTGCCGGTTGCCAAATTGCATTATCTCTTATAGTTTCCGAGATATGGACTATAGATAATTTACACCTTAGGCTCTGCTTCTAACTTGGGCCCAAATTGTAAAATGGTCTTATCTATTGGCGATTTCGTTCCAATTCACATTCCAATTAATATTCGGCATGCTAATTACATTGCCGGTTGCCAAATTGCATTATCTCTTATGGTTTCCGAGATATGGACTATCGATAATTTACACCTTAGGCTCTGCTTCTAACTTGGGCCCAAATTGTAAAATGGTCTTATCTATTGGCGATTTCGTTCCAATTCACATTCCAAGTAATATTCGTTATGCTAATTACATTGCCGGTTGCCAAATTGCATTATCTCTTATAGTTTCCGAGATATGGACTATCGATAATTTACACCTTAGGCTTTGTTTCTAACTTGGGCCCAAATTGTAAAATGGTCTTATCTATTGGCGATTTCGTTCCAATTCACATTCCAAGTAATATTCCGCATGCTAATTACATTTCCGGTTGCCAAATTGCATTATCTCTTATAGTTTCCGAGATATGGACTATCGATAATTTACACCTTAGGCTCTGCTTCTAACTTGGACCCAAATTGTAAAATGGTCTTATCTATTGGCGATTTCGTTCCAATTCACATTCCAAGTAATATTCGGCATGCTAATTACATTGCCGGTGGCCAAGTTGCATTATCTCTTATAGTTTCCGAGATATGGACTATCGATAATTTACACCTTAGGCTCTACTTCTAACTTGGGCCCAAATTGTAAAATGGCCTTATCTATTGGCGATTTCGTTCCAATTCACATTCCAAGTAATATTCGGCATGCTAATTACATTACCGGTTGCCAAATTGCATTATCTCTTATAGTTTCCGAGATATGGACTATCGATAATTTACACCTTAGGCTCTGCTTCTAACTTGGGCCCAAATTGTAAAATGGTCTTATCTATTGGCGATTTCGTTCCAATTCACATTCCAAGTAATATTCGGCATGCTAATTACATTGCCGGTTGCCAAATTGCATTATCTCTTATAGTTTCCGAGATATGGACTATCGATAATTTACACCTTAGGCTCTGCTTCTAACTTGGGCCCAAATTGTAAAATGGTCTTATCTATTGGCGATTTCGTTCCAATTCACATTCCAAGTAATATTCGGCATGCTAATTATATTGCCGGTTGCCAAATTGCATTATCTCTTATAGTTTCCGAGATATGGACTATAGATAATTTACACCTTAGGCTCTGCTTCGAATTTGGGCCCAAATTGTAAAATGGTCTTATCTATTGGCGATTTCGTTCCAATTCACATTCCAAGTAATATTCGGCATGCTAATTACATTGCCGGTTGCCAAATTGCATTATCTGTTATAGTTTCCGAGATATGGACTATCGATAATTTACACCCTAGGCTCTGCTTCTAACTTGGGCCCAAATTGTAAAATGGTCTTATCTATTGGCGATTTCGTTCCAATTAACATTCCAAGTAATATTCGGCATGCTAATTACATTGCCGGTTGCCAAATTGCATTATCTCTTATGGTTTCCGAGATATGGACTATCGATAATTTACACCTTAGGCTCTGCTTCTAACTTGGGCCCAAATTGTAAAATGGTCTTATCTATTGGCGATTTCGTTCCAATTCACATTCCAAGTAATATTCGGCATGCTAATTACATTGCCGGTGGCCAAGTTGCATTATCTCTTATAGTTTCCGAGGTATGGACTATCGATAATTTACACCTTAGGCTCTGCTTCTAATTTGGGCCAAATTGTAAAATGGTCTTATCTTTTAGCGATTTCGTTCCAATTCACATTCCAAGTAATATTCGGCATGCTAATTACATTGCCGGTTGCCAAATTGCATTATCTCTTATAGTTTCCGAGATATGGACTATCGATAATTTACACCTTAGGCTCTGCTTCTAACTTGGGCCCAAATTGTAAAATGGTCTTAACTATTGGCGATTTCGTTCCAATTCACATTCCAAGTAATATTCGGCATGCTAATTACATTGCCGGTGGCCAAGTTGCATTATCTCTTATAGATTCCGAGGTATGGACTATCGATAATTTACACCTTAGGCTCTGCTTCTAACTTGGGCCCAAATTGTAAAATAATCTTATCTATTGGCGATTTCGTTCCATTTCACATTCCAAGTAATATTCGGCATGCTAATTACATTGCCGGTTGCCAAATTGTATTATCTCTTATAGTTTCCGAGATATGGACTATCGATAATTTACACCTTAGGCTCTGCTTCTAACTTGGGCCCAAATTGTAAAATGGTCTTATCTATTGGCGATTTCGTTCCAATTCACATTCCAAGTAATATTCGGCATGCTAATTACATTGCCGGTTGCCAAATTGCATTATCTCTTATAGTTTCCGAGATATGGACTATCAATAATTTACACCTTAGGCTCTGCTTCTAACTTGGGCCCAAATTATAAAATGGTCTTATCTGTTGGCGATTTCGTTCCAATTCACATTCCAAGTAATATTCGGCATGCTAATTACATTGCCGGTTGCCAAATTGCATTATCTCTTATAGTTTCCGAGATATGGACTATAGATAATTTACACCTTAGGCTCTGCTTCGAACTTGGGCACAAATTGTAAAATGGTCTTATCTATTGGCGATTTCGTTCCAATTCACATTCCAAGTAATATTCGGCATGCTAATTACATTGCCGGTTGCCAAATTGCATTATCTCTTATAGTTTCCGAGATATGGACTATCGATAATTTACACCCTAGGCTCTGCTTCTAACTTGGGCCCAAATTGTAAAATGGTCTTATCTATTGGCGATTTCGTTCCAATTCACATTCCAAGTAATATTCGGCATGCTAATTACATTGCCGGTTGCCAAATTGCATTATCTCTTATGGTTTCCGAGATATGGACTATCGATAATTTACACCTTAGGCT
This sequence comes from Rhynchophorus ferrugineus, assembly GCF_030347505.1. Classification (NCBI taxonomy): domain Eukaryota; kingdom Metazoa; phylum Arthropoda; class Insecta; order Coleoptera; family Curculionidae; genus Rhynchophorus; species Rhynchophorus ferrugineus. The sequence goes on from NW_027472622.1 coordinate 19,421, forward strand.
CTGCTTCTAACTTGGGCCCAAATTGTAAAATGGTCTTATCTATTGGCGATTTCGTTCCAATTCACATTCCAAGTAATATTCGGCATGCTAATTACATTGCCGGTGGCCAAGTTGCATTATCTCTTATAGTTTCCGAGGTATGGACTATCGATAATTTACACCTTAGGCTCTGCTTCTAATTTGGGCCCAAATTGTAAAATGGTCTTATCTTTTGGCGATTTCGTTCCAATTCACATTCCAAGTAATATTCGGCATGCTAATTACATTGCCGGTTGCCAAATTGCATTATCTCTTATAGTTTCCGAGATATGGACTATCGATAATTTACACCTTAGGCTCTGCTTCTAACTTGGGCCCAAATTGTAAAATGGTCTTATCTATTGGCGATTTCGTTCCAATTCACATTCCAAGTAATATTCGGCATGCTAATTACATTGCCGGTGGCCAAGTTGCATTATCTCTTATAGATTCCGAGGTATGGACTATCGATAATTTACACCTTAGGCTCTGTTTCTAACTTGGGCCCAAATTGTAAAATAATCTTATCTATTGGCGATTTCGTTCCATTTCACATTCCTAGTAATATTCGGCATGCTAATTACATTGCCCTTTGCCAAATTGTATTATCTCTTATAGTTTCCGAGATATGGACTATCGATAATTTACACCTTAGGCTCTGCTTCTAACTTGTGCCCAAATTGTAAAATGGTCTTATCTATTGGCGATTTCGTTCCAATTCACATTCCAAGTAATATTCGGCATGCTAATTACATTGCTGGTTGCCAAATTGCATTATCTCTTATAGTTTCCGAGATATGGACTATCGATAATTTACACCTTAGGCTCTGTTTCTAACTTGGGCCCAAATTGTAAAATGGTCTTATCTATTGGCGATTTCGTTCCAATTCACATTCCAAGTAATATTCGGCATGCCAATTACATTGCCGGTTGCCAAATTGCATTATCTCTTATAGTTTCCGAGATATGGACTATAGATAATTTACACCTTAGGCTCTGCTTCTAACTTGGGCCCAAATTGTAAAATGGTCTTATCTATTGGCGATTTCGTTCCAATTCACATTCCAAGTAATATTCGGCATGCTAATTACATTGCCGGTTGCCAAATTGCATTATCTCTTATAGTTTCCGAGATATGGACTATCAATAATTTACACCTTAGGCTCTGCTTCTAACTTGGGCCCAAATTATAAAATGGTCTTATCTGTTGGCGATTTCGTTCCAATTCACATTCCAAGTAATATTCGGCATGCTAATTACATTGCCGGTTGCCAAATTGCATTATCTCTTATAGTTTCCGAGATATGGACTATAGATAATTTACACCTTAGGCTCTGCTTCGAACTTGGGCCCAAATTGTAAAATGGTCTTATCTATTGGCGATTTCGTTCCAATTCACATTCCAAGTAATATTCGGCATGCTAATTACATTGCCGGTTGCCAAATTGCATTACCTCTTATAGTTTCCGAGATATGGACTATCGATAATTTACACCCTAGGCTCTGCTTCTAACTTGGGCCCAAATTGTAAAATGGTCTTATCTATTGGCGATTTCGTTCCAATTCACATTCCAAGTAATATTCGGCATGCTAATTACATTGCCGGTTGCCAAATTGCATTATCTCTTATGGTTTCCGAGATATGGACTATCGATAATTTACACCTTAGGCTCTGCTTCTAACTTGGGCCCAAATTGTAAAATGGTCTTATCTATTGGCGATTTCGTTCCAATTCACATTCCAAGTAATATTCGGCATGCTAATTACATTGCCGGTGGCCAAGTTGCATTATCTCTTATAGTTTCCGAGGTATGGACTATCGATAATTTACACCTTAGGCTCTGCTTCTAATTTGGGCCCAAATTGTAAAATGGTCTTATCTTTTGGCGATTTCGTTCCAATTCACATTCCAAGTAATATTCGGCATGCTAATTACATTGCCGGTTGCCAAATTGCATTATCTCTTATAGTTTCCGAGATATGGACTATCGATAATTTACACCTTAGGCTCTGCTTCTAACTTGGGCCCAAATTGTAAAATGGTCTTATCTATTGGCGATTTCGTTCCAATTCACATTCCAAGTAATATTCGGCATGCTAATTACATTGCCGGTGGCCAAGTTGCATTATCTCTTATAGATTCCGAGGTATGGACTATCGATAATTTACACCTTAGGCTCTGCTTCTAACTTGGGCCCAAATTGTAAAATAATCTTATCTATTGGCGATTTCGTTCCATTTCACATTCCTAGTAATATTCGGCATGCTAATTACATTGCCCTTTGCCAAATTGTATTATCTCTTATAGTTTCCGAGATATGGACTATCGATAATTTACACCTTAGGCTCTGCTTCTAACTTGTGCCCAAATTGTAAAATGGTCTTATCTATTGGCGATTTCGTTCCAATTCACATTCCAAGTAATATTCGGCATGCTAATTACATTGCTGGTTGCCAAATTGCATTATCTCTTATAGTTTCCGAGATATGGACTATCGATAATTTACACCTTAGGCTCTGTTTCTAACTTGGGCCCAAATTGTAAAATGGTCTTATCTATTGGCGATTTCGTTCCAATTCACATTCCAAGTAATATTCGGCATGCCAATTACATTGCCGGTTGCCAAATTGCATTATCTCTTATAGTTTCCGAGATATGGACTATAGATAATTTACACCTTAGGCTCTGCTTCTAACTTGGGCCCAAATTGTAAAATGGTCTTATCTATTGGCGATTTCGTTCCAATTCACATTCCAAGTAATATTCGGCATGCTAATTACATTGCCGGTTGCCAAATTGCATTATCTCTTATAGTTTCCGAGATATGGACTATCGATAATTTACACCCTAGGCTCTGCTTCTAACTTGGGCCCAAATTGTAAAATGGTCTTGTCTATTGGCGATTTCGTTCCAATTCACATTCCAATTAATATTCGGCATGCTAATTACATTGCCGGTTGCCAAATTGCATTATCTCTTATGGTTTCCGAGATATGGACTATCGATAATTTACACCTTAGGCTCTGCTTCTAACTTGGGCCCAAATTGTAAAATGGTCTTATCTATTGGCGATTTCGTTCCAATTCACATTCCAAGTAATATTCGGCATGCTAATTACATTGCCGGTTGCCAAATTGCATTATCTCTTATAGTTTCCGAGATATGGACTATCGATAATTTACACCTTAGGCTCTGTTTCTAACTTGGGCCCAAATTGTAAAATTTTCTTATCTATTGGCGATTTCGTTCCAATTCACATTCCAAGTAATATTCCGCATGCTAATTACATTGCCGGTTGCCAAATTGCATTATCTCTTATAGTTTCCGAGATATGGACTATCGATAATTTACACCTTAGGCTCTGCTTCTAACTTGGACCCAAATTGTAAAATGGTCTTATCTATTGGCGATTTCGTTCCAATTCACATTCCAAGTAATATTCGGCATGCTAATTACATTGCCGGTGGCCAAGTTGCATTATCTCTTATAGTTTCCGAGATATGGACTATCGATAATTTACACCTTAGGCTCTGCTTCTAACTTGGGCCCAAATTGTAAAATGGCCTTATCTATTGGCGATTTCGTTCCAATTCACATTCCAAGTAATATTCGGCATGCTAATTACATTACCGGTTGCCAAATTGCATTATCTCTTATAGTTTCCGAGATATGGACTATCGATAATTTACACCTTAGGCTCTGCTTCTAACTTGGGCCCAAATTGTAAAATGGTCTTATCTATTGGCGATTTCGTTCCAATTCACATTCCAAGTAATATTCGGCATGCTAATTACATTGCCGGTTGCCAAATTGCATTATCTCTTATAGTTTCCGAGATATGGACTATCAATAATTTACACCTTAGGCTCTGCTTCTAACTTGGGCCCAAATTATAAAATGGTCTTATCTGTCGGCGATTTCGTTCCAATGCACATTCCAAGTAATATTCCGCATGCTAATTACATTGCCGGTTGCCAAATTGCATTATCTCTTATAGTTTCCGAGATATGGACTATCGATAATTTACACCTTAGGCTCTGCTTCTAACTTGGGCCCAAATTGTAAAATGGTCTTATCTATTGGCGATTTCGTTCCAATTCACATTCCAAGTAATATTCGGCATGCTAATTACATTGCCGGTTGCCAAATTGCATTATCTCTTATAGTTTCCGAGATATGGACTATAGATAATTTACACCTTAGGCTCTGCTTCGAACTTGGGCCCAAATTGTAAAATGGTCTTATCTATTGGCGATTTCGTTCCAATTCACATTCCAAGTAATATTCGGCATGCTAATTACATTGCCGGTTGCCAAATTGCATTATCTGTTATAGTTTCCGAGATATGGACTATCGATAATTTACACCCTAGGCTCCGCTTCTAACTTGGGCCCAAATTGTAAAATGGTCTTATCTATTGGCGATTTCGTTCCAATTCACATTCCAAGTAATATTCGGCATGCTAATTACATTGCCGGTTGCCAAATTGCATTATCTCTTATGGTTTCCGAGATATGGACTACCGATAATTTACACCTTAGGCTCTGCTTCTAACTTGGACCCAAATTGTAAAATGGTCTTATCTATTGGCGATTTCGTTCCAATTCACATTCCAAGTAATATTCGGCATGCTAATTACATTGCCGGTGGCCAAGTTGCATTATCTCTTATAGTTTCCGAGGTATGGACTATCGATAATTTACACCTTAGGCTCTGCTTCTAATTTGGGCCCAAATTGTAAAATGGTCTTATCTTTTGGCGATTTCGTTCCAATTCACATTCCAAGTAATATTCGGCATGCTAATTACATTGCCGGTTGCCAAATTGCATTATCTCTTATAGTTTCCGAGATATGGACTATCGATAATTTACACCTTAGGCTCTGCTTCTAACTTGGGCCCAAATTGTAAAATAATCTTATCTATTGGCGATTTCGTTCCAATTCACATTCCAAGTAATATTCGGCATGCTAATTACATTGCCGGTTGCCAAATTGTATTATCTCTTATAGTTTCCGAGATATGGACTATCGATAATTTACACCTTAGGCTCTGCTTCTAACTTGTGCCCAAATTGTAAAATGGTCTTATCTATTGGCGATTTCGTTCCAATTCACATTCCAAGTAATATTCGGCATGCTAATTACATTGCTGGTTGCCAAATTGCATTATCTCTTATAGTTTCCGAGATATGGACTATCGATAATTTACACCTTAGGCTCTGCTTCTAACTTGGGCCCAAATTGTAAAATAATCTTATCTATTGGCGATTTCGTTCCATTTCACATTCCAAGTAATATTCGGCATGCTAATTACATTGCCGGTTGCCAAATTGTATTATCTCTTATAGTTTCCGAGATATGGACTATCGATAATTTACACCTTAGGCTCTGCTTCTAACTTGTGCCCAAATTGTAAAATGGTCTTATCTATTGGCGATTTCGTTCCAATTCACATTCCAAGTAATATTCCGCATGCTAATTACATTGCCGGTTGCCAAATTGCATTATCTCTTATAGTTTCCGAGATATGGACTATCGATAATTTACACCTTAGGCTCTGCTTCTAACTTGGACCCAAATTGTAAAATGGTCTTATCTATTGGCGATTTCGTTCCAATTCACATTCCAAGTAATATTCGGCATGCTAATTACATTGCCGGTGGCCAAGTTGCATTATCTCTTATAGTTTACGAGATATGGACTATCAATAATTTACACCTTAGGCTCTGCTTCTAACTTGGGCCCAAATTGTAAAATGGTCTTATCTATTGGCGATTTCGTTCCAATTCACATTCCAAGTAATATTCGGCATGCTAATTACATTGCCGGTTGCCAAATTGCATTATCTCTTATAGTTTCCGAGATATGGACTAGAGATAATTTACACCTTAGGCTCTGCTTCGAACTTGGGCCCAAATTGTAAAATGGTCTTATCTATTGGCGATTCCGTTCCAATTCACATTCCAAGTAATATTCGGCATGCTAATTACATTGCCGGTTGCCAAATTGCATTATCTCTTATAGTTTCCGAGATATGGACTATCGATAATTTACACCCTAGGCTCTGCTTCTAACTTGGGCCCAAATTGTAAAATGGTCTTATCTATTGGCGAGTTCGTTCCAATTCACATTCCAAGTAATATTCGGCATGCTAATTACATTGCCGGTTGCCAAATTGCATTATCTCTTATGGTTTCCGAGATATGGACTATCGATAATTTACACCTTAGGCTCTGCTTCTAACTTGGGCCCAAATTGTAAAATGGTCTTATCTATTGGCGATTTCGTTCCAATTCACATTCCAAGTAATATTCGGCATGCTAATTACATTGCCGGTGGCCAAGTTGCATTATCTCTTATAGTTTCCGAGGTATGGACTATCGATAATTTACACCTTAGGCTCTGCTTCTAATTTGGGCCCAAATTGTAAAATGGTCTTATCTTTTGGCGATTTCGTTCCAATTCACATTCCAAGTAATATTCGGCATGCTAATTACATTGCCGGTTGCCAAATTGCATTATCTCTTATGGTTTCCGAGATATGGACTATCGATAATTTACACCTTAGGCTCTGCTTCTAACTTGGGCCCAAATTGTAAAATGGTCTTATCTATTGGCGATTTCGTTCCAATTCACATTCCAAGTAATATTCGGCATGCTAATTACATTGCCGGTGGCCAAGTTGCATTATCTCTTATAGATTCCGAGGTATGGACTATCGATAATTTACACCTTAGGCTCTGCTTCTAACTTGGGCCCAAATTGTAAAATAATCTTATCTATTGGCGATTTCGTTCCATTTCACATTCTAAGTAATATTCGGCATGCTAATTACATTGCCGGTTGCCAAATTGTATTATCTCTTATAGTTTCCGAGATATGGACTATCGATAATTTACACCTTAGGCTCTGCTTCTAACTTGTGCCCAAATTGTAAAATGGTCTTATCTATTGGCGATTTCGTTCCAATTCACATTCCAAGTAATATTCGGCATGCTAATTACATTGCTGGTTGCCAAATTGCATTATCTCTTATAGTTTCCGAGATATGGACTATCGATAATTTACACCTTAGGCTCTGTTTCTAACTTGGGCCCAAATTGTAAAATGGTCTTATCTATTGGCGATTTCGTTCCAATTCACATTCCAAGTAATATTCGGCATGCTAATTACATTGCCGGTTGCCAAATTGCATTATCTAACTTGGGCCCAAATTGTAAAATGGTCTTATCTATTGGCGATTTCGTTCCAATTCACATTCCAAGTAATATTCGGCATGCTAATTACATTGCTGGTTGCCAAATTGCATTATCTGTTATAGTTTCCGAGATATGGACTATCGATAATTTACACCTTAGGCTCTGCTTCTAACTTGGGCCCATATTGTAAAATGGTCTTATCTTTTGGCGATTTCGTTCCAATTCACATTCCAAGTAATATTCGGCATGCTAATTACATTGCCGGTTGCCAAATTGCATTATCTCTTATAGTTTCCGAGATATGGACTATCGATAATTTACACCTTAGGCTCTGCTTCTAACTTGGGCCCAAATTGTAAAATGGTCTTATCTATTGGCGATTTCGTTCCAATTCACATTCCAAGTAATATTCGGCATGCTAATTACATTGCCGGTGGACAAGTTGCATTATCTCTTATGGTTTCCGAGATATGGACTATCGATAATTTATACCTTAGGCTCTGCTTCTAACTTGGGCCCAAATTGTAAAATGGTCTTATCTATTGGCGATTTCGTTCCAATTCACATTCCAAGTAATATTCGGCATGCTAATTACGTTGCCGATTGCCAAATTGCATTATCTCTTATAGTCTCCGAGATATGGACTATCGATAATTTACACCTTAGGCTCTGCTTCTAACTTGGGCCCAAATTGTAAAATGGTCTTATCTATTGGCGATTTCGTTCCAATTCACATTCCAAGTAATATTCGGCATGCTAATTACATTGCCGGTTGCCAAATTGCATTATCTCTTATAGTTTCCGAGATATGGACTATCGATAATTTACACCTTAGGCTCTGCTTCTAACTTGGGCCCAAATTGTAAAATGGTCTTATCTATTGGCGATTTCGTTCCAATTCACATTCCAAGTAATATTCGGCATGCTAATTACATTGCCGGTTGCCAAATTGCATTATCTCTTATAGTTTCCGAGATATGGACTATCGATTATTTACACCTTAGGCTCTGCTTCTAACTTGGGCCCAAATTGTAAAATAGTCTTATCTATTGGCGATTTCGTTCCAATTCACATTCCAAGTAATATTCGGCATGCTAATTACATTGCCGGTTGCCAAATTGCATGATCTCTTATAGTTTCCGAGATATGGACTATCGATAATTTACACCTTAGGCTCTGCTTCTAACTTGGGCCCAAATTGTAAAATGGTCTTATCTATTGGCGATTTCGTTCCAATTCACATTCCAAGTAATATTCCGCATGCTAATTACATTGCCGGTTGCCAAATTGCATTATCTCTTATAGTTTCCGAGATATGGACTATCGATAATTTACACCTTAGGCTCTGCTTCTAACTTGGACCCAAATTGTTAAATGGTCTTATCTATTGGCGATTTCGTTCCAATTCACATTCCAAGTAATATTCGGCATGCTAATTACATTGCCGGTGGCCAAGTTGCATTATCTCTTATAGTTTCCGAGATATGGACTATCGATAATTTACACCTTAGGCTCTGCTTCTAACTTGGGCCCAAATTGTAAAATGATCTTATCTATTGGCGATTTCGTTCCAATTCACATTCCAAGTAATATTCCGCATGCTAATTACATTGCCGGTTGCCAAATTGCATTATCTCTTATAGTTTCCGAGATATGGACTATCGATTATTTACACCTTAGGCTCTGCTTCTAACTTGGACCCAAATTGTAAAATGGTCTTATCTATTGGCGATTTCGTTCCAATTCACATTCCAAGTAATATCCGGCATGCTAATTACATTGCCGGTGGCCAAGTTGCATTATCTCTTATAGTTTCCGAGATATGGACTATCGATAATTTACACCTTAGGCTCTGCTTCTAACTTGGGACCAAATTGTAAAATGGTCTTATCTATTGGCGATTTCGTTCCAATTCACATTTCAAGTAATATTCGGCATGCTAATTACATTGCCGGTTGCCAAATTGCATTATCTCTTATAGTTTCCGAGATATGGACTATCGATAATTTACACCTTAGTCTCTGCTTCTAACTTGGGCCCAAATTGTAAAATGGTCTTATCTATTGGCGATTTCGTTCCAATTCACATTCCAAGTAATATTCGGCATGCTAATTACATTGCCGGTGGCCAAGTTGCATTATCTCTTATAGTTTCCGAGATATGGACTATCGATAATTTACACCTTAGGCTCTGCTTCTAACTTGGGCCCAAATTGTAAAATGGTCTTATTTATTGGCGATTTCGTTCCAATTCACATTCCAAGTAATATTCGGCATGCTAATTACATTGCCGGTTGCCAAATTGCATTATCTCTTATAGTTTCCGAGATATGGATTATCGATAATTTACTCCTTAGGCTCTTCTTCTAACTGGGGCCCAAATTGTAAAATGGTCTAATCTAATGGCGATTTCGTTCCAATTCACATTCCAAGTAATATTCGGCATGCTAATTACATTGCCGGTTGCCAAATTGCATTATCTCTTATAGTTTCCGAGATATGGACTATCAATAATTTACACCTTAGGCTCTGCTTCTAACTTGGGCCCAAATTGTAAAATGGTCTTATCTATTGGCGATTTCGTTCCAATTCACATTCCAAGTAATATTCGGCATGCTAATTACATTGCCGGTGGCCAAGTTGCATTATCTCTTATAGATTCCGAGGTATGGACTATCGATAATTTACACCTTAGGCTCTGCTTCTAACTTGGGCCCAAATTGTAAAATAATCTTATCTATTGGCGATTTCGTTCCATTTCACATTCCAAGTAATATTCGGCATGCTAATTACATTGCCGGTTGCCAAATTGTATTATCTCTTATAGTTTCCGAGATATGGACTATCGATAATTTACACCTTAGGCTCTGCTTCTAACTTGGGCCCAAATTGTAAAATGGTCTTATCTATTGGCGATTTCGTTCCAATTCACATTCCAAGTAATATTCGGCATGCTAATTACATTGCCGGTTGCCAAATTGCATTATCTCTTATAGTTTCCGAGATATGGACTATCAATAATTTACACCTTAGGCTCTGCTTCTAACTTGGGCCCAAATTATAAAATGGTCTTATCTGTTGGCGATTTCGTTCCAATTCACATTCCAAGTAATATTCGGCATGCTAATTACATTGCCGGTTGCCAAATTGCATTATCTCTTATAGTTTCCGAGATATGGACTATAGATAATTTACACCTTAGGCTCTGCTTCGAACTTGGGCCCAAATTGTAAAATGGTCTTATCTATTGGCGATTTCGTTCCAATTCACATTCCAAGTAATATTCGGCATGCTAATTACATTGCCGGTTGCCAAATTGCATTATCTCTTATAGTTTCCGAGATATGGACTATCGATAATTTACACCCTAGGCTCTGCTTCTAACTTGGGCCCAAATTGTAAAATGGTCTTATCTATTGGCGATTTCGTTCCAATTCACATTCCAAGTAATATTCGGCATGCTAATTACATTGCCGGTTGCCAAATTGCATTATCTCTTATGGTTTCCGAGATATGGACTATCGATAATTTACACCTTAGGCTCTGCTTCTAACTTGGGCCCAAATTGTAAAATGGTCTTATCTATTGGCGATTTCGTTCCAATTCACATTCCAAGTAATATTCGGCATGCTAATTACATTGCCGGTGGCCAAGTTGCATTATCTCTTATAGTTTCCGAGGTATGGACTATCGATAATTTACACCTTAGGCTCTGCTTCTAATTTGGGCCCAAATTGTAAAATGGTCTTATCTTTTGGCGATTTCGTTCCAATTCACATTCCAAGTAATATTCGGCATGCTAATTACATTGCCGGTTGCCAAATTGCATTATCTCTTATAGTTTCCGAGATATGGACTATCGATAATTTACACCTTAGGCTCTGCTTCTAACTTGGGCCCAAATTGTAAAATGGTCTTATCTATTGGCGATTTCGTTCCAATTCACATTCCAAGTAATATTCGGCATGCTAATTACATTGCCGGTGGCCAAGTTGCATTATCTCTTATAGATTCCGAGGTATGGACTATCGATAATTTACACCTTAGGCTCTGCTTCTAACTTGGGCCCAAATTGTAAAATAATCTTATCTATTGGCGATTTCGTTCCATTTCACATTCCTAGTAATATTCGGCATGCTAATTACATTGCCCTTTGCCAAATTGTATTATCTCTTATAGTTTCCGAGATATGGACTATCGATAATTTACACCTTAGGCTCTGCTTCTAACTTGTGCCCAAATTGTAAAATGGTCTTATCTATTGGCGATTTCGTTCCAATTCACATTCCAAGTAATATTCGGCATGCTAATTACATTGCTGGTTGCCAAATTGCATTATCTCTTATAGTTTCCGAGATATGGACTATCGATAATTTACACCTTAGGCTCTGTTTCTAACTTGGGCCCAAATTGTAAAATGGTCTTATCTATTGGCGATTTCGTTCCAATTCACATTCCAAGTAATATTCGGCATGCCAATTACATTGCCGGTTGCCAAATTGCATTATCTCTTATAGTTTCCGAGATATGGACTATAGATAATTTACACCTTAGGCTCTGCTTCCAACTTGGGCCCAAATTGTAAAATGGTCTTATCTATTGGCGATTTCGTTCCAATTCACATTCCAAGTAATATTCGGCATGCTAATTACATTGCCGGTTGCCAAATTGCATTATCTCTTATAGTTTCCGAGATATGGACTATCGATAATTTACACCCTAGGCTCTGCTTCTAACTTGGGCCCAAATTGTAAAATGGTCTTGTCTATTGGCGATTTCGTTCCAATTCACATTCCAATTAATATTCGGCATGCTAATTACATTGCCGGTTGCCAAATTGCATTATCTCTTATGGTTTCCGAGATATGGACTATCGATAATTTACACCTTAGGCTCTGCTTCTAACTTGGGCCCAAATTGTAAAATGGTCTTATCTATTGGCGATTTCGTTCCAATTCACATTCCAAGTAATATTCGGCATGCTAATTACATTGCCGGTTGCCAAATTGCATTATCTCTTATAGTTTCCGAGATATGGACTATCGATAATTTACACCTTAGGCTCTGTTTCTAACTTGGGCCCAAATTGTAAAATTTTCTTATCTATTGGCGATTTCGTTCCAATTCACATTCCAAGTAATATTCCGCATGCTAATTACATTGCCGGTTGCCAAATTGCATTATCTCTTATAGTTTCCGAGATATGGACTATCGATAATTTACACCTTAGGCTCTGCTTCTAACTTGGACCCAAATTGTAAAATGGTCTTATCTATTGGCAATTTCGTTCCAATTCACATTCCAAGTAATATTCGGCATGCTAATTACATTGCCGGTGGCCAAGTTGCATTATCTCTTATAGTTTCCGAGATATGGACTATCGATAATTTACACCTTAGGCTCTGCTTCTAACTTGGGCCCAAATTGTAAAATGGCCTTATCTATTGGCGATTTCGTTCCAATTCACATTCCAAGTAATATTCGGCATGCTAATTACATTACCGGTTGCCAAATTGCATTATCTCTTATAGTTTCCGAGATATGGACTATCGATAATTTACACCTTAGGCTCTGCTTCTAACTTGGGCCCAAATTGTAAAATGGTCTTATCTATTGGCGATTTCGTTCCAATTCACATTCCAAGTAATATTCGGCATGCTAATTACATTGCCGGTTGCCAAATTGCATTATCTCTTATAGTTTCCGAGATATGGACTATCAATAATTTACACCTTAGGCTCTGCTTCTAACTTGGGCCCAAATTATAAAATGGTCTTATCTGTCGGCGATTTCGTTCCAATGCACATTCCAAGTAATATTCCGCATGCTAATTACATTGCCGGTTGCCAAATTGCATTATCTCTTATAGTTTCCGAGATATGGACTATCGATAATTTACACCTTAGGCTCTGCTTCTAACTTGGGCCCAAATTGTAAAATGGTCTTATCTATTGGCGATTTCGTTCCAATTCACATTCCAAGTAATATTCGGCATGCTAATTACATTGCCGGTTGCCAAATTGCATTATCTCTTATAGTTTCCGAGATATGGACTATAGATAATTTACACCTTAGGCTCTGCTTCGAACTTGGGCCCAAATTGTAAAATGGTCTTATCTATTGGCGATTTCGTTCCAATTCACATTCCAAGTAATATTCGGCATGCTAATTACATTGCCGGTTGCCAAATTGCATTATCTGTTATAGTTTCCGAGATATGGACTATCGATAATTTACACCCTAGGCTCTGCTTCTAACTTGGGCCCAAATTGTAAAATGGTCTTATCTATTGGCGATTTCGTTCCAATTCACATTCCAAGTAATATTCGGCATGCTAATTACATTGCCGGTTGCCAAATTGCATTATCTCTTATGGTTTCCGAGATATGGACTACCGATAATTTACACCTTAGGCTCTGCTTCTAACTTGGACCCAAATTGTAAAATGGTCTTATCTATTGGCGATTTCGTTCCAATTCACATTCCAAGTAATATTCGGCATGCTAATTACATTGCCGGTGGCCAAGTTGCATTATCTCTTATAGTTTCCGAGGTATGGACTATCGATAATTTACACCTTAGGCTCTGCTTCTAATTTGGGCCCAAATTGTAAAATGGTCTTATCTTTTGGCGATTTCGTTCCAATTCACATTCCAAGTAATATTCGGCATGCTAATTACATTGCCGGTTGCCAAATTGCATTATCTCTTATAGTTTCCGAGATATGGACTATCGATTATTTACACCTTAGGCTCTGCTTCTAACTTGGGCCCAAATTGTAAAATGGTCTTATCTATTGGCGATTTCGTTCCAATTCACATTCCAAGTAATATTCGGCATGCTAATTACATTGCCGGTGGCCAAGTTGCATTATCTCTTATAGATTCCGAGGTATGGACTATCGATAATTTACACCTTAGGCTCTGCTTCTAACTTGGGCCCAAATTGTAAAATAATCTTATCTATTGGCGATTTCGTTCCATTTCACATTCCAAGTAATATTCGGCATGCTAATTACATTGCCGGTTGCCAAATTGTATTATCTCTTATAGTTTCCGAGATATGGACTATCGATAATTTACACCTTAGGCTCTGCTTCTAACTTGTGCCCAAATTGTAAAATGGTCTTATCTATTGGCGATTTCGTTCCAATTCACATTCCAAGTAATATTCGGCATGCTAATTACATTGCCGATTGCCAAATTGCATTATCTCTTATAGTCTCCGAGATATGGACTATCGATAATTTACACCTTAGGCTCTGCTTCTAACTTGGGCCCAAATTGTAAAATGGTCTTATCTATTGGCGATTTCGATCCAATTCACATTCCAAGTAATATTCGGCATGCTAATTACATTGCCGGTTGCCAAATTGCATTATCTCTTATAGTTTCCGAGATATGGACTATCGATAATTTACACCTTAGGCTCTGCTTCTAACTTGGGCCCAAATTGTAAAATGGTCTTATCTATTGGCGATTTCGTTCCAATTCACATTCCAAGTAATATTCGGCATGCTAATTACATTGCCGGTTGCCAAATTGCATTATCTCTTATAGTTTCCGAGATATGGACTATCGATTATTTACACCTTAGGCTCTGCTTCTAACTTGGGCCCAAATTGTAAAATAGTCTTATCTATTGGCGATTTCGTTCCAATTCACATTCCAAGTAATATTCGGCATGCTAATTACATTGCCGGTTGCCAAATTGCATGATCTCTTATAGTTTCCGAGATATGGACTATCGATAATTTACACCTTAGGCTCTGCTTCTAACTTGGGCCCAAATTGTAAAATGGTCTTATCTATTGGCGATTTCGTTCCAATTCACATTCCAAGTAATATTCGGCATGCTAATTACATTGCCGGTGGCCAAGTTGCATTATCTCTTATAGTTTCCGAGGTATGGACTATCGATAATTTACACCTTAGGCTCTGCTTCTAATTTGGGCCCAAATTGTAAAATGGTCTTATCTTTTGGCGATTTCGTTCCAATTCACATTCCAAGTAATATTCGGCATGCTAATTACATTGCCGGTTGCCAAATTGCATTATCTCTTATGGTTTCCGAGATATGGACTATCGATAATTTACACCTTAGGCTCTGCTTCTAACTTGGGCCCAAATTGTAAAATGGTCTTATCTATTGGCGATTTCGTTCCAATTCACATTCCAAGTAATATTCGGCATGCTAATTACATTGCCGGTGGCCAAGTTGCATTATCTCTTATAGATTCCGAGGTATGGACTATCGATAATTTACACCTTAGGCTCTGCTTCTAACTTGGGCCCAAATTGTAAAATAATCTTATCTATTGGCGATTTCGTTCCATTTCACATTCTAAGTAATATTCGGCATGCTAATTACATTGCCGGTTGCCAAATTGTATTATCTCTTATAGTTTCCGAGATATGGACTATCGATAATTTACACCTTAGGCTCTGCTTCTAACTTGTGCCCAAATTGTAAAATGGTCTTATCTATTGGCGATTTCGTTCCAATTCACATTCCAAGTAATATTCGGCATGCTAATTACATTGCTGGTTGCCAAATTGCATTATCTCTTATAGTTTCCGAGATATGGACTATCGATAATTTACACCTTAGGCTCTGTTTCTAACTTGGGCCCAAATTGTAAAATGGTCTTATCTATTGGCGATTTCGTTCCAATTCACATTCCAAGTAATATTCGGCATGCTAATTACATTGCCGGTTGCCAAATTGCATTAGTCTAACTTGGGCCCAAATTTTAAAATGGTCTTATCTATTGGCGATTTCGTTCCAATTCACATTCCAAGTAATATTCGGCATGCTAATTACATTGCTGGTTGCCAAATTGCATTATCTGTTATAGTTTCCGAGATATGGACTATCGATAATTTACACCTTAGGCTCTGCTTCTAACTTGGGCCCATATTGTAAAATGGTCTTATCTTTTGGCGATTTCGTTCCAATTCACATTCCAAGTAATATTCGGCATGCTAATTACATTGCCGGTTGCCAAATTGCATTATCTCTTATAGTTTCCGAGATATGGACTATCGATTATTTACACCTTAGGCTCTGCTTCTAACTTGGGCCCAAATTGTAAAATGGTCTTATCTATTGGCGATTTCGTTCCAATTCACATTCCAAGTAATATTCGGCATGCTAATTACATTGCCGGTGGACAAGTTGCATTATCTCTTATGGTTTCCGAGATATGGACTATCGATAATTTATACCTTAGGCTCTGCTTCTAACTTGGGCCCAAATTGTAAAATGGTCTTATCTATTGGCGATTTCGTTCCAATTCACATTCCAAGTAATATTCGGCATGCTAATTACATTGCCGATTGCCAAATTGCATTATCTCTTATAGTCTCCGAGATATGGACTATCGATAATTTACACCTTAGGCTCTGCTTCTAACTTGGGCCCAAATTGTAAAATGGTCTTATCTATTGGCGATTTCGTTCCAATTCACATTCCAAGTAATATTCGGCATGCTAATTACATTGCCGGTTGCCAAATTGCATTATCTCTTATAGTTTCCGAGATATGGACTATCGATAATTTACACCTTAGGCTCTGCTTCTAACTTGGGCCCAAATTGTAAAATGGTCTTATCTATTGGCGATTTCGTTCCAATTCACATTCCAAGTAATATTCGGCATGCTAATTACATTGCCGGTTGCCAAATTGCATTATCTCTTATAGTTTCCGAGATATGGACTATCGATTATTTACACCTTAGGCTCTGCTTCTAACTTGGGCCCAAATTGTAAAATAGTCTTATCTATTGGCGATTTCGTTCCAATTCACATTCCAAGTAATATTCGGCATGCTAATTACATTGCCGGTTGCCAAATTGCATGATCTCTTATAGTTTCCGAGATATGGACTATCGATAATTTACACCTTAGGCTCTGCTTCTAACTTGGGCCCAAATTGTAAAATGGTCTTATCTATTGGCGATTTCGTTCCAATTCACATTCCAAGTAATATTCCGCATGCTAATTACATTGCCGGTTGCCAAATTGCATTATCTCTTATAGTTTCCGAGATATGGACTATCGATAATTTACACCTTAGGCTCTGCTTCTAACTTGGACCCAAATTGTTAAATGGTCTTATCTATTGGCGATTTCGTTCCAATTCACATTCCAAGTAATATTCGGCATGCTAATTACATTGCTGGTTGCCAAATTGCATTATCTCATATAGTTTCCGAGATATGGACTATCGATAATTTACACCTTAGGCTCTGCTTCTAACTTGGGCCCAAATTGTAAAATGATCTTATCTATTGGCGATTTCGTTCCAATTCACATTCCAAGTAATATTCCGCATGCTAATTACATTGCCGGTTGCCAAATTGCATTATCTCTTATAGTTTCCGAGATATGGACTATCGATTATTTACACCTTAGGCTCTGCTTCTAACTTGGACCCAAATTGTAAAATGGTCTTATCTATTGGCGATTTCGTTCCAATTCACATTCCAAGTAATATCCGGCATGCTAATTACATTGCCGGTGGCCAAGTTGCATTATCTCTTATAGTTTCCGAGATATGGACTATCGATAATTTACACCTTAGGCTCTGCTTCTAACTTGGGACCAAATTGTAAAATGGTCTTATCTATTGGCGATTTCGTTCCAATTCACATTTCAAGTAATATTCGGCATGCTAATTACATTGCCGGTTGCCAAATTGCATTATCTCTTATAGTTTCCGAGATATGGACTATCGATAATTTACACCTTAGTCTCTGCTTCTAACTTGGGCCCAAATTGTAAAATGGTCTTATCTATTGGCGATTTCGTTCCAATTCACATTCCAAGTAATATTCGGCATGCTAATTACATTGCCGGTGGCCAAGTTGCATTATCTCTTATAGTTTCCGAGATATGGACTATCGATAATTTACACCTTAGGCTCTGCTTCTAACTTGGGCCCAAATTGTAAAATGGTCTTATTTATTGGCGATTTCGTTCCAATTCACATTCCAAGTAATATTCGGCATGCTAATTACATTGCCGGTTGCCAAATTGCATTATCTCTTATAGTTTCCGAGATATGGATTATCGATAATTTACTCCTTAGGCTCTTCTTCTAACTTGGGCCCAAATTGTAAAATGGTCTAATCTAATGGCGATTTCGTTCCAATTCACATTCCAAGTAATATTCGGCATGCTAATTACATTGCCGGTTGCCAAATTGCATTATCTCTTATAGTTTCCGAGATATGGACTATCAATAATTTACACCTTAGGCTCTGCTTCTAACTTGGGCCCAAATTGTAAAATGGTCTTATCTATTGGCGATTTAGTTCCAATTCGCATTCCAAGTAATATTCGGCATGCTAATTACATTGCTGGTTGCCAAATTGCATTATCTGTTATAGTTTCCGAGATATGGACTATCGATAATTTACACCTTAGGCTCTGCTTCTAACTTGGGCCCAAATTGTAAAATGGTCTTATCTTTTGGCGATTTCGTTCCAATTCACATTCCAAGTAATATTCGGCATGCTAATTACATTGCCGGTTGCCAAATTGCATTATCTCTTATAGTTTCCGAGATATGGACTATCGATAATTTACACCTTAGGCTCTGCTTCTAACTTGGGCCCAAATTGTAAAATGGTCTTATCTATTGGCGATTTCGTTCCAATTCACATTCCAAGTAATATTCGGCATGCTAATTACATTGCCGGTGGACAAGTTGCATTATCTCTTATGGTTTCCGAGATATGGACTATCGATAATTTATACCTTAGGCTCTGCTTCTAACTTGGGCCCAAATTGTAAAATGGTCTTATCTATTGGCGATTTCGTTCCAATTCACATTCCAAGTAATATTCGGCATGCTAATTACATTGCCGATTGCCAAATTGCATTATCTCTTATAGTCTCCGAGATATGGACTATCGATAATTTACACCTTAGGCTCTGCTTCTAACTTGGGCCCAAATTTTAAAATGGTCTTATCTATTGGCGATTTCGTTCCAATTCACATTCCAAGTAATATTCGGCATGCTAATTACATTGCCGGTTGCCAAATTGCATGATCTCTTATAGTTTCCGAGATATGGACTATCGATAATTTACACCTTAGGCTCTGCTTCTAACTTGGGCCCAAATTGTAAAATGGTCTTATCTATTGGCGATTTCGTTCCAATTCACATTCCAAGTAATATTCCGCATGCTAATTACATTGCCGGTTGCCAAATTGCATTATCTCTTATAGTTTCCGAGATATGGACTATCGATAATTTACACCTTAGGCTCTGCTTCTTACTTGGACCCAAATTGTTAAATGGTCTTATCTATTGGCGATTTCGTTCCAATTCACATTCCAAGTAATATTCGGCATGCTAATTACATTGCCGGTGGCCAAGTTGCATTATCTCTTATAGTTTCCGAGATATGGACTATCGATAATTTACACCTTAGGCTCTGCTTCTAACTTGGGCCCAAATTGTAAAATGATCTTATCTATTGGCGATTTCGTTCCAATTCACATTCCAAGTAATATTCCGCATGCTAATTACATTGCCGGTTGCCAAATTGCATTATCTCTTATAGTTTCCGAGATATGGACTATCGATTATTTACTCCTTAGGCTCTTCTTCTAACTTGGGCCCAAATTGTAAAATGGTCTTATCTAATGGCGATTTCGTTCCAATTCACATTCCAAGTAATATTCGGCATGCTAATTACATTGCCGGTTGCCAAATTGCATTATCTCTTATAGTTTCCGAGATATGGACTATCAATAATTTACACCTTAGGCTCTGCTTCTAACTTGGGCCCAAATTGTAAAATGGTCTTATCTGTTGGCGATTTCGTTCCAATTCACATTCCAAGTAATATTCGGCATGCTAACTACATTGCCGGTTGCCAAATTGCATTATCTCTTATAGTTTCTGAGATATGGACTATCGATAATTTACACCCTAGGCTCTGCTTCTAACTTGGTCCCAAATTGTAAAATGGTCTTATCTATTGGCGATTTCGTTCCAATTCACATTCCAAGTAATATTCCGCATGCTAATTACATTGCCGGTTGCCAAATTGCATTATCTCTTATAGTTTCCGAGATATGGACTATCGATAATTTACACCTTAGGCTCTGCTTCTAACTTGGACCCAAATTGTTAAATGGTCTTATCTATTGGCGATTTCGTTCCAATTCACATTCCAAGTAATATTCGGCATGCTAATTACATTGCTGGTTGCCAAATTGCATTATCTCTTATAGTTTCCGAGATATGGACTATCGATAATTTACACCTTAGGCTCTGCTTCTAACTTGGGCCCAAATTGTAAAATGATCTTATCTATTGGCGATTTCGTTCCAATTCACATTCCAAGTAATATTCCGCATGCTAATTACATTGCCGGTTGCCAAATTGCATTATCTCTTATAGTTTCCGAGATATGGACTATCGATTATTTACACCTTAGGCTCTGCTTCTAACTTGGACCCAAATTGTAAAATGGTCTTATCTATTGGCGATTTCGTTCCAATTCACATTCCAAGTAATATCCGGCATGCTAATTACATTGCCGGTGGCCAAGTTGCATTATCTCTTATAGTTTCCGAGATATGGACTATCGATAATTTACACCTTAGGCTCTGCTTCTAACTTGGGACCAAATTGTAAAATGGTCTTATCTATTGGCGATTTCGTTCCAATTCACATTTCAAGTAATATTCGGCATGCTAATTACATTGCCGGTTGCCAAATTGCATTATCTCTTATAGTTTCCGAGATATGGACTATCGATAATTTACACCTTAGTCTCTGCTTCTAACTTGGGCCCAAATTGTAAAATGGTCTTATCTATTGGCGATTTCGTTCCAATTCACATTCCAAGTAATATTCGGCATGCTAATTACATTGCCGGTGGCCAAGTTGCATTATCTCTTATAGTTTCCGAGATATGGACTATCGATAATTTACACCTTAGGCTCTGCTTCTAACTTGGGCCCAAATTGTAAAATGGTCTTATTTATTGGCGATTTCGTTCCAATTCACATTCCAAGTAATATTCGGCATGCTAATTACATTGCCGGTTGCCAAATTGCATTATCTCTTATAGTTTCCGAGATATGGATTATCGATAATTTACTCCTTAGGCTCTTCTTCTAACTTGGGCCCAAATTGTAAAATGGTCTAATCTAATGGCGATTTCGTTCCAATTCACATTCCAAGTAATATTCGGCATGCTAATTACATTGCCGGTTGCCAAATTGCATTATCTCTTATAGTTTCCGAGATATGGACTATCAATAATTTACACCTTAGGCTCTGCTTCTAACTTGGGCCCAAATTGTAAAATGGTCTTATCTATTGGCGATTTCGTTCCAATTCGCATTCCAAGTAATATTCGGCATGCTAATTACATTGCTGGTTGCCAAATTGCATTATCTGTTATAGTTTCCGAGATATGGACTATCGATAATTTACACCTTAGGCTCTGCTTCTAACTTGGGCCCAAATTGTAAAATGGTCTTATCTTTTGGCGATTTCGTTCCAATTCACATTCCAAGTAATATTCGGCATGCTAATTACATTGCCGGTTGCCAAATTGCATTATCTCTTATAGTTTCCGAGATATGGACTATCGATAATTTACACCTTAGGCTCTGCTTCTAACTTGGGCCCAAATTGTAAAATGGTCTTATCTATTGGCGATTTCGTTCCAATTCACATTCCAAGTAATATTCGGCATGCTAATTACATTGCCGGTGGACAAGTTGCATTATCTCTTATGGTTTCCGAGATATGGACTATCGATAATTTATACCTTAGGCTCTGCTTCTAACTTGGGCCCAAATTGTAAAATGGTCTTATCTATTGGCGATTTCGTTCCAATTCACATTCCAAGTAATATTCGGCATGCTAATTACATTGCCGATTGCCAAATTGCATTATCTCTTATAGTCTCCGAGATATGGACTATCGATAATTTACACCTTAGGCTCTGCTTCTAACTTGGGCCCAAATTTTAAAATGGTCTTATCTATTGGCGATTTCGTTCCAATTCACATTCCAAGTAATATTCGGCATGCTAATTACATTGCCGGTTGCCAAATTGCATGAT
This sequence comes from Rhynchophorus ferrugineus, assembly GCF_030347505.1. Classification (NCBI taxonomy): domain Eukaryota; kingdom Metazoa; phylum Arthropoda; class Insecta; order Coleoptera; family Curculionidae; genus Rhynchophorus; species Rhynchophorus ferrugineus. Next base: position 41,740 of record NW_027472622.1, read on the forward strand.
CTCTTATAGTTTCCGAGATATGGACTATCGATAATTTACACCTTAGGCTCTGCTTCTAACTTGGGCCCAAATTGTAAAATGGTCTTATCTATTGGCGATTTCGTTCCAATTCACATTCCAAGTAATATTCCGCATGCTAATTACATTGCCGGTTGCCAAATTGCATTATCTCTTATAGTTTCCGAGATATGGACTATCGATAATTTACACCTTAGGCTCTGCTTCTTACTTGGACCCAAATTGTTAAATGGTCTTATCTATTGGCGATTTCGTTCCAATTCACATTCCAAGTAATGTTCGGCATGCTAATTACATTGCCGGTGGCCAAGTTGCATTATCTCTTATAGTTTCCGAGATATGGACTATCGATAATTTACACCTTAGGCTCTGCTTCTAACTTGGGCCCAAATTGTAAAATGATCTTATCTATTGGCGATTTCGTTCCAATTCACATTCCAAGTAATATTCCGCATGCTAATTACATTGCCGGTTGCCAAATTGCATTATCTCTTATAGTTTCCGAGATATGGACTATCGATTATTTACACCTTAGGCTCTGCTTCTAACTTGGACCCAAATTGTAAAATGGTCTTATCTATTGGCGATTTCGTTCCAATTCACATTCCAAGTAATATCCGGCATGCTAATTACATTGCCGGTGGCCAAGTTGCATTATCTCTTATAGTTTCCGAGATATGGACTATCGATAATTTACACCTTAGGCTCTGCTTCTAACTTGGGCCCAAATTGTAAAATGGTCTTATCTATTGGCGATTTCGTTCCAATTCACATTCCAAGTAATATTCGGCATGCTAATTACATTGCCGGTTGCCAAATTGCATTATCTCTTATAGTTTCCGAGATATGGACTATCGATAATTTACACCTTAGGCTCTGCTTCTAATTTGGGCCCAAATTGTAAAATGGTCTTATCTTTTGGCGATTTCGTTCCAATTCACATTCCAAGTAATATTCGGCATGCTAATTACATTGCCGGTTGCCAAATTGCATTATCTCTTATAGTTTCCGAGATATGGACTATCGATTATTTACACCTTAGGCTCTGCTTCTAACTTGGGCCCAAATTGTAAAATGGTCTTATCTATTGGCGATTTCGTTCCAATTCACATTCCAAGTAATATTCGGCATGCTAATTACATTGCCGGTGGCCAAGTTGCATTATCTCTTATAGATTCCGAGGTATGGACTATCGATAATTTACACCTTAGGCTCTGCTTCTAACTTGGGCCCAAATTGTAAAATAATCTTATCTATTGGCGATTTCGTTCCATTTCACATTCCAAGTAATATTCGGCATGCTAATTACATTGCCGGTTGCCAAATTGTATTATCTCTTATAGTTTCCGAGATATGGACTATCGATAATTTACACCTTAGGCTCTGCTTCTAACTTGTGCCCAAATTGTAAAATGGTCTTATCTATTGGCGATTTCGTTCCAATTCACATTCCAAGTAATATTCGGCATGCTAATTACATTGCCGATTGCCAAATTGCATTATCTCTTATAGTCTCCGAGATATGGACTATCGATAATTTACACCTTAGGCTCTGCTTCTAACTTGGGCCCAAATTGTAAAATGGTCTTATCTATTGGCGATTTCGATCCAATTCACATTCCAAGTAATATTCGGCATGCTAATTACATTGCCGGTTGCCAAATTGCATTATCTCTTATAGTTTCCGAGATATGGACTATCGATAATTTACACCTTAGGCTCTGCTTCTAACTTGGGCCCAAATTGTAAAATGGTCTTATCTATTGGCGATTTCGTTCCAATTCACATTCCAAGTAATATTCGGCATGCTAATTACATTGCCGGTTGCCAAATTGCATTATCTCTTATAGTTTCCGAGATATGGACTATCGATTATTTACACCTTAGGCTCTGCTTCTAACTTGGGCCCAAATTGTAAAATAGTCTTATCTATTGGCGATTTCGTTCCAATTCACATTCCAAGTAATATTCGGCATGCTAATTACATTGCCGGTTGCCAAATTGCATGATCTCTTATAGTTTCCGAGATATGGACTATCGATAATTTACACCTTAGGCTCTGCTTCTAACTTGGGCCCAAATTGTAAAATGGTCTTATCTATTGGCGATTTCGTTCCAATTCACATTCCAAGTAATATTCGGCATGCTAATTACATTGCCGGTGGCCAAGTTGCATTATCTCTTATAGTTTCCGAGGTATGGACTATCGATAATTTACACCTTAGGCTCTGCTTCTAATTTGGGCCCAAATTGTAAAATGGTCTTATCTTTTGGCGATTTCGTTCCAATTCACATTCCAAGTAATATTCGGCATGCTAATTACATTGCCGGTTGCCAAATTGCATTATCTCTTATGGTTTCCGAGATATGGACTATCGATAATTTACACCTTAGGCTCTGCTTCTAACTTGGGCCCAAATTGTAAAATGGTCTTATCTATTGGCGATTTCGTTCCAATTCACATTCCAAGTAATATTCGGCATGCTAATTACATTGCCGGTGGCCAAGTTGCATTATCTCTTATAGATTCCGAGGTATGGACTATCGATAATTTACACCTTAGGCTCTGCTTCTAACTTGGGCCCAAATTGTAAAATAATCTTATCTATTGGCGATTTCGTTCCATTTCACATTCTAAGTAATATTCGGCATGCTAATTACATTGCCGGTTGCCAAATTGTATTATCTCTTATAGTTTCCGAGATATGGACTATCGATAATTTACACCTTAGGCTCTGCTTCTAACTTGTGCCCAAATTGTAAAATGGTCTTATCTATTGGCGATTTCGTTCCAATTCACATTCCAAGTAATATTCGGCATGCTAATTACATTGCTGGTTGCCAAATTGCATTATCTCTTATAGTTTCCGAGATATGGACTATCGATAATTTACACCTTAGGCTCTGTTTCTAACTTGGGCCCAAATTGTAAAATGGTCTTATCTATTGGCGATTTCGTTCCAATTCACATTCCAAGTAATATTCGGCATGCTAATTACATTGCCGGTTGCCAAATTGCATTATCTAACTTGGGCCCAAATTGTAAAATGGTCTTATCTATTGGCGATTTCGTTCCAATTCACATTCCAAGTAATATTCGGCATGCTAATTACATTGCTGGTTGCCAAATTGCATTATCTGTTATAGTTTCCGAGATATGGACTATCGATAATTTACACCTTAGGCTCTGCTTCTAACTTGGGCCCATATTGTAAAATGGTCTTATCTTTTGGCGATTTCGTTCCAATTCACATTCCAAGTAACATTCGGCATGCTAATTACATTGCCGGTTGCCAAATTGCATTATCTCTTATAGTTTCCGAGATATGGACTATCGATTATTTACACCTTAGGCTCTGCTTCTAACTTGGGCCCAAATTGTAAAATGGTCTTATCTATTGGCGATTTCGTTCCAATTCACATTCCAAGTAATATTCGGCATGCTAATTACATTGCCGGTGGACAAGTTGCATTATCTCTTATGGTTTCCGAGATATGGACTATCGATAATTTATACCTTAGGCTCTGCTTCTAACTTGGGCCCAAATTGTAAAATGGTCTTATCTATTGGCGATTTCGTTCCAATTCACATTCCAAGTAATATTCGGCATGCTAATTACATTGCCGATTGCCAAATTGCATTATCTCTTATAGTCTCCGAGATATGGACTATCGATAATTTACACCTTAGGCTCTGCTTCTAACTTGGGCCCAAATTGTAAAATGGTCTTATCTATTGGCGATTTCGTTCCAATTCACATTCCAAGTAATATTCGGCATGCTAATTACATTGCCGGTTGCCAAATTGCATTATCTCTTATAGTTTCCGAGATATGGACTATCGATAATTTACACCTTAGGCTCTGCTTCTAACTTGGGCCCAAATTGTAAAATGGTCTTATCTATTGGCGATTTCGTTCCAATTCACATTCCAAGTAATATTCGGCATGCTAATTACATTGCCGGTTGCCAAATTGCATTATCTCTTATAGTTTCCGAGATATGGACTATCGATTATTTACACCTTAGGCTCTGCTTCTAACTTGGGCCCAAATTGTAAAATAGTCTTATCTATTGGCGATTTCGTTCCAATTCACATTCCAAGTAATATTCGGCATGCTAATTACATTGCCGGTTGCCAAATTGCATGATCTCTTATAGTTTCCGAGATATGGACTATCGATAATTTACACCTTAGGCTCTGCTTCTAACTTGGGCCCAAATTGTAAAATGGTCTTATCTATTGGCGATTTCGTTCCAATTCACATTCCAAGTAATATTCCGCATGCTAATTACATTGCCGGTTGCCAAATTGCATTATCTCTTATAGTTTCCGAGATATGGACTATCGATAATTTACACCTTAGGCTCTGCTTCTAACTTGGACCCAAATTGTTAAATGGTCTTATCTATTGGCGATTTCGTTCCAATTCACATTCCAAGTAATATTCGGCATGCTAATTACATTGCTGGTTGCCAAATTGCATTATCTCATATAGTTTCCGAGATATGGACTATCGATAATTTACACCTTAGGCTCTGCTTCTAACTTGGGCCCAAATTGTAAAATGATCTTATCTATTGGCGATTTCGTTCCAATTCACATTCCAAGTAATATTCCGCATGCTAATTACATTGCCGGTTGCCAAATTGCATTATCTCTTATAGTTTCCGAGATATGGACTATCGATTATTTACACCTTAGGCTCTGCTTCTAACTTGGACCCAAATTGTAAAATGGTCTTATCTATTGGCGATTTCGTTCCAATTCACATTCCAAGTAATATCCGGCATGCTAATTACATTGCCGGTGGCCAAGTTGCATTATCTCTTATAGTTTCCGAGATATGGACTATCGATAATTTACACCTTAGGCTCTGCTTCTAACTTGGGACCAAATTGTAAAATGGTCTTATCTATTGGCGATTTCGTTCCAATTCACATTTCAAGTAATATTCGGCATGCTAATTACATTGCCGGTTGCCAAATTGCATTATCTCTTATAGTTTCCGAGATATGGACTATCGATAATTTACACCTTAGTCTCTGCTTCTAACTTGGGCCCAAATTGTAAAATGGTCTTATCTATTGGCGATTTCGTTCCAATTCACATTCCAAGTAATATTCGGCATGCTAATTACATTGCCGGTGGCCAAGTTGCATTATCTCTTATAGTTTCCGAGATATGGACTATCGATAATTTACACCTTAGGCTCTGCTTCTAACTTGGGCCCAAATTGTAAAATGGTCTTATTTATTGGCGATTTCGTTCCAATTCACATTCCAAGTAATATTCGGCATGCTAATTACATTGCCGGTTGCCAAATTGCATTATCTCTTATAGTTTCCGAGATATGGATTATCGATAATTTACTCCTTAGGCTCTTCTTCTAACTTGGGCCCAAATTGTAAAATGGTCTAATCTAATGGCGATTTCGTTCCAATTCACATTCCAAGTAATATTCGGCATGCTAATTACATTGCCGGTTGCCAAATTGCATTATCTCTTATAGTTTCCGAGATATGGACTATCAATAATTTACACCTTAGGCTCTGCTTCTAACTTGGGCCCAAATTGTAAAATGGTCTTATCTATTGGCGATTTAGTTCCAATTCGCATTCCAAGTAATATTCGGCATGCTAATTACATTGCTGGTTGCCAAATTGCATTATCTGTTATAGTTTCCGAGATATGGACTATCGATAATTTACACCTTAGGCTCTGCTTCTAACTTGGGCCCAAATTGTAAAATGGTCTTATCTTTTGGCGATTTCGTTCCAATTCACATTCCAAGTAATATTCGGCATGCTAATTACATTGCCGGTTGCCAAATTGCATTATCTCTTATAGTTTCCGAGATATGGACTATCGATAATTTACACCTTAGGCTCTGCTTCTAACTTGGGCCCAAATTGTAAAATGGTCTTATCTATTGGCGATTTCGTTCCAATTCACATTCCAAGTAATATTCGGCATGCTAATTACATTGCCGGTGGACAAGTTGCATTATCTCTTATGGTTTCCGAGATATGGACTATCGATAATTTATACCTTAGGCTCTGCTTCTAACTTGGGCCCAAATTGTAAAATGGTCTTATCTATTGGCGATTTCGTTCCAATTCACATTCCAAGTAATATTCGGCATGCTAATTACATTGCCGATTGCCAAATTGCATTATCTCTTATAGTCTCCGAGATATGGACTATCGATAATTTACACCTTAGGCTCTGCTTCTAACTTGGGCCCAAATTTTAAAATGGTCTTATCTATTGGCGATTTCGTTCCAATTCACATTCCAAGTAATATTCGGCATGCTAATTACATTGCCGGTTGCCAAATTGCATGATCTCTTATAGTTTCCGAGATATGGACTATCGATAATTTACACCTTAGGCTCTGCTTCTAACTTGGGCCCAAATTGTAAAATGGTCTTATCTATTGGCGATTTCGTTCCAATTCACATTCCAAGTAATATTCCGCATGCTAATTACATTGCCGGTTGCCAAATTGCATTATCTCTTATAGTTTCCGAGATATGGACTATCGATAATTTACACCTTAGGCTCTGCTTCTTACTTGGACCCAAATTGTTAAATGGTCTTATCTATTGGCGATTTCGTTCCAATTCACATTCCAAGTAATATTCGGCATGCTAATTACATTGCCGGTGGCCAAGTTGCATTATCTCTTATAGTTTCCGAGATATGGACTATCGATAATTTACACCTTAGGCTCTGCTTCTAACTTGGGCCCAAATTGTAAAATGATCTTATCTATTGGCGATTTCGTTCCAATTCACATTCCAAGTAATATTCCGCATGCTAATTACATTGCCGGTTGCCAAATTGCATTATCTCTTATAGTTTCCGAGATATGGACTATCGATTATTTACACCTTAGGCTCTGCTTCTAACTTGGACCCAAATTGTAAAATGGTCTTATCTATTGGCGATTTCGTTCCAATTCACATTCCAAGTAATATCCGGCATGCTAATTACATTGCCGGTGGCCAAGTTGCATTATCTCTTATAGTTTCCGAGATATGGACTATCGATAATTTACACCTTAGGCTCTGCTTCTAACTTGGGCCCAAATTGTAAAATGGTCTTATCTATTGGCGATTTCGTTCCAATTCACATTCCAAGTAATATTCGGCATGCTAATTACATTGCCGGTTGCCAAATTGCATTATCTCTTATAGTTTCCGAGATATGGACTATCGATAATTTACACCTTAGTCTCTGCTTCTAACTTGGGCCCAAATTGTAAAATGGTCTTATCTATTGGCGATTTCGTTCCAATTCACATTCCAAGTAATATTCGGCATGCTAATTACATTGCCGGTGGCCAAGTTGCATTATCTCTTATAGTTTCCGAGATATGGACTATCGATAATTTACACCTTAGGCTCTGCTTCTAACTTGGGCCCAAATTGTAAAATGGTCTTATTTATTGGCGATTTCGTTCCAATTCACATTCCAAGTAATATTCGGCATGCTAATTACATTGCCGGTTGCCAAATTGCATTATCTCTTATAGTTTCCGAGATATGGATTATCGATAATTTACTCCTTAGGCTCTTCTTCTAACTTGGGCCCAAATTGTAAAATGGTCTTATCTAATGGCGATTTCGTTCCAATTCACATTCCAAGTAATATTCGGCATGCTAATTACATTGCCGGTTGCCAAATTGCATTATCTCTTATAGTTTCCGAGATATGGACTATCAATAATTTACACCTTAGGCTCTGCTTCTAACTTGGGCCCAAATTGTAAAATGGTCTTATCTGTTGGCGATTTCGTTCCAATTCACATTCCAAGTAATATTCGGCATGCTAACTACATTGCCGGTTGCCAAATTGCATTATCTCTTATAGTTTCTGAGATATGGACTATCGATAATTTACACCCTAGGCTCTGCTTCTAACTTGGTCCCAAATTGTAAAATGGTCTTATCTATTGGCGATTTCGTTCCAATTCACATTCCAAGTAATATTCCGCATGCTAATTACATTGCCGGTTGCCAAATTGCATTATCTCTTATAGTTTCCGAGATATGGACTATCGATAATTTACACCTTAGGCTCTGCTTCTAACTTGGACCCAAATTGTTAAATGGTCTTATCTATTGGCGATTTCGTTCCAATTCACATTCCAAGTAATATTCGGCATGCTAATTACATTGCTGGTTGCCAAATTGCATTATCTCTTATAGTTTCCGAGATATGGACTATCGATACTTTACACCTTAGGCTCTGCTTCTAACTTGGGCCCAAATTGTAAAATGATCTTATCTATTGGCGATTTCGTTCCAATTCACATTCCAAGTAATATTCCGCATGCTAATTACATTGCCGGTTGCCAAATTGCATTATCTCTTATAGTTTCCGAGATATGGACTATCGATTATTTACACCTTAGGCTCTGCTTCTAACTTGGACCCAAATTGTAAAATGGTCTTATCTATTGGCGATTTCGTTCCAATTCACATTCCAAGTAATATCCGGCATGCTAATTACATTGCCGGTGGCCAAGTTGCATTATCTCTTATAGTTTCCGAGATATGGACTATCGATAATTTACACCTTAGGCTCTGCTTCTAACTTGGGACCAAATTGTAAAATGGTCTTATCTATTGGCGATTTCGTTCCAATTCACATTTCAAGTAATATTCGGCATGCTAATTACATTGCCGGTTGCCAAATTGCATTATCTCTTATAGTTTCCGAGATATGGACTATCGATAATTTACACCTTAGTCTCTGCTTCTAACTTGGGCCCAAATTGTAAAATGGTCTTATCTATTGGCGATTTCGTTCCAATTCACATTCCAAGTAATATTCGGCATGCTAATTACATTGCCGGTGGCCAAGTTGCATTATCTCTTATAGTTTCCGAGATATGGACTATCGATAATTTACACCTTAGGCTCTGCTTCTAACTTGGGCCCAAATTGTAAAATGGTCTTATTTATTGGCGATTTCGTTCCAATTCACATTCCAAGTAATATTCGGCATGCTAATTACATTGCCGGTTGCCAAATTGCATTATCTCTTATAGTTTCCGAGATATGGACTATCAATAATTTACACCTTAGGCTCTGCTTCTAACTTGGGCCCAAATTGTAAAATGGTCTTATCTATTGGCGATTTCGTTCCAATTCGCATTCCAAGTAATATTCGGCATGCTAATTACATTGCTGGTTGCCAAATTGCATTATCTGTTATAGTTTCCGAGATATGGACTATCGATAATTTACACCTTAGGCTCTGCTTCTAACTTGGGCCCAAATTGTAAAATGGTCTTATCTTTTGGCGATTTCGTTCCAATTCACATTCCAAGTAATATTCGGCATGCTAATTACATTGCCGGTTGCCAAATTGCATTATCTCTTATAGTTTCCGAGATATGGACTATCGATAATTTACACCTTAGGCTCTGCTTCTAACTTGGGCCCAAATTGTAAAATGGTCTTATCTATTGGCGATTTCGTTCCAATTCACATTCCAAGTAATATTCGGCATGCTAATTACATTGCCGGTGGACAAGTTGCATTATCTCTTATGGTTTCCGAGATATGGACTATCGATAATTTATACCTTAGGCTCTGCTTCTAACTTGGGCCCAAATTGTAAAATGGTCTTATCTATTGGCGATTTCGTTCCAATTCACATTCCAAGTAATATTCGGCATGCTAATTACATTGCCGATTGCCAAATTGCATTATCTCTTATAGTCTCCGAGATATGGACTATCGATAATTTACACCTTAGGCTCTGCTTCTAACTTGGGCCCAAATTTTAAAATGGTCTTATCTATTGGCGATTTCGTTCCAATTCACATTCCAAGTAATATTCGGCATGCTAATTACATTGCCGGTTGCCAAATTGCATGATCTCTTATAGTTTCCGAGATATGGACTATCGATAATTTACACCTTAGGCTCTGCTTCTAACTTGGGCCCAAATTGTAAAATGGTCTTATCTATTGGCGATTTCGTTCCAATTCACATTCCAAGTAATATTCCGCATGCTAATTACATTGCCGGTTGCCAAATTGCATTATCTCTTATAGTTTCCGAGATATGGACTATCGATAATTTACACCTTAGGCTCTGCTTCTTACCTGGACCCAAATTGTTAAATGGTCTTATCTATTGGCGATTTCGTTCCAATTCACATTCCAAGTAATGTTCGGCATGCTAATTACATTGCCGGTGGCCAAGTTGCATTATCTCTTATAGTTTCCGAGATATGGACTATCGATAATTTACACCTTAGGCTCTGCTTCTAACTTGGGCCCAAATTGTAAAATGATCTTATCTATTGGCGATTTCGTTCCAATTCACATTCCAAGTAATATTCCGCATGCTAATTACATTGCCGGTTGCCAAATTGCATTATCTCTTATAGTTTCCGAGATATGGACTATCGATTATTTACACCTTAGGCTCTGCTTCTAACTTGGACCCAAATTGTAAAATGGTCTTATCTATTGGCGATTTCGTTCCAATTCACATTCCAAGTAATATCCGGCATGCTAATTACATTGCCGGTGGCCAAGTTGCATTATCTCTTATAGTTTCCGAGATATGGACTATCGATAATTTACACCTTAGGCTCTGCTTCTAACTTGGGCCCAAATTGTAAAATGGTCTTATCTATTGGCGATTTCGTTCCAATTCACATTCCAAGTAATATTCGGCATGCTAATTACATTGCCGGTTGCCAAATTGCATTATCTCTTATAGTTTCCGAGATATGGACTATCGATAATTTACACCTTAGTCTCTGCTTCTAACTTGGGCCCAAATTGTAAAATGGTCTTATCTATTGGCGATTTCGTTCCAATTCACATTCCAAGTAATATTCGGCATGCTAATTACATTGCCGGTGGCCAAGTTGCATTATCTCTTATAGTTTCCGAGATATGGACTATCGATAATTTACACCTTAGGCTCTGCTTCTAACTTGGGCCCAAATTGTAAAATGGTCTTATTTATTGGCGATTTCGTTCCAATTCACAATCCAAGTAATATTCGGCATGCTAATTACATTGCCGGTTGCCAAATTGCATTATCTCTTATAGTTTCCGAGATATGGATTATCGATAATTTACTCCTTAGGCTCTTCTTCTAACTTGGGCCCAAATTGTAAAATGGTCTTATCTAATGGCGATTTCGTTCCAATTCACATTCCAAGTAATATTCGGCATGCTAATTACATTGCCGGTTGCCAAATTGCATTATCTCTTATAGTTTCCGAGATATGGACTATCAATAATTTACACCTTAGGCTCTGCTTCTAACTTGGGCCCAAATTGTAAAATGGTCTTATCTGTTGGCGATTTCGTTCCAATTCACATTCCAAGTAATATTCGGCATGCTAACTACATTGCCGGTTGCCAAATTGCATTATCTCTTATAGTTTCTGAGATATGGACTATCGATAATTTACACCCTAGGCTCTGCTTCTAACTTGGTCCCAAATTGTAAAATGGTCTTATCTATTGGCGATTTCGTTCCAATTCACATTCCAAGTAATATTCGGCATGCTAATTACATTGCCGGTTGCCAAATTGCATTATCTCTTATAGTTTCCGAGATATGGACTATCGATAATTTACACCTTAGACTCTGCTTCTAACTTGGGCCCAAATTGTAAAATGGTCTTATCTATTGGCGATTTCGTTCCAATTCACATTCCAAGTAATATTCGGCATGCTAATTACATTGCCGGTGGCCAAGTTGCATTATCTCTTATAGTTTCCGAGGTATGGACTATCGATAATTTACACCTTAGGCTCTGCTTCTAACTTGGGCCCAAATTGTAAAATGGTCTTATCTTTTGGCGATCTCGTTCCAATTCACATTCCAAGTAATATTCGGCATGCTAATTACATTGCCGGTTGCCAAATTGCATTATCTCTTATAGTTTCCGAGATACGGACTATCGATAATTTACACCTTAGACTCTGCTTCTAACTTGGGCCCAAATTGTAAAATGGCCTTATCTATTGGCGATTTCGTTCCAATTCACATTCCAAGTGATATTCGGCATGCTAATTACATTGCCGGTGGCCAAGTTGCATTATCTCTTATAGTTTCCGAGATATGGACTATCGATAATTTACACCTTAGGCTCTGCTTCTAACTTGGGCCCAAATTGTAAAATGGTCTTATCTATTGGCGATTTCGTTCCAATTCACATTCCAAGTAATATTCGGCATGCTAATTTCATTGCCGGTTGCCAAATTGCATTATCTCTTATAGTCTCCGAGATATGGACTATCGATAATTTACACCTTAGGCTCTGCTTCTAACTTGGGCCCAAATTGTAAAATGGTCTTATCTATTGGCGATTTCGTTCCAATTCACATTCCAAGTAATATTCGGCATGCTAATTACATTGCCGGTTGCCAAATTGCATTATCTCTTATAGTTTCCGAGATATGGACTATCGATAATTTACACCTTAGGCTCTGCTTCTAACTTGGGCCCAAATTGTAAAATGGTCTTATCTATTGGCGATTTCGTTCCAATTCACATTCCAAGTAATATTCGGCATGCTAATTACATTGCCGGTTGCCAAATTGCATTATCTCTTATAGTTTCCGAGATATGGACTATCGATAATTTACACCTTAGGCTCTGCTTCTAACTTGGGCCCAAATTGTAAAATGGTCTTATCTATTGGCGATTTCGTTCCAATTCACATTCCAAGTAATATTCGGCATGCTGATTACATTGCCGGTTGCCAAATTGCATTATCTCTTATAGTTTCCGAGATATGGACTATCGATAATTTACACCTTATTCTCTGCTTCTAACTTGGGCCCAAATTGTAAAATGGTCTTATCTATTGGCGATTTCGTTCCAATTCACATTCCAAGTAATATTCGGCATGCTAATTACATTGCCGGTTGCCAAATTGCATTATCTCTTATAGTTTCCGAGATATGGACTATCGATAATTTACACCCTAGGCTCTGCTTCTAACTTGGGCCCAAATTGTAAAATGGTCTTATCTATTGGCGATTTCGTTCCAATTCACATTCCAAGTAATATTCGGCATGCTAATTACATTGCCCGTTGCCAAATTGCATTATCTCTTATGGTTTCCGAGATATGGACTATCGATAATTTACACCTTAGGCTCTGCTTCTAACTTGGGCCCAAATTGTAAAATGGTCTTATCTATTGGCGATTTCGTTCCAATTCACATTCCAAGTAATATTCGGCATGCTAATTACATTGCCGGTGGCAAAGTTGCATTATCTCTTATAGTTTCCGAGGTATGGACTATCGATAATTTACACCTTAGGCTCTGCTTCTAATTTGGGCCCAAATTGTAAAATGGTCTTATCTTTTGGCGATTTCGTTCCAATTCACATTCCAAGTAATATTCGGCATGCTAATTACATTGCCGGTTGCCAAATTGCATTATCTCTTATAGTTTCCGAGATATGGACTATCGATATTTTACACCTTAGGCTCTGCTTCTAACTTGGGCCCAAATTGTAAAATAACCTTATCTATTGGCGATTTCGTTCCAATTCACATTCCAAGTAATATTCGGCATGCTAATTACATTGCCGGTTGCCAAATTGCATGATCTCTTATAGTTTCCGAGATATGGACTATCGATAATTTACACCTTAGGCTCTGCTTCTAACTTGGGCCCAAATTGTAAAATGGTCTTATCTATTGGCGATTTCGTTCCAATTCACATTCCAAGTAATATTCCGCATGCTAATTACATTGCCGGTTGCCAAATTGCATTATCTCTTATAGTTTCCGAGATATGGACTATCGATAATTTACACCTTAGGCTCTGCTTCTAACTTGGACCCAAATTGTTAAATGGTCTTATCTATTGGCGATTTCGTTCCAATTCACAATCCAAGTAATATTCGGCATGCTAATTACATTGCCGGTTGCCAAATTGCATTATCTCTTATAGTTTCCGAGATATGGACTATCGATTATTTACACCTTAGGCTCTGCTTCTAACTTGGACCCAAATTGTAAAATGGTCTTATCTATTGGCGATTTCGTTCCAATTCACATTCCAAGTAATATTCGGCATGCTAATTACATTGCCGGTGGCCAAGTTGCATTATCTCTTATAGTTTCCGAGATATGGACTATCGATAATTTACACCTTAGGCTCTGCTTCTATCTTGGGCCCAAATTGTAAAATGGTCTTATCTATTGGCGATTTCGTTCCAATTCACATTCCAAGTAATATTCGGCATGCTAATTACATTGCCGGTGGACAAGTTGCATTATCTCTTATGGTTTCCGAGATATGGACTATCGATAATTTATACCTTAGGCTCTGCTTCTAACTTGGGCCCAAATTGTAAAATGGTCTTATCTATTGGCGATTTCGTTCCAATTCACATTCCAAGTAATATTCGGCATGCTAATTACATTGCCGATTGCCAAATTGCATTATCTCTTATAGTCTCCGAGATATGGACTATCGATAATTTACACCTTAGGCTCTGCTTCTAACTTGGGCCCAAATTTTAAAATGGTCTTATCTATTGGCGATTTCGTTCCAATTCACATTCCAAGTAATATTCGGCATGCTAATTACATTGCCGGTTGCCAAATTGCATGATCTCTTATAGTTTCCGAGATATGGACTATCGATAATTTACACCTTAGGCTCTGCTTCTAACTTGGGCCCAAATTGTAAAATGGTCTTATCTATTGGCGATTTCGTTCCAATTCACATTCCAAGTAATATTCCGCATGCTAATTACATTGCCGGTTGCCAAATTGCATTATCTCTTATAGTTTCCGAGATATGGACTATCGATAATTTACACCTTAGGCTCTGCTTCTAACTTGGACCCAAATTGTTAAATGGTCTTATCTATTGGCGATTTCGTTCCAATTCACATTCCAAGTAATATTCGGCATGCTAATTACATTGCCGGTGGCCAAGTTGCATTATCTCTTATAGTTTCCGAGATATGGACTATCGATAATTTACACCTTAGGCTCTGCTTCTAACTTGGGCCCAAATTGTAAAATGATCTTATCTATTGGCGATTTCGTTCCAATTCACATTCCAAGTAATATTCCGCATGCTAATTACATTGCCGGTTGCCAAATTGCATTATCTCTTATAGTTTCCGAGATATGGACTATCGATTATTTACACCTTAGGCTCTGCTTCTAACTTGGACCCAAATTGTAAAATGGTCTTATCTATTGGCGATTTCGTTCCAATTCACATTCCAAGTAATATCCGGCATGCTAATTACATTGCCGGTGGCCAAGTTGCATTATCTCTTATAGTTTCCGAGATATGGACTATCGATAATTTACACCTTAGGCTCTGCTTCTAACTTGGGCCCAAATTGTAAAATGGTCTTATCTATTGGCGATTTCGTTCCAATTCACATTCCAAGTAATATTCGGCATGCTAATTACATTGCCGGTTGCCAAATTGCATTATCTCTTATAGTTTCCGAGATATGGACTATCGATAATTTACACCTTAGTCTCTGCTTCTAACTTGGGCCCAAATTGTAAAATGGTCTTATCTATTGGCGATTTCGTTCCAATTCACATTCCAAGTAATATTCGGCATGCTAATTACATTGCCGGTGGCCAAGTTGCATTATCTCTTATAGTTTCCGAGATATGGACTATCGATAATTTACACCTTAGGCTCTGCTTCTAACTTGGGCCCAAATTGTAAAATGGTCTTATTTATTGGCGATTTCGTTCCAATTCACATTCCAAGTAATATTCGGCATGCTAATTACATTGCCGGTTGCCAAATTGCATTATCTCTTATAGTTTCCGAGATATGGATTATCGATAATTTACTCCTTAGGCTCTTCTTCTAACTTGGGCCCAAATTGTAAAATGGTCTTATCTAATGACGATTTCGTTCCAATTCACATTCCAAGTAATATTCGGCATGCTAATTACATTGCCGGTTGCCAAATTGCATTATCTCTTATAGTTTCCGAGATATGGACTATCAATAATTTACACCTTAGGCTCTGCTTCTAACTTGGGCCCAAATTGTAAAATGGTCTTATCTGTTGGCGATTTCGTTCCAATTCACATTCCAAGTAATATTCGGCATGCTAACTACATTGCCGGTTGCCAAATTGCATTATCTCTTATAGTTTCTGAGATATGGACTATCGATAATTTACACCCTAGGCTCTGCTTCTAACTTGGTCCCAAATTGTAAAATGGTCTTATCTATTGGCGATTTCGTTCCAATTCACATTCCAAGTAATATTCGGCATGCTAATTACATTGCCGGTTGCCAAATTGCATTATCTCTTATAGTTTCCGAGATATGGACTATCGATAATTTACACCTTAGACTCTGCTTCTAACTTGGGCCCAAATTGTAAAATGGTCTTATCTATTGGCGATTTCGTTCCAATTCACATTCCAAGTAATATTCGGCATGCTAATTACATTGCCGGTGGCCAAGTTGCATTATCTCTTATAGTTTCCGAGGTATGGACTATCGATAATTTACACCTTAGGCTCTGCTTCTAACTTGGGCCCAAATTGTAAAATGGTCTTATCTTTTGGCGATCTCGTTCCAATTCACATTCCAAGTAATATTCGGCATGCTAATTACATTGCCGGTTGCCAAATTGCATTATCTCTTATAGTTTCCGAGATACGGACTATCGATAATTTACACCTTAGACTCTGCTTCTAACTTGGGCCCAAATTGTAAAATGGCCTTATCTATTGGCGATTTCGTTCCAATTCACATTCCAAGTGATATTCGGCATGCTAATTACATTGCCGGTGGCCAAGTTGCATTATCTCTTATAGTTTCCGAGATATGGACTATCGATAATTTACACCTTAGGCTCTGCTTCTAACTTGGGCCCAAATTGTAAAATGGTCTTATCTATTGGCGATTTCGTTCCAATTCACATTCCAAGTAATATTCGGCATGCTAATTTCATTGCCGGTTGCCAAATTGCATTATCTCTTATAGTCTCCGAGATATGGACTATCGATAATTTACACCTTAGGCTCTGCTTCTAACTTGGGCCCAAATTGTAAAATGGTCTTATCTATTGGCGATTTCGTTCCAATTCACATTCCAAGTAATATTCGGCATGCTAATTACATTGCCGGTTGCCAAATTGCATTATCTCTTATAGTTTCCGATATATGGACTATCGATAATTTACACCTTAGGCTCTGCTTCTAACTTGGGCCCAAATTGTAAAATGGTCTTATCTATTGGCGATTTCGTTCCAATTCACATTCCAAGTAATATTCGGCATGCTAATTACATTGCCGGTTGCCAAATTGCATTATCTCTTATAGTTTCCGAGATATGGACTATCGATAATTTACACCTTAGGCTCTGCTTCTAACTTGGGCCCAAATTGTAAAATGGTCTTATCTATTGGCGATTTCGTTCCAATTCACATTCCAAGTAATATTCGGCATGCTAATTACATTGCCGGTTGCCAAATTGCATTATCTCTTATAGTTTCCGAGATATGGACTATCGATAATTTACACCTTATTCTCTGCTTCTAACTTGGGCCCAAATTGTAAAATGGTCTTATCTATTGGCGATTTCGTTCCAATTCACATTCCAAGTAATATTCGGCATGCTAATTACATTGCCGGTTGCCAAATTGCATTATCTCTTATAGTTTCCGAGATATGGACTATCGATAATTTACACCCTAGGCTCTGCTTCTAACTTGGGCCCAAATTGTAAAATGGTCTTATCTATTGGCGATTTCGTTCCAATTCACATTCCAAGTAATATTCGGCATGCTAATTACATTGCCCGTTGCCAAATTGCATTATCTCTTATGGTTTCCGAGATATGGACTATCGATAATTTACACCTTAGGCTCTGCTTCTAACTTGGGCCCAAATTGTAAAATGGTCTTATCTATTGGCGATTTCGTTCCAATTCACATTCCAAGTAATATTCGGCATGCTAATTACATTGCCGGTGGCAAAGTTGCATTATCTCTTATAGTTTCCGAGGTATGGACTATCGATAATTTACACCTTAGGCTCTGCTTCTAACTTGGACCCAAATTGTTAAATGGTTTTATCTATTGGCGATTTCGTTCCAATTCACATTCCAAGTAATATTCGGCATGCTAATTACATTGCCGGTTGCCAAATTGCATTATCTCTTATAGTTTCCGAGATATGGACTATCGATTATTTACACCTTAGGCTCTGCTTCTAACTTGGACCCAAATTGTAAAATGGTCTTATCTATTGGCGATTTCGTTCCAATTCACATTCCAAGTAATATTCGGCATGCTAATTACATTGCCGGTGGCCAAGTTGCATTATCTCTTATAGTTTCCGAGATATGGACTATCGATAATTTACACCTTAGGCTCTGCTTCTAACTTGGGCCCAAATTGTAAAATGGTCTTATCTATTGGCGATTTCGTTCCAATTCACATTCCAAGTAATATTCGGCATGCTAATTACATTGCCGGTTGCCAAATTGCATTATCTCTTATAGTTTCCGAGATATGGACTATCGATAATTTACACCTTAGGCTCTGCTTCTAACTTGGGCCCAAATTGTAAAATGGTCTTATCTATTGGCGATTTCGTTCCAATTCACATTCCAAGTAATATTCGGCATGCTAATTACATTACCGGTGGCCAAGTTGCATTATCTCTTATAGTT
This sequence comes from Rhynchophorus ferrugineus, assembly GCF_030347505.1. Taxonomy (NCBI): domain Eukaryota; kingdom Metazoa; phylum Arthropoda; class Insecta; order Coleoptera; family Curculionidae; genus Rhynchophorus; species Rhynchophorus ferrugineus. The sequence continues at coordinate 60,455 of NW_027472622.1, forward strand.
TCCGAGGTATGGACTATCGATATTTTACACCTTAGGCTCTGCTTCTAACTTGGGCCCAAATTGTAAAATAATCTTATCTATTGGCGATTTCGTTCCAATTCACATTCCAAGTAATATTCGGCATGCTAATTACATTGCCGGTTGCCAAATTGCATGATCTCTTATAGTTTCCGAGATATGGACTATCGATAATTTACACCTTAGGCTCTGCTTCTAACTTGGGCCCAAATTGTAAAATGGTCTTATCTATTGGCGATTTCGTTCCAATTCACATTCCAAGTAATATTCCGCATGCTAATTTCATTGCCGGTTGCCAAATTGCATTATCTCTTATAGTTTCCGAGATATGGACTATCGATAATTTACACCTTAGGCTCTGCTTCTAACTTGGACCCAAATTGTTAAATGGTTTTATCTATTGGCGATTTCGTTCCAATTCACATTCCAAGTAATATTCGGCATGCTAATTACATTGCCGGTAGCCAAGTTGCATTATCTCTTATAGTTTCCGAGATATGGACTATCGATAATTTACACCTTAGGCTCTGCTTCTAACTTGGGCCCAAATTGTAAAATGATCTTATCTATTGGCGATTTCGTTCCAATTCACATTCCAAGTAATATTCCGCATGCTAATTACATTGCCGGTTGCCAAATTGTATTATCTCTTATAGTTTCCGAGATATGGACTATCGATTATTTACACCTTAGGCTCTGCTTCTAACTTGGACCCAAATTGTAAAATGGTCTTATCTATTGGCGATTTCGTTCCAATTCACATTCCAAGTAATATTCGGCATGCTAATTACATTGCCGGTGGCCAAGTTGCATTATCTCTTATAGTTTCCGAGATATGGACTATCGATAATTTACACCTTAGGCTCTGCTTCTAACTTGGGCCCAAATTGTAAAATGGTCTTATCTATTGGCGATTTCGTTCCAATTCACATTCCAAGTAATATTCGGCATGCTAATTACATTGCCGGTTGCCAAATTGCATTATCTCTTATAGTTTCCGAGATATGGACTATCGATAATTTACACCTTAGGCTCTGCTTCTAACTTGGACCCAAATTGTTAAATGGTCTTATCTATTGGCGATTTCGTTCCAATTCACATTCCAAGTAATATTCGGCATGCTAATTACATTGCCGGTGGCCAAGTTGCATTATCTCTTATAGTTTCCGAGATATGGACTATCGATAATTTACACCTTAGGCTCTGCTTCTAACTTGGGCCCAAATTGTAAAATGGTCTTATCTATTGGCGATTTCGTTCCAATTCACATTCCAAGTAATATTCGGCATGCTAATTACATTGCCGGTTGCCAAATTGCATTATCTCTTATAGTTTCCGAGATATGGACTATCGATAATTTACACCTTAGTCTCTGCTTCTAACTTGGGCCCAAATTGTAAAATGGTCTTATCTATTGGCGATTTCGTTCCAATTCACATTCCAAGTAATATTCGGCATGCTAATTACATTGCCGGTGGCCAAGTTGCATTATCTCTTATAGTTTCCGAGATATGGACTATCGATAATTTACACCTTAGGCTCTGCTTCTAACTTGGGCCCAAATTGTAAAATGGTCTTATTTATTGGCGATTTCGTTCCAATTCACATTCCAAGTAATATTCGGCATGCTAATTACATTGCCGGTTGCCAAATTGCATTATCTCTTATAGTTTCCGAGATATGGATTATCGATAATTTACTCCTTAGGCTCTTCTTCTAACTTGGGCCCAAATTGTAAAATGGTCTTATCTAATGGCGATTTCGTTCCAATTCACATTCCAAGTAATATTCGGCATGCTAATTACATTGCCGGTTGCCAAATTGCATTATCTCTTATAGTTTCCGAGATATGGACTATCAATAATTTACACCTTAGGCTCTGCTTCTAACTTGGGCCCAAATTGTAAAATGGTCTTATCTGTTGGCGATTTCGTTCCAATTCACATTCCAAGTAATATTCGGCATGCTAACTACATTGCCGGTTGCCAAATTGCATTATCTCTTATAGTTTCTGAGATATGGACTATCGATAATTTACACCCTAGGCTCTGCTTCTAACTTGGTCCCAAATTGTAAAATGGTCTTATCTATTGGCGATTTCGTTCCAATTCACATTCCAAGTAATATTCGGCATGCTAATTACATTGCCGGTTGCCAAATTGCATTATCTCTTATAGTTTCCGAGATATGGACTATCGATAATTTACACCTTAGACTCTGCTTCTAACTTGGGCCCAAATTGTAAAATGGTCTTATCTATTGGCGATTTCGTCCCAATTCACATTCCAAGTAATATTCGGCATGCTAATTACATTGCCGGTGGCCAAGTTGCATTATCTCTTATAGTTTCCGAGGTATGGACTATCGATAATTTACACCTTAGGCTCTGCTTCTAACTTGGGCCCAAATTGTAAAATGGTCTTATCTTTTGGCGATCTCGTTCCAATTCACATTCCAAGTAATATTCGGCATGCTAATTACATTGCCGGTTGCCAAATTGCATTATCTCTTATAGTTTCCGAGATACGGACTATCGATAATTTACACCTTAGACTCTGCTTCTAACTTGGGCCCAAATTGTAAAATGGCCTTATCTATTGGCGATTTCGTTCCAATTCACATTCCAAGTGATATTCGGCATGCTAATTACATTGCCGGTGGCCAAGTTGCATTATCTCTTATAGTTTCCGAGATATGGACTATCGATAATTTACACCTTAGGCTCTGCTTCTAACTTGGGCCCAAATTGTAAAATGGTCTTATCTATTGGCGATTTCGTTCCAATTCACATTCCAAGTAATATTCGGCATGCTAATTTCATTGCCGGTTGCCAAATTGCATTATCTCTTATAGTTTCCGAGATATGGACTATCGATAATTTACACCTTAGGCTCTGCTTCTAACTTGGGCCCAAATTGTAAAATGGTCTTATCTATTGGCGATTTCGTTCCAATTCACATTCCAAGTAATATTCGGCATGCTAATTACATTGCCGGTTGCCAAATTGCATTATCTCTTATAGTTTCCGAGATATGGACTATCGATAATTTACACCTTAGTCTCTGCTTCTAACTTGGGCCCAAATTGTAAAATGGTCTTATCTATTGGCGATTTCGTTCCAATTCACATTCCAAGTAATATTCGGCATGCTAATTACATTGCCGGTGGCCAAGTTGCATTATCTCTTATAGTTTCCGAGATATGGACTATCGATAATTTACACCTTAGGCTCTGCTTCTAACTTGGGCCCAAATTGTAAAATGGTCTTATTTATTGGCGATTTCGTTCCAATTCACATTCCAAGTAATATTCGGCATGCTAATTACATTGCCGGTTGCCAAATTGCATTATCTCTTATAGTTTCCGAGATATGGATTATCGATAATTTACTCCTTAGGCTCTTCTTCTAACTTGGGCCCAAATTGTAAAATGGTCTTATCTAATGGCGATTTCGTTCCAATTCACATTCCAAGTAATATTCGGCATGCTAATTACATTGCCGGTTGCCAAATTGCATTATCTCTTATAGTTTCCGAGATATGGACTATCAATAATTTACACCTTAGGCTCTGCTTCTAACTTGGGCCCAAATTGTAAAATGGTCTTATCTGTTGGCGATTTCGTTCCAATTCACATTCCAAGTAATATTCGGCATGCTAACTACATTGCCGGTTGCCAAATTGCATTATCTCTTATAGTTTCTGAGATATGGACTATAGATAATTTACACCCTAGGCTCTGCTTCTAACTTGGTCCCAAATTGTAAAATGGTCTTATCTATTGGCGATTTCGTTCCAATTCACATTCCAAGTAATATTCGGCATGCTAATTACATTGCCGGTTGCCAAATTGCATTATCTCTTATAGTTTCCGAGATATGGACTATCGATAATTTACACCTTAGACTCTGCTTCTAACTTGGGCCCAAATTGTAAAATGGTCTTATCTATTGGCGATTTCGTTCCAATTCACATTCCAAGTAATATTCGGCATGCTAATTACATTGCCGGTGGCCAAGTTGCATTATCTCTTATAGTTTCCGAGGTATGGACTATCGATAATTTACACCTTAGGCTCTGCTTCTAACTTGGGCCCAAATTGTAAAATGGTCTTATCTTTTGGCGATCTCGTTCCAATTCACATTCCAAGTAATATTCGGCATGCTAATTACATTGCCGGTTGCCAAATTGCATTATCTCTTATAGTTTCCGAGATACGGACTATCGATAATTTACACCTTAGACTCTGCTTCTAACTTGGGCCCAAATTGTAAAATGGCCTTATCTATTGGCGATTTCGTTCCAATTCACATTCCAAGTGATATTCGGCATGCTAATTACATTGCCGGTGGCCAAGTTGCATTATCTCTTATAGTTTCCGAGATATGGACTATCGATAATTTACACCTTAGGCTCTGCTTCTAACTTGGGCCCAAATTGTAAAATGGTCTTATCTATTGGCGATTTCGTTCCAATTCACATTCCAAGTAATATTCGGCATGCTAATTTCATTGCCGGTTGCCAAATTGCATTATCTCTTATAGTCTCCGAGATATGGACTATCGATAATTTACACCTTAGGCTCTGCTTCTAACTTGGGCCCAAATTGTAAAATGGTCTTATCTATTGGCGATTTCGTTCCAATTCACATTCCAAGTAATATTCGGCATGCTAATTACATTGCCGGTTGCCAAATTGCATTATCTCTTATAGTTTCCGATATATGGACTATCGATAATTTACACCTTAGGCTCTGCTTCTAACTTGGGCCCAAATTGTAAAATGGTCTTATCTATTGGCGATTTCGTTCCAATTCACATTCCAAGTAATATTCGGCATGCTAATTACATTGCCGGTTGCCAAATTGCATTATCTCTTATAGTTTCCGAGATATGGACTATCGATAATTTACACCTTAGGCTCTGCTTCTAACTTGGGCCCAAATTGTAAAATGGTCTTATCTATTGGCGATTTCGTTCCAATTCACATTCCAAGTAATATTCGGCATGCTAATTACATTGCCGGTTGCCAAATTGCATTATCTCTTATAGTTTCCGAGATATGGACTATCGATAATTTACACCTTATTCTCTGCTTCTAACTTGGGCCCAAATTGTAAAATGGTCTTATCTATTGGCGATTTCGTTCCAATTCACATTCCAAGTAATATTCGGCATGCTAATTACATTGCCGGTTGCCAAATTGCATTATCTCTTATAGTTTCCGAGATATGGACTATCGATAATTTACACCCTAGGCTCTGCTTCTAACTTGGGCCCAAATTGTAAAATGGTCTTATCTATTGGCGATTTCGTTCCAATTCACATTCCAAGTAATATTCGGCATGCTAATTACATTGCCCGTTGCCAAATTGCATTATCTCTTATGGTTTCCGAGATATGGACTATCGATAATTTACACCTTAGGCTCTGCTTCTAACTTGGGCCCAAATTGTAAAATGGTCTTATCTATTGGCGATTTCGTTCCAATTCACATTCCAAGTAATATTCGGCATGCTAATTACATTGCCGGTGGCAAAGTTGCATTATCTCTTATAGTTTCCGAGGTATGGACTATCGATAATTTACACCTTAGGCTCTGCTTCTAACTTGGACCCAAATTGTTAAATGGTTTTATCTATTGGCGATTTCGTTCCAATTCACATTCCAAGTAATATTCGGCATGCTAATTACATTGCCGGTTGCCAAATTGCATTATCTCTTATAGTTTCCGAGATATGGACTATCGATTATTTACACCTTAGGCTCTGCTTCTAACTTGGACCCAAATTGTAAAATGGTCTTATCTATTGGCGATTTCGTTCCAATTCACATTCCAAGTAATATTCGGCATGCTAATTACATTGCCGGTGGCCAAGTTGCATTATCTCTTATAGTTTCCGAGATATGGACTATCGATAATTTACACCTTAGGCTCTGCTTCTAACTTGGGCCCAAATTGTAAAATGGTCTTATCTATTGGCGATTTCGTTCCAATTCACATTCCAAGTAATATTCGGCATGCTAATTACATTGCCGGTTGCCAAATTGCATTATCTCTTATAGTTTCCGAGATATGGACTATCGATAATTTACACCTTAGGCTCTGCTTCTAACTTGGGCCCAAATTGTAAAATGGTCTTATCTATTGGCGATTTCGTTCCAATTCACATTCCAAGTAATATTCGGCATGCTAATTACATTACCGGTGGCCAAGTTGCATTATCTCTTATAGTTTCCGAGGTATGGACTATCGATATTTTACACCTTAGGCTCTGCTTCTAACTTGGGCCCAAATTGTAAAATAATCTTATCTATTGGCGATTTCGTTCCAATTCACATTCCAAGTAATATTCGGCATGCTAATTACATTGCCGGTTGCCAAATTGCATGATCTCTTATAGTTTCCGAGATATGGACTATCGATAATTTACACCTTAGGCTCTGCTTCTAACTTGGGCCCAAATTGTAAAATGGTCTTATCTATTGGCGATTTCGTTCCAATTCACATTCCAAGTAATATTCCGCATGCTAATTACATTGCCGGTTGCCAAATTGCATTATCTCTTATAGTTTCCGAGATATGGACTATCGATAATTTACACCTTAGGCTCTGCTTCTAACTTGGACCCAAATTGTTAAATGGTTTTATCTATTGGCGATTTCGTTCCAATTCACATTCCAAGTAATATTCGGCATGCTAATTACATTGCCGGTAGCCAAGTTGCATTATCTCTTATAGTTTCCGAGATATGGACTATCGATAATTTACACCTTAGGCTCTGCTTCTAACTTGGGCCCAAATTGTAAAATGATCTTATCTATTGGCGATTTCGTTCCAATTCACATTCCAAGTAATATTCCGCATGCTAATTACATTGCCGGTTGCCAAATTGTATTATCTCTTATAGTTTCCGAGATATGGACTATCGATTATTTACACCTTAGGCTCTGCTTCTAACTTGGACCCAAATTGTAAAATGGTCTTATCTATTGGCGATTTCGTTCCAATTCACATTCCAAGTAATATTCGGCATGCTAATTACATTGCCGGTGGCCAAGTTGCATTATCTCTTATAGTTTCCGAGATATGGACTATCGATAATTTACACCTTAGGCTCTGCTTCTAACTTGGGCCCAAATTGTAAAATGGTCTTATCTATTGGCGATTTCGTTCCAATTCACATTCCAAGTAATATTCGGCATGCTAATTACATTGCCGGTTGCCAAATTGCATTATCTCTTATAGTTTCCGAGATATGGACTATCGATAATTTACACCTTAGGCTCTGCTTCTAACTTGGACCCAAATTGTTAAATGGTCTTATCTATTGGCGATTTCGTTCCAATTCACATTCCAAGTAATATTCGGCATGCTAATTACATTGCCGGTGGCCAAGTTGCATTATCTCTTATAGTTTCCGAGATATGGACTATCGATAATTTACACCTTAGGCTCTGCTTCTAACTTGGGCCCAAATTGTAAAATGATCTTATCTATTGGCGATTTCGTTCCAATTCACATTCCAAGTAATATTCCGCATGCTAATTACATTGCCGGTTGCCAAATTGCATTATCTCTTATAGTTTCCGAGATATGGACTATCGATTATTTACACCTTAGGCTCTGCTTCTAACTTGGACCCAAATTGTAAAATGGTCTTATCTATTGGCGATTTCGTTCCAATTCACATTCCAAGTAATATTCGGCATGCTAATTACATTGCCGGTTGCCAAATTGCATTATCTCTTATAGTTTCCGAGATATGGACTATCGATAATTTACACCTTAGTCTCTGCTTCTAACTTGGGCACAAATTGTAAAATGGTCTTATCTATTGGCGATTTCGTTCCAATTCACATTCCAAGTAATATTCGGCATGCTAATTACATTGCCGGTGGCCAAGTCGCATTATCTCTTATAGTTTCCGAGATATGGACTATTGATAATTTACACCTTAGGCTCTGCTTCTAACTTGGGCCCAAATTGTAAAATGGTCTTATCTATTGGCGATTTCGTTCCAATTCACATTCCAAGTAATATTCGGCATGCTAATTACATTGCCGGTTGCCAAATTGCATTATCTCTTATACTTTCCGAGATATGGACTATCGATAATTTACTCCTTAGGCTCTTCTTCTAACTTGGGCCCAAATTGTAAAATGGTCTTATCTAATGGCGATTTCGTTCCAATTCACATTCCAAGTAATATTCGGCATGCTAATTACATTGCCGGTTGCCAAATTGCATTATCTCTTATAGTTTCCGAGATATGGACTATCAATAATTTACACCTTAGGCTCTGCTTCTAACTTGGGCCCAAATTGTAAAATGGTCTTATCTGTTGGCGATTTCGTTCCAATTCACATTCCAAGTAATATTCGGCATGCTAACTACATTGCCGGTTGCCAAATTGCATTATCTCTTATAGTTTCCGAGATATGGACTATCGATAATTTACACCTTAGACTCTGCTTCTAACTTGGGCCCAAATTGTAAAATGGTCTTATCTATTGGCGATTTCGTTCCAATTCACATTCCAAGTAATATTCGGCATGCTAATTACATTGCCGGTGGCCAAGTTGCATTATCTCTTATAGTTTCCGAGGTATGGACTATCGATAATTTACACCTTAGGCTCTGCTTCTAACTTGGGCCCAAATTGTAAAATGGTCTTATCTTTTGGCGATCTCGTTCCAATTCACATTCCAAGTAATATTCGGTATGCTAATTACATTGCCGGTGGCCAAGTTGCATTATCTCTTATAGTTTCCGAGATATGGACTATCGATAATTTACACCTTAGGCTCTGCTTCTAACTTGGGCCCAAATTGTAAAATGGTCTTATCTATTGGCGATTTCGTTCCAATTCACATTCCAAGTAATATTCGGCATGCTAATTACATTGCCGGTTGCCAAATTGCATTATCTCTTATAGTTTCCGAGATATGGACTATCGATAATTTACACCTTAGTCTCTGCTTCTAACTTGGGCCCAAATTGTAAAATGGTCTTATCTATTGGCGATTTCGTTCCAATTCACATTCCAAGTAATATTCGGCATGCTAATTACATTGCCGGTGGCTAAGTTGCATTATCTCTTATAGTTTCCGAGATATGGACTATCGATAATTTACACCTTAGGCTCTGCTTCTAACTTGGGCCCAAATTGTAAAATGGTCTTATCTATTGGCGATTTCGTTCCAATTCACATTCCAAGTAATATTCGGCATGCTAATTACATTGCCGGTTGCCAAATTGCATTATCTCTTATAGTTTCCGAGATATGGACTATCGATAATTTACACCTTAGTCTCTGCTTCTAACTTGGGCACAAATTGTAAAATGGTCTTATCTATTGGCGATTTCGTTCCAATTCACATTCCAAGTAATATTCGGCATGCTAATTACATTGCCGGTGGCCAAGTTGCATTATCTCTTATAGTTTCCGAGATATGGACTATCGATAATTTACACCTTAGGCTCTGCTTCTAACTTGGGCCCAAATTGTAAAATGTTCTTATCTATTGGCGATTTCGTTCCAATTCACATTCCAAGTAATATTCGGCATGCTAATTACATTGCCGGTTGCCAAATTGCATTATCTCTTATACTTTCCGAGATATGGACTATCGATAATTTACTCCTTAGGCTCTTCTTCTAACTTGGGCCCAAATTGTAAAATGGTCTTATCTAATGGCGATTTCGTTCCAATTCACATTCCAAGTAATATTCGGCATGCTAATTACATTGCCGGTTGCCAAATTGCATTATCTCTTATAGTTTCCGAGATATGGACTATCAATAATTTACACCTTAGGCTCTGCTTCTAACTTGGGCCCAAATTGTAAAATGGTCTTATCTGTTGGCGATTTCGTTCCAATTCACATTCCAAGTAATATTCGGCATGCTAACTACATTGCCGGTTGCCAAATTGCATTATCTCTTATAGTTTCCGAGATATGGACTATCGATAATTTACACCCTAGGCTCTGCTTCTAACTTGGGCCCAAATTGTAAAATGGTCTTATCTATTGGCGATTTCGTTCCAATTCACATTCCAAGTAATATTCGGCATGCTAATTACATTGCCGGTTGCCAAATTGCATTATCTCTTATAGTTTCCGAGATATGGACTATCGATAATTTACACCTTAGAGTCTGCTTCTAACTTGGGCCCAAATTGTAAAATGGTCTTATCTATTGGCGATTTCGTTCCAATTCACATTCCAAGTAATATTCGGCATGCTAATTACATTGCCGGTGGCCAAGTTGCATTATCTCTTATAGTTTCCGAGGTATGGACTATCGATAATTTACACCTTAGGCTCTGCTTCTAACTTGGGCCCAAATTGTAAAATGGTCTTATCTTTTGGCGATCTCGTTCCAATTCACATTCCAAGTAATATTCGGCATGCTAATTACATTGCCGGTGGCCAAGTTGCATTATCTCTTATAGTTTCCGAGATATGGACTATCGATAATTTACACCTTAGTCTCTGCTTCTAACTTGGGCCCAAATTGTAAAATGGTCTTATCTATTGGCGATTTCGTTCCAATTCACATTCCAAGTAATATTCGGCATGCTAATTACATTGCCGGTGGCCAAGTTGCATTATCTCTTATAGTTTCCGAGATATGGACTATCGATAATTTACACCTTAGGCTCTGCTTCTAACTTGGGCCCAAATTGTAAAATGGTCTTATCTATTGGCGATTTCGTTCCAATTCACATTCCAAGTAATATTCGGCATGCTAATTACATTGCCGGTTGCCAAATTGCATTATCTCTTATAGTTTCCGAGATATGGACTATCGATAATTTACACCTTAGTCTCTGCTTCTAACTTGGGCGCAAATTGTAAAATGGTCTTATCTATTGGCGATTTCGTTCCAATTCACATTCCAAGTAATATTCGGCATGCTAATTACATTGCCGGTGGCCAAGTTGCATTATCTCTTATAGTTTCCGAGATATGGACTATCGATAATTTACACCTTAGGCTCTGCTTCTAACTTGGGCCCAAATTGTAAAATGGTCTTATCTATTGGCGATTTGGTTCCAATTCACATTCCAAGTAATATTCGGCATGCTAATTACATTGCCGGTTGCCAAATTGCATTATCTCTTATACTTTCCGAGATATATACTATCGATAATTTACTCCTTAGGCTCTTCTTCTAACTTGGGCCCAAATTGTAAAATGGTCTTATCTAATGGCGATTTCGTTCCAATTCACATTCCAAGTAATATTCGGCATGCTAATTACATTGCCGGTTGCCAAATTGCATTATCTCTTATAGTTTCCGAGATATGGACTATCAATAATTTACACCTTAGGCTCTGCTTCTAACTTGGGCCCAAATTGTAAAATGGTCTTATCTGTTGGCGATTTCGTTCCAATTCACATTCCAAGTAATATTCGGCATGCTAACTACATTGCCGGTTGCCAAATTGCATTATCTCTTATAGTTTCCGAGATATGGACTATCGATAATTTACACCCTAGGCTCTGCTTCTAACTTGGGCCCAAATTGGAAAATGGTCTTATCTATTGGCGATTTCGTTCCAATTCACATTCCAAGTAATATTCGGCATGCTAATTACATTGCCGGTTGCCAAATTGCATTATCTCTTATAGTTTCCGAGATATGGACTATCGATAATTTACACCTTAGACTCTGCTTCTAACTTGGGCCCAAATTGTAAAATGGTCTTATCTATTGGCGATTTCGTTCCAATTCACATTCCAAGTAATATTCGGCATGCTAATTACATTGCCGGTTGCCAAATTGCATTATCTCTTATAGTTTCCGAGATATGGACTATCGATAATTTACACCCTAGGCTCTGCTTCTAACTTGGGCCCAAATTGGAAAATGGTCTTATCTATTGGCGATTTCGTTCCAATTCACATTCCAAGTAATATTCGGCATGCTAATTACATTGCCGGTGGCCAAGTTGCATTATCTCTTATAGTTTTCGAGGTATGGACTATCGATAATTTACACCTTAGGCTCTGCTTCTAACTTGGGCCCAAATTGTAAAATGGTCTTATCTTTTGGCGATCTCGTTCCAATTCACATTCCAAGTAATATTCGGCATGCTAATTACATTGCCGGTTGCCAAATTGCATTATCTCTTATAGTTTCCGAGATACGGACTATCGATAATTTACACCTTAGACTCTGCTTCTAACTTGGGCCCAAATTGTAAAATGGCCTTATCTATTGGCGATTTCGTTCCAATTCACATTCCAAGTAATATTCGGCATGCTAATTACATTGCCGGTTGCCAAATTGCATTATCTCTTATAGTTTCCGAGATATGGACTATCGATAATTTACTCCTTAGGCTCTTCTTCTAACTTGGGCCCAAATTGTAAAATGGTCTTATCTAATGGTGATTTCGTTCCAATTCACATTCCAAGTAATATTCGGCATGCTAATTACATTGCCGGTTGCCAAATTGCATTATCTCTTATAGTTTCCGAGATATGGACTATCAATAATTTACACCTTAGGCTCTGCTTCTAACTTGGGCCCAAATTGTAAAATGGTCTTATCTGTTGGCGATTTCGTTCCAATTCACATTCCAAGTAATATTCGGCATGCTAACTACATTGCCGGTTGCCAAATTGCATTATCTCTTATAGTTTCCGAGATATGGACTATCGATAATTTACACCCTAGACTCTGCTTCTAACTTGGGCCCAAATTGTAAAATGGTCTTATCTATTGGCGATTTCGTTCCAATTCACATTCCAAGTAATATTCGGCATGCTAATTACATTGCCGGTGGCCAAGTTGCATTATCTCTTATAGTTTCCGAGGTATGGACTATCGATAATTTACACCTTAGGCTCTGCTTCTAACTTGGGCCCAAATTGTAAAATGGTCTTATCTTTTGGCGATCTCGTTCCAATTCACATTCCAAGTAATATTCGGCATGCTAATTACATTGCCGGTTGCCAAATTGCATTATCTCTTATAGTTTCCGAGATACGGACTATCGATAATTTACACCTTAGACTCTGCTTCTAACTTGGGCCCAAATTGTAAAATGGCCTTATCTATTGGCGATTTCGTTCCAATTCACATTCCAAGTAATATTCGGCGTGCTAATTACATTGCCGGTGGCCAAGTTGCATTATCTCTTATAGTTTCCGAGATATGGACTATCGATAATTTATACCTTAGGCTCTGCTTCTAACTTGGGCCCAAATTGTAAAATGGTCTTATCTGTTGGCGATTTGTTCCAATTCACATTCCAAGTAATATTCGGCATGCTAATTACATTGCCGGTTGCCAAATTGCATTATCTCTTATAGTTTCCGAGATATGGACTATCGATAATTTATACCTTAGGCTCTGCTTCTAACTTGGGCCCAAATTGTAAAATGGTCTTATCTATTGGCGATTTGTTCCAATTCACATTCCAAGTAATATTCGGCATGCTAATTTCATTGCCGGTTGCCAAAATGCATTATCTCTTATAGTTTCCGAGATATGGACTATCGATAATTTACACCTTAGGCTCTGCTTCTAACTTGGACCCAAATTGTAAAATGGTCTTATCTATTGGCGATTTCGTTCCAATTCACATTCCAAGTAATATTTGGCATGCTAATTACATTGCCGGTTGCCAAATTGCATTATCTCTTATAGTTTCCGAGATATGGACTATCGATAATTTACACCTTAGTCTCTGTTTCTAACTTGGGCCCAAATTGTAAAATGGTCTTATCTATTGGCGATTTCGTTCCAATTCACATTACAAGTAATATTCGGCATGCTAATTACATTGCCGGTGGCCAAGTTGCATTATCTCTTATAGTTTCCGAGATATGGACTATCGATAATTTACACCTTAGGCTCTGCTTCTAACTTGGGCCCAAATTGTAAAATGTTCTTATCTATTGGCGATTTCGTTCCAATTCACATTCCAAGTAATATTCGGCATGCTAATTACATTGCCGGTTGCCAAATTGCATTATCTCTTATACTTTCCGAGATATGGACTATCGATAATTTACTCCTTAGGCTCTTCTTCTAACTTGGGCCCAAATTGTAAAATGGTCTTATCTAATGGCGATTTCGTTCCAATTCACATTCCAAGTTATATTCGGCATGCTAATTACATTGCCGGTTGCCAAATTGCATTATCTCTTATAGTTTCCGAGATATGGACTATCAATAATTTACACCTTAGGCTCTGCTTCTAACTTGGGCCCAAATTGTAAAATGGTCTTATCTGTTGGCGATTTCGTTCCAATTCACATTCCAAGTAATATTCGGCATGCTAACTACATTGCCGGTTGCCAAATTGCATTATCTCTTATAGTTTCCGAGATATGGACTATCGATAATTTACACCCTAGGCTCTGCTTCTAACTTGGGCCCAAATTGTAAAATGGTCTTATCTATTGGCGATTTCGTTCCAATTCACATTCCAAGTAATATTCGGCATGCTAATTACATTGCCGGTTGCCAAATTGCATTATCTCTTATAGTTTCCGAGATATGGACTATCGATAATTTACACCTTAGAGTCTGCTTCTAACTTGGGCCCAAATTGTAAAATGGTCTTATCTATTGGCGATTTCGTTCCAATTCACATTCCAAGTAATATTCGGCATGCTAATTACATTGCCGGTGGCCAAGTTGCATTATCTCTTATAGTTTCCGAGATATGGACTATCGATAATTTACACCTTAGGCTCTGCTTCTAACTTGGGCCCAAATTGTAAAATGGTCTTATCTATTGGCGATTTGGTTCCAATTCAAATTCCAAGTAATATTCGGCATGCTAATTACATTGCCGGTTGCCAAATTGCATTATCTCTTATACTTTCCGAGATATGGACTATCGATAATTTACTCCTTAGGCTCTTCTTCTAACTTGGGCCCAAATTGTAAAATGGTCTTATCTAATGGCGATTTCGTTCCAATTCACATTCCAAGTAATATTCGGCATGCTAATTACATTGCCGGTTGCCAAATTGCATTATCTCTTATAGTTTCCGAGATATGGACTATCAATAATTTACACCTTAGGCTCTGCTTCTAACTTGGGCCCAAATTGTAAAATGGTCTTATCTGTTGGCGATTTCGTTCCAATTCACATTCCAAGTAATATTCGGCATGCTAACTACATTGTCGGTTGCCAAATTGCATTATCTCTTATAGTTTCCGAGATATGGACTATCGATAATTTACACCCTAGACTCTGCTTCTAACTTGGGCCCAAATTGGAAAATGGTCTTATCTATTGGCGATTTCGTTCCAATTCACATTCCAAGTAATATTCGGCATGCTAATTACATTGCCGGTTGCCAAATTGCATTATCTCTTATAGTTTCCGAGATATGGACTATCGATAATTTACACCTTAGACTCTGCTTCTAACTTGGGCCCAAATTGTAAAATGGTCTTATCTATTGGCGATTTCGTTCCAATTCACATTCCAAGTAATATTCGGCATGCTAATTACATTGCCGGTGGCCAAGTTGCATTATCTCTTATAGTTTTCGAGGTATGGACTATCGATAATTTACACCTTAGGCTCTGCTTCTAACTTGGGCCCAAATTGTAAAATGGTCTTATCTTTTGGCGATCTCGTTCCAATTCACATTCCAAGTAATATTCGGCATGCTAATTACATTGCCGGTTGCCAAATTGCATTATCTCTTATAGTTTCCGAGATACGGACTATCGATAATTTACACCTTAGACTCTGCTTCTAACTTGGGCCCAAATTGTAAAATGGCCTTATCTATTGGCGATTTCGTTCCAATTCACATTCCAAGTAATATTCGGCATGCTAATTACATTGCCGGTTGCCAAATTGCATTATCTCTTATAGTTTCCGAGATATGGACTATCGATAATTTACTCCTTAGGCTCTTCTTCTAACTTGGGCCCAAATTGTAAAATGGTCTTATCTAATGGTGATTTCGTTCCAATTCACATTCCAAGTAATATTCGGCATGCTAATTACATTGCCGGTTGCCAAATTGCATTATCTCTTATAGTTTCCGAGATATGGACTATCAATAATTTACACCTTAGGCTCTGCTTCTAACTTGGGCCCAAATTGTAAAATGGTCTTATCTGTTGGCGATTTCGTTCCAATTCACATTCCAAGTAATATTCGGCATGCTAACTACATTGCCGGTTGCCAAATTGCATTATCTCTTATAGTTTCCGAGATATGGACTATCGATAATTTACACCCTAGACTCTGCTTCTAACTTGGGCCCAAATTGTAAAATGGTCTTATCTATTGGCGATTTCGTTCCAATTCACATTCCAAGTAATATTCGGCATGCTAATTACATTGCCGGTGGCCAAGTTGCATTATCTCTTATAGTTTCCGAGGTATGGACTATCGATAATTTACACCTTAGGCTCTGCTTCTAACTTGGGCCCAAATTGTAAAATGGTCTTATCTTTTGGCGATCTCGTTCCAATTCACATTCCAAGTAATATTCGGCATGCTAATTACATTGCCGGTTGCCAAATTGCATTATCTCTTATAGTTTCCGAGATACGGACTATCGATAATTTACACCTTAGACTCTGCTTCTAACTTGGGCCCAAATTGTAAAATGGCCTTATCTATTGGCGATTTCGTTCCAATTCACATTCCAAGTAATATTCGGCATGCTAATTACATTGCCGGTGGCCAAGTTGCATTATCTCTTATAGTTTCCGAGATATGGACTATCGATAATTTATACCTTAGGCTCTGCTTCTAACTTGGGCCCAAATTGTAAAATGGTCTTATCTGTTGGCGATTTGTTCCAAT
The DNA here is from genome assembly GCF_030347505.1 of Rhynchophorus ferrugineus. Taxonomy (NCBI): domain Eukaryota; kingdom Metazoa; phylum Arthropoda; class Insecta; order Coleoptera; family Curculionidae; genus Rhynchophorus; species Rhynchophorus ferrugineus. Next base: position 77,282 of record NW_027472622.1, read on the forward strand.
TCACATTCCAAGTAATATTCGGCATGCTAATTACATTGCCGGTTGCCAAATTGCATTATCTCTTATAGTTTCCGAGATATGGACTATCGATAATTTATACCTTAGGCTCTGCTTCTAACTTGGGCCCAAATTGTAAAATGGTCTTATCTATTGGCGATTTGTTCCAATTCACATTCCAAGTAATATTCGGCATGCTAATTTCATTGCCGGTTGCCAAAATGCATTATCTCTTATAGTTTCCGAGATATGGACTATCGATAATTTACACCTTAGGCTCTGCTTCTAACTTGGACCCAAATTGTAAAATGGTCTTATCTATTGGCGATTTCGTTCCAATTCACATTCCAAGTAATATTTGGCATGCTAATTACATTGCCGGTTGCCAAATTGCATTATCTCTTATAGTTTCCGAGATATGGACTATCGATAATTTACACCTTAGTCTCTGTTTCTAACTTGGGCCCAAATTGTAAAATGGTCTTATCTATTGGCGATTTCGTTCCAATTCACATTACAAGTAATATTCGGCATGCTAATTACATTGCCGGTGGCCAAGTTGCATTATCTCTTATAGTTTCCGAGATATGGACTATCGATAATTTACACCTTAGGCTCTGCTTCTAACTTGGGCCCAAATTGTAAAATGTTCTTATCTATTGGCGATTTCGTTCCAATTCACATTCCAAGTAATATTCGGCATGCTAATTACATTGCCGGTTGCCAAATTGCATTATCTCTTATACTTTCCGAGATATGGACTATCGATAATTTACTCCTTAGGCTCTTCTTCTAACTTGGGCCCAAATTGTAAAATGGTCTTATCTAATGGCGATTTCGTTCCAATTCACATTCCAAGTTATATTCGGCATGCTAATTACATTGCCGGTTGCCAAATTGCATTATCTCTTATAGTTTCCGAGATATGGACTATCAATAATTTACACCTTAGGCTCTGCTTCTAACTTGGGCCCAAATTGTAAAATGGTCTTATCTGTTGGCGATTTCGTTCCAATTCACATTCCAAGTAATATTCGGCATGCTAACTACATTGCCGGTTGCCAAATTGCATTATCTCTTATAGTTTCCGAGATATGGACTATCGATAATTTACACCCTAGGCTCTGCTTCTAACTTGGGCCCAAATTGTAAAATGGTCTTATCTATTGGCGATTTCGTTCCAATTCACATTCCAAGTAATATTCGGCATGCTAATTACATTGCCGGTTGCCAAATTGCATTATCTCTTATAGTTTCCGAGATATGGACTATCGATAATTTACACCTTAGAGTCTGCTTCTAACTTGGGCCCAAATTGTAAAATGGTCTTATCTATTGGCGATTTCGTTCCAATTCACATTCCAAGTAATATTCGGCATGCTAATTACATTGCCGGTGGCCAAGTTGCATTATCTCTTATAGTTTCCGAGATATGGACTATCGATAATTTACACCTTAGGCTCTGCTTCTAACTTGGGCCCAAATTGTAAAATGGTCTTATCTATTGGCGATTTGGTTCCAATTCAAATTCCAAGTAATATTCGGCATGCTAATTACATTGCCGGTTGCCAAATTGCATTATCTCTTATACTTTCCGAGATATGGACTATCGATAATTTACTCCTTAGGCTCTTCTTCTAACTTGGGCCCAAATTGTAAAATGGTCTTATCTAATGGCGATTTCGTTCCAATTCACATTCCAAGTAATATTCGGCATGCTAATTACATTGCCGGTTGCCAAATTGCATTATCTCTTATAGTTTCCGAGATATGGACTATCAATAATTTACACCTTAGGCTCTGCTTCTAACTTGGGCCCAAATTGTAAAATGGTCTTATCTGTTGGCGATTTCGTTCCAATTCACATTCCAAGTAATATTCGGCATGCTAACTACATTGTCGGTTGCCAAATTGCATTATCTCTTATAGTTTCCGAGATATGGACTATCGATAATTTACACCCTAGACTCTGCTTCTAACTTGGGCCCAAATTGGAAAATGGTCTTATCTATTGGCGATTTCGTTCCAATTCACATTCCAAGTAATATTCGGCATGCTAATTACATTGCCGGTTGCCAAATTGCATTATCTCTTATAGTTTCCGAGATATGGACTATCGATAATTTACACCTTAGACTCTGCTTCTAACTTGGGCCCAAATTGTAAAATGGTCTTATCTATTGGCGATTTCGTTCCAATTCACATTCCAAGTAATATTCGGCATGCTAATTACATTGCCGGTGGCCAAGTTGCATTATCTCTTATAGTTTTCGAGGTATGGACTATCGATAATTTACACCTTAGGCTCTGCTTCTAACTTGGGCCCAAATTGTAAAATGGTCTTATCTTTTGGCGATCTCGTTCCAATTCACATTCCAAGTAATATTCGGCATGCTAATTACATTGCCGGTTGCCAAATTGCATTATCTCTTATAGTTTCCGAGATACGGACTATCGATAATTTACACCTTAGACTCTGCTTCTAACTTGGGCCCAAATTGTAAAATGGCCTTATCTATTGGCGATTTCGTTCCAATTCACATTCCAAGTAATATTCGGCATGCTAATTACATTGCCGGTTGCCAAATTGCATTATCTCTTATAGTTTCCGAGATATGGACTATCGATAATTTACTCCTTAGGCTCTTCTTCTAACTTGGGCCCAAATTGTAAAATGGTCTTATCTAATGGTGATTTCGTTCCAATTCACATTCCAAGTAATATTCGGCATGCTAATTACATTGCCGGTTGCCAAATTGCATTATCTCTTATAGTTTCCGAGATATGGACTATCAATAATTTACACCTTAGGCTCTGCTTCTAACTTGGGCCCAAATTGTAAAATGGTCTTATCTGTTGGCGATTTCGTTCCAATTCACATTCCAAGTAATATTCGGCATGCTAACTACATTGCCGGTTGCCAAATTGCATTATCTCTTATAGTTTCCGAGATATGGACTATCGATAATTTACACCCTAGACTCTGCTTCTAACTTGGGCCCAAATTGTAAAATGGTCTTATCTATTGGCGATTTCGTTCCAATTCACATTCCAAGTAATATTCGGCATGCTAATTACATTGCCGGTGGCCAAGTTGCATTATCACTTATAGTTTCCGAGGTATGGACTATCGATAATTTACACCTTAGGCTCTGCTTCTAACTTGGGCCCAAATTGTAAAATGGTCTTATCTTTTGGCGATCTCGTTCCAATTCACATTCCAAGTAATATTCGGCATGCTAATTACATTGCCGGTTGCCAAATTGCATTATCTCTTATAGTTTCCGAGATACGGACTATCGATAATTTACACCTTAGGCTCTGCTTCTAACTTGGGCCCAAATTGTAAAATGGCCTTATCTATTGGCGATTTCGTTCCAATTCACATTCCAAGTAATATTCGGCATGCTAATTACATTGCCGGTGGCCAAGTTGCATTATCTCTTATAGTTTCCGAGATCGATACTATCGATAATTTACACCTTAGGCTCTGCTTCTAACTTGGGCCCAAATTGTAAAATGGTCTTATCTATTGGCGATTTCGTTCCAATTCACATTCCAAGTAATATTCGGCATGCTAATTACATTGCCGGTTGCCAAATTGCATTATCTCTTATAGTTTCCGAGATATGGACTATCGATAATTTATACCTTAGGCTCTGCTTCTAACTTGGGCCCAAATTGTAAAATGGTCTTATCTATTGGCGATTTGTTCCAATTCACATTCCAAGTAATATTCGGCATGCTAATTTCATTGCCGGTTGCCAAAATGCATTATCTCTTATAGTTTCCGAGATATGGACTATCGATAATTTACACCTTAGGCTCTGCTTCTAACTTGGACCCAAATTGTAAAATGGTCTTATCTATTGGCGATTTCGTTCCAATTCACATTCCAAGTAATATTTGGCATGCTAATTACATTGCCGGTTGCCAAATTGCATTATCTCTTATAGTTTCCGAGATATGGACTATCGATAATTTACACCTTAGTCTCTGTTTCTAACTTGGGCCCAAATTGTAAAATGGTCTTATCTATTGGCGATTTCGTTCCAATTCACATTCCAAGTAATATTCGGCATGCTAATTACATTGCCGGTGGCCAAGTTGCATTATCTCTTACAGTTTCCGAGATATGGACTATCGATAATTTACACCTTAGGCTCTGCTTCTAACTTGGGCCCAAATTGTAAAATGGTCTTATCTATTGGCGATTTCGTTCCAATTCACACTCCAAGTAATATTCGGCATGCTAATTACATTGCCGGTTGCCAAATTGCATTATCTCTTATAGTTTCCGAGATATGGACTATCGATAATTTACACCTTAGGCTCTGCTTCTAACTTGGGCCCAAATTGTAAAATGGTCTTATCTATTGGCGATTTCGTTCCAATTCACATTCCAAGTAATATTCGGCATGCTAATTACATTGCCGGTTGCCAAATTGCATTATCTCTTATAGTTTCCGAGATATGGACTATCGATAATTTACACCTTAGGCTCTGCTTCTAACTTGGGCCCAAATTGTAAAATGGTCTTATCTGTTGGCGATTTCGTTCCAATTCACATTCCAAGTAATATACGGCATGCTAATTACATTGCCGGTTGCCAAATTGCATTATCTCTTATAGTTTCCGAGATATGGACTATCGATAATTTACACCTTAGGCTCTGCTTCTAACTTGGACCCAAATTGTAAAATGGTCTTATCTGTTGGCGATTTCGTTCCAATTCACATTCCAAGTAATATTCGGCATGCTAATTACATTGCCGGTTGCCAAATTGCATTATCTCTTATAGTTTCCGAGATATGGACTATCGATAATTTACATCTTAGGCTCTGCTTCTAACTTGGACCCAAATTGTAAAATGGTCTTATCTATTGGCGATTTCGTTCCAATTCACATTCCAAGTAATATACGGCATGCTAATTACATTGCCGGTTGCCAAATTGAATTATCTCTTATAGTTTCCGAGATATGGACTATCGATAATTTACTCCTTAGGCTCTGCTTCTAACTTGGACCCAAATTGTAAAATGGTCTTATCTATTGGCGATTTCGTTCTAATTCACATACCAAGTAATATTCGGCATGCTAATTACATTGCTGGTGGCCAAGTTGAATTATCTCTTATAGTTTCCGAGATATGGACTATCGATAATTTACACCTTAGGCTCTGCTTCTAACTTGGGCCCAAATTGTAAAATGGTCTTATCTATTGGCGATTTCGTTCCAATTCACATTCCAAGTAATATTCGGCATGCTAATTACATTGCCGGTTGCCAAATTGCATGATCTCTTATAGTTTCCGAGATATGGACTATCGATAATTTACACCTTAGGCTCTGCTTCTAACTTGGGCCCAAATTGTAAAATGGTCTTATCTATTGGCGATTTCGTTCCAATTCACATTCCAAGTAATATTCGGCATGCTAATTACATTGCCGGTTGCCAAATTGCATTATGTCTTATAGTTTCCGAGATATGGACTATCGATAATTTACATCTTAGGCTCTGCTTCTAACTTGGACCCAAATTGTAAAATGGTCTTATCTATTGGCGATTTCGTTCCAATTCACATTCCAAGTAATATACGGCATGCTAATTACATTGCCGGTTGCCAAATTGCATTATCTCTTATAGTTTCCGAGATATGGACTATCGATAATTTACACCTTAGGCTCTGCTTCTAACTTGGACCCAAATTGTAAAATGGTCTTATCTGTTGGCGATTTCGTTCCAATTCACATTCCAAGTAATATTCGGCATGCTAATTACATTGCCGGTTGCCAAATTGCATTATCTCTTATAGTTTCCGAGATATGGACTATCGATAATTTACATCTTAGGCTCTGCTTCTAACTTGGACCCAAATTGTAAAATGGTCTTATCTATTGGCGATTTCGTTCCAATTCACAATCCAAGTAATATACGGCATGCTAATTACATTGCCGGTTGCCAAATTGCATTATCTCTTATAGTTTCCGAGATATGGACTATCGATAATTTACACCTTAGGCTCTGCTTCTAACTTGGACCCAAATTGTAAAATGGTCTTATCTATTGGCGATTTCGTTCTAATTCACATACCAAGTAATATTCGGCATGCTAATTACATTGCCGGTGGCCAAGTTGAATTATCTCTTATAGTTTCCGAGATATGGACTATCGATAATTTACACCTTAGGCTCTGCTTCTAACTTGGGCCCAAATTGTAAAATGGTCTTATCTATTGGCGATTTCGTTCCAATTCACATTCCAAGTAATATTCGGCATGCTAATTTCATTGCCGGTTGCCAAATTGCATTATCTCTTATAGTCTCCGAGATATGGACTATTGATAATTTACACCTTAGGCTCTGCTTCTAACTTGGGCCCAAATTGTAAAATGGTCTTATCTATTGGCGATTTCGTTCCAATTCACATTCCAAGTAATATTCGGCATGCTAATTACATTGCGGGTTGCCAAATTGCATTATCTCTTATAGTTTCCGAGATATGGACTATCGATAATTTACATCTTAGGCTCTGCTTCTAACTTGGACCCAAATTGTAAAATGGTCTTATCTATTGGCGATTTCGTTCCAATTCACATTCCAAGTAATATACGGCATGCTAATTACATTGCCGGTTGCCAAATTGCATTATCTCTTATAGTTTCCGAGATATGGACTATCGATAATTTACACCTTAGGCTCTGCTTCTAACTTGGACCCAAATTGTAAAATGGTCTTATCTATTGGCGATTTCGTTCTAATTCACATTCCAAGTAATATTCGGCATGCTAATTACATTGCCGGTGGCCAAGTTGAATTATCTCTTATAGTTTCCGAGATATGGACTATCGATAATTTACACCTTAGGCTCTGCTTCTAACTTGGGCCCAAATTGTAAAATGGTCTTATCTATTGGCGATTTCGTTCCAATTCACATTCCAAGTAATATTCGGCATGCTAATTTCATTGCCGGTTGCCAAATTGCATTATCTCTTATAGTCTCCGAGATATGGACTATCGATAATTTACACCTTAGGCTCTGCTTCTAACTTGGGCCCAAATTGTAAAATGGTCTTATCTATTGGCGATTTCGTTCCAATTCACATTCCAAGTAATATTCGGCATGCTAATTACATTGCCGGTTGCCAAATTGCATTATCTCTTATAGTTTCCGAGATATGGACTATCGATAATTTACACCTTAGGCTCTGCTTCTAACTTGGACCCAAATTGTAAAATGGTCTTATCTGTTGGCGATTTCGTTCCAATTCACATTCCAAGTAATATTCGGCATGCTAATTACATTGCCGGTTGCCAAATTGCATTATCTCTTATAGTTTCCGAGATATGGACTATCGATAATTTACATCTTAGGCTCTGCTTCTAACTTGGACCCAAATTGTAAAATGGTCTTATCTATTGGCGATTTCGTTCCAATTCACATTCCAAGTAATATACGGCATGCTAATTACATTGCCGGTTGCCAAATTGCATTATCTCTTATAGTTTCCGAGATAAGGACTATCGATAATTTACACCTTAGGCTCTGCTTCTAACTTGGACCCAAATTGTAAAATGGTCTTATCTATTGGCGATTTCGTTCTAATTCACATACCAAGTAATATTCGGCATGCTAATTACATTGCCGGTGGCCAAGTTGAATTATCTCTTATAGTTTCCGAGATATGGACTATCGATAATTTACACCTTAGGCTCTGCTTCTAACTTGGGCCCAAATTGTAAAATGGTCTTATCTATTGGCGATTTCGTTCCAATTCACATTCCAAGTAATATTCGGCATGCTAATTACATTGCCGGTTGCCAAATTGCATGATCTCTTATAGTTTCCGAGATATGGACTATCGATAATTTACACCTTAGGCTCTGCTTCTAACTTGGGCCCAAATTGTAAAATGGTCTTATCTATTGGCGATTTCGTTCCAATTCACATTCCAAGTAATATTCGGCATGCTAATTACATTGCCGGTTGCCAAATTGCATTATCTCTTATAGTTTCCGAGATATGGACTATCGATAATTTACATCTTAGGCTCTGCTTCTAACTTGGACCCAAATTGTAAAATGGTCTTATCTATTGGCGATTTCGTTCCAATTCACATTCCAAGTAATATACGGCATGCTAATTACATTGCCGGTTGCCAAATTGCATTATCTCTTATAGTTTCCGAGATATGGACTATCGATAATTTACACCTTAGGCTCTGCTTCTAACTTGGACCCAAATTGTAAAATGGTCTTATCTGTTGGCGATTTCGTTCCAATTCACATTCCAAGTAATATTCGGCATGCTAATTACATTGCCGGTTGCCAAATTGCATTATCTCTTATAGTTTCCGAGATATGGACTATCGATAATTTACATCTTAGGCTCTGCTTCTAACTTGGACCCAAATTGTAAAATGGTCTTATCTATTGGCGATTTCGTTCCAATTCACATTCCAAGTAATATACGGCATGCTAATTACATTGCCGGTTGCCAAATTGCATTATCTCTTATAGTTTCCGAGATATGGACTATCGATAATTTACACCTTAGGCTCTGCTTCTAACTTGGACCCAAATTGTAAAATGGTCTTATCTATTGGCGATTTCGTTCTAATTCACATACCAAGTAATATTCGGCATGCTAATTACATTGCCGGTGGCCAAGTTGAATTATCTCTTATAGTTTCCGAGATATGGACTATCGATAATTTACACCTTAGGCTCTGCTTCTAACTTGGGCCCAAATTGTAAAATGGTCTTATCTATTGGCGATTTCGTTCCAATTCACATTCCAAGTAATATTCGGCATGCTAATTTCATTGCCGGTTGCCAAATTGCATTATCTCTTATAGTCTCCGAGATATGGACTATCGATAATTTACACCTTAGGCTCTGCTTCTAACTTGGGCCCAAATTGTAAAATGGTCTTATCTATTGGCGATTTCGTTCCAATTCACATTCCAAGTAATATTCGGCATGCTAATTACATTGCCGGTTGCCAAATTGCATTATCTCTTATAGTTTCCGAGATATGGACTATCGATAATTTACATCTTAGGCTCTGCTTCTAACTTGGATCCAAATTGTAAAATGGTCTTATCTATTGGCGATTTCGTTCCAATTCACATTCCAAGTAATATACGGCATGCTAATTACATTGCCGGTTGCCAAATTGCATTATCTCTTATAGTTTCCGAGATATGGACTATCGATAATTTACACCTTAGGCTCTGCTTCTAACTTGGACCCAAATTGTAAAATGGTCTTATCTATTGGCGATTTCGTTCTAATTCACATTCCAAGTAATATTCGGCATGCTAATTACATTGCCGGTGGCCAAGTTGAATTATCTCTTATAGTTTCCGAGATATGGACTATCGATAATTTACACCTTAGGCTCTGCTTCTAACTTGGGCCCAAATTGTAAAATGGTCTTATCTATTGGCGATTTCGTTCCAATTCACATTCCAAGTAATATTCGGCATGCTAATTTCATTGCCGGTTGCCAAATTGCATTATCTCTTATAGTCTCCGAGATATGGACTATCGATAATTTACACCTTAGGCTCTGCTTCTAACTTGGGCCCAAATTGTAAAATGGTCTTATCTATTGGCGATTTCGTTCCAATTCACATTCCAAGTAATATTCGGCATGCTTATTACATTGCCGGTTGCCAAATTGCATTATCTCTTATAGTTTCCGAGATATGGACTATCGATAATTTACACCTTAGGCTCTGCTTCTAACTTGGACCCAAATTGTAAAATGGTCTTATCTGTTGGCGATTTCGTTCCAATTCACATTCCAAGTAATATTCGGCATGCTAATTACATTGCCGGTTGCCAAATTGCATTATCTCTTATAGTTTCCGAGATATGGACTATCGATAATTTACATCTTAGGCTCTGCTTCTAACTTGGACCCAAATTGTAAAATGGTCTTATCTATTGGCGATTTCGTTCCAATTCACATTCCAAGTAATATACGGCATGCTAATTACATTGCCGGTTGCCAAATTGCATTATCTCTTATAGTTTCCGAGATATGGACTATCGATAATTTACACCTTAGGCTCTGCTTCTAACTTGGACCCAAATTGTAAAATGGTCTTATCTATTGGCGATTTCGTTCTAATTCACATACCAAGTAATATTCGGCATGCTAATTACATTGCCGGTGGCCAAGTTGAATTATCTCTTATAGTTTCCGAGATATGGACTATCGATAATTTACACCTTAGGCTCTGCTTCTAACTTGGGCCCAAATTGTAAAATGGTCTTATCTATTGGCGATTTCGTTCCAATTCACATTCCAAGTAATATTCGGCATGCTAATTACATTGCCGGTTGCCAAATTGCATGATCTCTTATAGTTTCCGAGATATGGACTATCGATAATTTACACCTTAGGCTCTGCTTCTAACTTGGGCCCAAATTGTAAAATGGTCTTATCTATTGGCGATTTCGTTCCAATTCACATTCCAAGTAATATTCGGCATGCTAATTACATTGCCGGTTGCCAAATTGCATTATCTCTTATAGTTTCCGAGATATGGACTATCGATAATTTACATCTTAGGCTCTGCTTCTAACTTGGACCCAAATTGTAAAATGGTCTTATCTATTGGCGATTTCGTTCCAATTCACATTCCAAGTAATATACGGCATGCTACTTACATTGCCGGTTGCCAAATTGCATTATCTCTTATAGTTTCCGAGATATGGACTATCGATAATTTACACCTTAGGCTCTGCTTCTAACTTGGACCCAAATTGTAAAATGGTCTTATCTATTGGCGATTTCGTTCTAATTCACATACCAAGTAATATTCGGCATGCTAATTACATTGCCGGTGGCCAAGTTGAATTATCTCTTATAGTTTCCGAGATATGGACTATCGATAATTTACACCTTAGGCTCTGCTTCTAACTTGGGCCCAAATTGTAAAATGGTCTTATCTATTGGCGATTTCGTTCCAATTCACATTCCAAGTAATATTCGGCATGCTAATTTCATTGCCGGTTGCTAAATTGCATTATCTCTTATAGTCTCCGAGATATGGACTATCGATAATTTACACCTTAGGCTCTGCTTCTAACTTGGGCCCAAATTGTAAAATGGTCTTATCTATTGGCGATTTCGTTCCAATTCACATTCCAAGTAATATTCGGCATGCTAATTACATTGCCGGTTGCCAAATTGCATTATCTCTTATAGTTTCCGAGATATGGACTATCGATAATTTACATCTTAGGCTCTGCTTCTAACTTGGACCCAAATTGTAAAATGGTCTTATCTATTGGCGATTTCGTTCCAATTCACATTCCAAGTAATATACGGCATGCTAATTACATTGCCGGTTGCCAAATTGCATTATCTCTTATAGTTTCCGAGATATGGACTATCGATAATTTACACCTTAGGCTCTGCTTCTAACTTGGACCCAAATTGTAAAATGGTCTTATCTATTGGCGATTTCGTTCTAATTCACATTCCAAGTAATATTCGGCATGCTAATTACATTGCCGGTGGCCAAGTTGAATTATCTCTTATAGTTTCCGAGATATGGACTATCGATAATTTACACCTTAGGCTCTGCTTCTAACTTGGGCCCAAATTGTAAAATGGTCTTATCTATTGGCGATTTCGTTCCAATTCACATTCCAAGTAATATTCGGCATGCTAATTTCATTGCCGGTTGCCAAATTGCATTATCTCTTATAGTCTCCGAGATATGGACTATCGATAATTTACACCTTAGGCTCTGCTTCTAACTTGGGCCCAAATTGTAAAATGGTCTTATCTATTGGCGATTTCGTTCCAATTCACATTCCAAGTAATATTCGGCATGCTTATTACATTGCCGGTTGCCAAATTGCATTATCTCTTATAGTTTCCGAGATATGGACTATCGATAATTTACACCTTTGGCTCTGCTTCTAACTTGGGCCCAAATTGTAAAATGGTCTTATCTATTGGCGATTTCGTTCCAATTCACATTCCAAGTAATATTCGGCATGCTAATTACATTGCCGGTTGCCAAATTGCATTATCTCTTATAGTTTCCGAGATATGGACTATCGATAATTTACACCTTAGGCTCTGCTTCTAACTTGGGCCCAAATTGTAAAATGGTCTTATCTATTGGCGATTTCGTTCCAATTCACATTCCAAGTAATATTCGGCATGCTAATTACATTGCCGGTTGCCAAATTGCATGATCTCTTATAGTTTCCGAGATATGGACTATCGATAATTTACACCTTAGGCTCTGCTTCTAACTTGGGCCCAAATTGTAAAATGGCCTTATCTATTGGCGATTTCGTTCCAATTCACATTCCAAGTAATATTCGGCATGCTAATTACATTGCCGGTTGCCAAATTGCATTATCTCTTATAGTTTCCGAGATATGGACTATCGATAATTTACATCTTAGGCTCTGCTTCTAACTTGGACCCAAATTGTAAAATGGTCTTATCTATTGGCGATTTCGTTCCAATTCACATTCCAAGTAATATACGGCATGCTAATTACATTGCCGGTTGCCAAATTGCATTATCTCTTATAGTTTCCGAGATATGGACTATCGATAATTTACACCTTAGGCTCTGCTTCTAACTTGGACCCAAATTGTAAAATGGTCTTATCTATTGGCGATTTCGTTCTAATTCACATTCCAAGTAATATTCGGCATGCTAATTACATTGCCGGTGGCCAAGTTGAATTATCTCTTATAGTTTCCGAGATATGGACTATCGATAATTTACACCTTAGGCTCTGCTTCTAACTTGGGCCCAAATTGTAAAATGGTCTTATCTATTGGCGATTTCGTTCCAATTCACATTCCAAGTAATATTCGGCATGCTAATTACATTGCCGGTTGCCAAATTGCATTATCTCTTATAGTTTCCGAGATATGGACTATCGATAATTTACACCTTAGTCTCTGCTTCTAACTTGGGCCCAAATTGTAAAATGGTCTTATCTATTGGCGATTTCGTTCCAATTCACATTCCAAGTAATATTCGGCATGCTAATTACATTGCCGGTGGCCAAGTTGAATTATCTCTTATAGTTTCCGAGATATGGACTATCGATAATTTACACCTTAGGCTCTGCTTCTAACTTGGGCCCAAATTGTAAAATGGTCTTATCTATTGGCGATTTCGTTCCAATTCACATTCCAAGTAATATTCGGCATGCTAATTACATTGCCGGTTGCTAAATTGCATTATCTCTTATAGTTTCCGAGATATGGACTATCGATAATTTACACCTTAGGCTCTGCTTCTAACTTGGGCCCAAATTGTAAAATGGTCTTATCTATTGGCGATTTCGTTCCAATTCACATTCCAAGTAATATTCGGCATGCTAATTACATTGCCGGTTGCCAAATTGCATTATCTCTTATAGTTTCCGAGATATGGACTATCAATAATTTACACCTTAGGCTCTGCTTCTAACTTGGGCCCAAATTGTAAAATGGTCTTATCTGTTGGCGATTTCGTTCCAATTCACATTCCAAGTAATATTCGGCATGCTAATTACATTGCCGGTTGCCAAATTGCATTATCTCTTATAGTTTCCGAGATATGTACTATCGATAATTTACACCTTAGGCTCTGCTTCTAACTTGGGCCCAAATTGTAAAATGGTCTTATCTATTGGCGATTTCGTTCCAATTCACATTCCAAGTAATATTCGGCATGCTAATTACATTGCCGGTTGCCAAATTGCATTATCTCTTATAGTTTCCGAGATATGGACTATCGATAATTTACTCCTTAGGCTCTGCTTCTAACTTGGGCCCAAATTGTAAAATGGTCTTATCTATTGGCGATTTCGTTCCAATTCACATTCCAAGTAATATTCGGCATGCTAATTACATTGCCGGTTGCCAAATTGCATTATCTCTTATAGTTTCCGAGATATGGACTATAGATAATTTACACCCTAGGCTCTGCTTCTAACTTGGGCCCAAATTGTAAAATGGTCTTATCTATTGGCGATTTCGTTCCAATTCACATTCCAAGTAATATTCGGCATGCTAATTACATTGCCGGTTGCCAAATTGCATTATCTCTTATGGTTTCCGAGATATGGACTATTGATAATTTACACCTTAGGCTCTGCTTCTAACTTGGGCCCAAATTGTAAAATGGTCTTATCTATTGGCGATTTCGTTCCAATTCACATTCCAAGTAATATTCGGCATGCTAATTACATTGCCGGTGGCCAAGTTGCATTATCTCTTATAGTTTCCGAGGTATGGACTATCGATAATTTACACCTTAGGCTTTGCTTCTAATTTGGGCCCAAATTGTAAAATGGTCTTATCTTTTGGCGATTTCGTTCCAATTCACATTCCAAGTAATATTCGGCATGCTAATTACATTGCCGGTTGCCAAATTGCATTATCTCTTATAGTTTCCGAGATATGGACTATCGATAATTTACACCTTAGGCTCTGCTTCTAACTTGGGCCCAAATTGTAAAATGGTCTTATCTATTGGCGATTTCGTTCCAATTCACATTCCAAGTAATATTCGGCATGCTAATTACATTACCGGTGGCCAAGTTGCATTATCTCTTATAGTTTCCGAGGTATGGACTATCGATAATTTACACTTTAGGCTCTGCTTCTAACTTGGGCCCAAATTGTAAAATAATCTTATCTATTGGCGATTTCGTTCCATTTCACATTCCAAGTAATATTCGGCATGCTAATTACATTGCCGGTTGCCAAATTGTATTGTCTCTTATAGTTTCCGAGATATGGACTATCGATAATTTACACCTTAGGCTCTGCTTCTAACTTGTGCCCAAATTGTAAAATGGTCTTATCTATTGGCGATTTCGTTCCAATTCACATTCCAAGTAATATTCGGCATGCTAATTACATTGCTGGTTGCCAAATTGCATTATCTCTTATAGTTTCCGAGATATGGACTATTGATAATTTACACCTTAGGCTCTGTTTCTAACTTGGGCCCAAATTGTAAAATGGTCTTATCTATTGGCGATTTCGTTCCAATTCACATTCCAAGTAATATTCCGCATGCTAATTACATTGCCGGTTGCCAAATTGCATTATCTCTTATAGTTTCCGAGATATGTACTATCGATAATTTACACCTTAGGCTCTGCTTCTAACTTGGACCCAAATTGTAAAATGGTCTTATCTATTGGCGATTTCGTTCCAATTCACATTCCAAGTAATATTCGGCATGCTAATTATATTGCCGGTGGCCAAGTTGCATTATCTCTTATAGTTTCCGAGATATGGACTATCGATAATTTACACCTTAGGCTCTGCTTCTAACTTGGGCCCAAATTGTAAAATGGTCTTATCTATTGGCGATTTCGTTCCAATTCACATTCCAAGTAATATTCGGCATGCTAATTACATTACCGGTGGCCAAGTTGCATTATCTCTTATAGTTTCCGAGGTATGGACTATCGATAATTTACACTTTAGGCTCTGCTTCTAACTTGGGCCCAAATTGTAAAATAATCTTATCTATTGGCGATTTCGTTCCATTTCACATTCCAAGTAATATTCGGCATGCTAATTACATTGCCGGTTGCCAAATTGTATTGTCTCTTATAGTTTCCGAGATATGGACTATCGATAATTTACACCTTAGGCTCTGCTTCTAACTTGTGCCCAAATTGTAAAATGGTCTTATCTATTGGCGATTTCGTTCCAATTCACATTCCAAGTAATATTCGGCATGCTAATTACATTGCTGGTTGCCAAATTGCATTATCTCTTATAGTTTCCGAGATATGGACTATTGATAATTTACACCTTAGGCTCTGTTTCTAACTTGGGCCCAAATTGTAAAATGGTCTTATCTATTGGCGATTTCGTTCCAATTCACATTCCAAGTAATATTCTGCATGCTAATTACATTGCCGGTTGCCAAATTGCATTATCTCTTATAGTTTCCGAGATATGTACTATCGATAATTTACACCTTAGGCTCTGCTTCTAACTTGGACCCAAATTGTAAAATGGTCTTATCTATTGGCGATTTCGTTCCAATTCACATTCCAAGTAATATTCGGCATGCTAATTATATTGCCGGTGGCCAAGTTGCATTATCTCTTATAGTTTCCGAGATATGGACTATCGATAATTTACACCTTAGGCTCTGCTTCTAACTTGGGCCCAAATTGTAAAATGGTCTTATCTATTGGCGATTTCGTTCCAATTCACATTCCAAGTAATATTCGGCATGCTAATTACATTGCCGGTTGCCAAATTGCATTATCTCTTATAGTTTCCGAGATATGGACTATCGATAATTTACACCTTAGTCTCTGCTTCTAACTTGGGCCCATATTGTAAAATGGTCTTATCTATTGGCGATTTAGTTCCAATTCACATTCCAAGTAATATTCGGCATGCTAATTACATTGCCGGTGGCCAAGTTGCATTATCTCTTATAGTTTCCGAGATATGGACTATCGATAATTTACACCTTAGGCTCTGCTTCTAACTTGGGCCCAAATTGTAAAATGGTCTTATCTATTGGCGATTTCGTTCCAATTCACATTCCAAGTAATATTCGGCATGCTAATTACATTGCCGGTTGCCAAATTGCATTATCTCTTATAGTTTCCGAGATATGGACTATCGATAATTTACACCTTAGTCTCTGCTTCTAACTTGGGCCCAAATTGTAAAATGGACTTATCTATTGGCGATTTCGTTCCAATTCACATTCCAAGTAATATTCGGCATGCTAATTACATTGCCGGTGGCCAAGTTGCATTATCTCTTATAGTTTCCGAGGTATGGACTATCGATAATTTACACCTTAGGCTCTGCTTCTAACTTGGGCCCAAATTGTAAAATGGTCTTATCTTTTGGCGATCTCGTTCCAATTCACATTCCAAGTAATATTCGGCATGCTAATTACATTGCCGGTTGCCAAATTGCATTATCTCTTATAGTTTCCGAGATACGGACTATCGATAATTTACACCTTAGACTCTGCTTCTAACTTGGGCCCAAATTGTAAAATGGCCTTATCTATTGGCGATTTCGTTCCAATTCACATTCCAAGTAATATTCGGCATGCTAATTACATTGCCGGTGGCCAAGTTGCATTATCTCTTATAGTTTCCGAGATATGGACTATCGATAATTTACACCTTAGGCTCTGCTTCTAACTTGGGCCCAAATTGTAAAATGGTCTTATCTATTGGCGATTTCGTTCCAATTCACATTCCAAGTAATATTCGGCATGCTAATTACATTGCCGTTGGCCAAGTTGCATTATCTCTTATAGTTTCCGAGATATGGACTATCGATAATTTACACCTTAGGCTCTGCTTCTAACTTGGGCCCAAATTGTAAAATGGTCTTATCTATTGGCGATTTCGTTCCAATTCACATTCCAAGTAATATTCGGCATGCTAATTACATTGCCGGTGGCCAAGTTGCATTATCTCTTATAGTTTCCGAGATATGGACTATCGATAATTTACACCTTAGGCTCTGCTTCTAACTTGGGCCCAAATTGTAAAATGGTCTTATCTATTGGCGATTTCGTTCCAATTCACATTCCAAGTAATATTCGGCATGCTAATTACATTACCGGTTGCCAAATTACATGATCTCTTATAGCTTCCGAGATATGGACTATCGATAATTTACACCTTAGGCTCTGCTTCTAACTTGGGCCCAAATTGTAAAATGGTCTTATCTGTTGGCGATTTCGTTCCAATTCACATTCCAAGTAATATTCGGCATGCTAATTACATTGCCGGTTGCCAAATTGCATTATCTCTTATAGTTTCCGAGATATGGACTATCGATAATTTACATCTTAGGCTCTGCTTCTAACTTGGACCCAAATTGTAAAATGGTCTTATCTATTGGCGATTTCGTTCCAATTCACATTCCAAGTAATATACGGCATGCTAATTACATTGCCGGTTGCCAAATTGCATTATCTCTTATAGTTTAAGAGATATGGACTATCGATAATTTACACCTTAGGCCCTGCTTCTAACTTGGACCCAAATTGTAAAATGGTCTTATCTATTGGCGATTTCGTTCTAATTCACATTCCAAGTAATATTCGGCATGCTAATTACATTGCCGGTGGCCAAGTTGAATTATCTCTTATAGTTTCCGAGATATGGACTATCGATAATTTACACCTTAGGCTCTGCTTCTAACTTGGGCCCAAATTGTAAAATGGTCTTATCTATTGGCGATTTCGTTCCAATTCACATTCCAAGTAATATTCGGCATGCTAATTTCATTGCCGGTTGCCAAATTGCATTATCTCTTATAGTCTCCGAGATATGGACTATCGATAATTTACACCTTAGGCTCTGCTTCTAACTTGGGCCCAAATTGTAAAATGGTCTTATCTATTGGCGATTTCGTTCCAATTCACATTCCAAGTAATATTCGGCATGCTAATTACATTGCCGGTTGCCAAATTGCATTATCTCTTATAGTTTCCGAGATATGGACTATCGATAATTTACACCTTAGGCTCTGCTTCTAACTTGGGCCCAAATTGTAAAATGGTCTTATCTATTGGCGATTTCGTTCCAATTCACATTCCAAGTAATATTCGGCATGCTAATTACATTGCCGGTTGCCAAATTGCATGATCTCTTATAGTTTCCGAGATATGGACTATCGATAATTTACACCTTAGGCTCTGCTTCTAACTTGGGCCCAAATTGTAAAATGGTCTTATCTATTGGCGATTTCGTTCCAATTCACATTCCAAGTAATATTCGGCATGCTAATTACATTGCCGGTTGCCAAATTGCATTATCTCTTATAGTTTCCGAGATATGGACTATCGATAATTTACACCTTAGGCTCTGCTTCTAACTTTCACCCAAATTGTAAAATGGTCTTATCTATTGGCGATTTCGTTCTAATTCACATTCCAAGTAATATTCGGCATGCTAATTACATTGCCGGTGGCCAAGTTGAATTATCTCTTATAGTTTCCGAGATATGGACTATCGATAATTTACACCTTAGGCTCTGCTTCTAACTTGGGCCCAAATTGTAAAATGGTCTTATCTATTGGCGATTTCGTTCCAATTCACATTCCAAGTAATATTCGGCATGCTAATTACATTGCCGGTTGCCAAATTGCATTATCTCTTATAGTTTACGAGATATGGACTATCGATAATTTACACCTTAGTCTCTGCTTCTAACTTGGGCCCAAATTGTAAAATGGTCTTATCTATTGGCGATTTCGTTCCAATTCACATTCCAAGTAATATTCGGCATGCTAATTACATTGCCGGTGGCCAAGTTGCATTATCTCTTATAGTTTCCGAGATATGGACTATCGATAATTTACACCTTAGGCTCTGCTTCTAACTTGGGCCCAAATTGTAAAATGGTCTTATCTATTGGCGATTTCGTTCCAATTCACATTCCAAGTAATATTCGGCATGCTAATTACATTGCCGGTTGCCAAATTGCATTATCTCTTATAGTTTCCGAGATATGGACTATCGATAATTTACACCCTAGGCTCTGCTTCTAACTTGGGCCCAAATTGTAAAATGGTCTTATCTATTGGCGATTCCGTTCCAATTCACATTCCAAGTAATATTCGGCATGCTAATTACATTGCCGGTTGCCAAATTGCATTATCTCTTATGGTTTCCGAGATATGGACTATTGATAATTTACACCTTAGGCTCTGCTTCTAACTTGGGCCCAAATTGTAAAATGGTCTTATCTATTGGCGATTTCGTTCCAATTCACATTCCAAGTAATATTCGGCATGCTAATTACATTGCCGGTGGCCAAGTTGCATTATCTCTTATAGTTTCCGAGGTATGGACTATCGATAATTTACACCTTAGGCTTTGCTTCTAATTTGGGCCCAAATTGTAAAATGGTCTTATCTTTTGGCGATTTCGTTCCAATTCACATTCCAAGTAATATTCGGCATGCTAATTACATTGCCGGTTGCCAAATTGCATTATCTCTTATAGTTTCCGAGATATGGACTATCGATAATTTACACCTTAGGCTCTGCTTCTAACTTGGGCCCAAATTGTAAAATGGTCTTATCTATTGGCGATTTCGTTCCAATTCACATTCCAAGTAATATTCGGCATGCTAATTACATTACCGGTGGCCAAGTTGCATTATCTCTTATAGTTTCCGAGGTATGGACTATCGATAATTTACACCTTAGGCTCTGCTTCTAACTTGGGCCCAAATTGTAAAATAATCTTATCTATTGGCGATTTCGTTCCATTTCACATTCCAAGTAATATTCGGCATGCTAATTACATTGCCGGTTGCCAAATTGCATTATCTCTTATGGTTTCCGAGATATGGACTATCGATAATTTACACCTTAGGCTCTGCTTCTAACTTGGGCCCAAATTGTAAAATGGTCTTATCTATTGGCGATTTCGTTCCAATTCACATTCCAAGTAATATTCGGCATGCTAATTACATTACCGGTGGCCAAGTTGCATTATCTCTTATAGTTTCCGAGGTATGGACTATCGATAATTTACACCTTAGGCTCTGCTTCTAACTTGGGCCCAAATTGTAAAATAATCTTATCTATTGGCGATTTCGTTCCATTTCACATTCCAAGTAATATTCGGCATGCTAATTACATTGCCGGTTGCCAAATTGCATTATCTCTTATAGTTTCCGAGATATGGACTATCGATAATTTACACCTTAGGCTTTGATTCTAACTTGTGCCCAAATTGTAAAATGGTCTTATCTATTGGCGATTTCGTTCCAATTCACATTCCAAGTAATATTCGGCATGCTAATTACATTGCCGGTTGCCAAATTGCATTATCTCTTATGGTTTCCGAGATATGGACTATCGATAATTTACACCTTAGGCTCTGCTTCTAACTTGGGCCCAAATTCTAAAATGGTCTTATCTATTGGCGATTTCGTTCCAATTCACATTCCAAGTAATATTCGGCATGCTAATTACATTGCCGGTTGCCAAATTGCATTATCTCTTATAGTTTCCGAGATATGGACTATCGATAATTTACACCTTAGGCTCTGCTTCTAACTTGGGCCCAAATTGTAAAATGGTCTTATCTATTGGCGATTTCGTTCCAATTCACATTCCAAGTAATATTCGGCATGCTAATTACATTGCCGGTTGCCAAATTGCATGATCTCTTATAGTTTCCGAGATATGGACTATCGATAATTTACACCTTAGGCTCTGCTTCTAACTTGGGCCCAAATTGTAAAATGGTCTTATCTATTGGCGATTTCGTTCCAATTCACATTCCAAGTAATATTCGGCATGCTAATTACATTGCCGGTTGCCAAATTGCATTATCTCTTATAGTTTCCGAGATATGGACTATCGATAATTTACATCTTAGGCTCTGCTTCTAACTTGGACCCAAATTGTAAAATGGTCTTATCTATTGGCGATTTCGTTCCAATTCACATTCCAAGTAATATACGGCATGCTAATTACATTGCCGGTTGCCAAATTGCATTATCTCTTATAGTTTCCGAGATATGGACTATCGATAATTTACACCTTAGGCTCTGCTTCTAACTTTCACCCAAATTGTAAAATGGCCTTATCTATTGGCGATTTCGTTCTAATTCACATTCCAAGTAATATTCGGCATGCTAATTACATTGCCGGTGGCCAAGTTGAATTATCTCTTATAGTTTCCGAGATATGGACTATCGATAATTTAGACCTTAGGCTCTGCTTCTAACTTGGGCCCAAATTGTAAAATGGTCTTATCTATTGGCGATTTCGTTCCAATTCACATTCCAAGTAATATTCGGCATGCTAATTACATTGCCGGTTGCCAAATTGCATTATCTCTTATAGTTTCCGAGATATGGACTATCAATAATTTACACCTTAGGCTCTGCTTCTAACTTGGGCCCAAATTGTAAAATGGTCTTATCTGTTGGCGATTTCGTTCCAATTCACATTCCAAGTAATATTCGGCATGCTAATTACATTGCCGGTTGCCAAATTGCATTATCTCTTATAGTTTCCGAGATATGGACTATCGATAATTTACACCTTAGTCTCTGCTTCTAACTTGGGATCAAATTGTAAAATGGTCTTATCTATTGGCGATTTCGTTCCAATTCACATTCCAAGTAATATTCGGCATGCTAATTACATTGCCGGTGGCCAAGTTGCATTATCTCTTATAGTTTCCGAGATATGGACTATCGATAATTTACACCTTAGGCTCTGCTTCTAACTTGGGCCCAAATTGTAAAATGGTCTTATCTATTGGCGATTTCGTTCCAATTCACATTCCAAGTAATATTCGGCATGCTAATTACATTGCCGGTTGCCAAATTGCATTATCTCTTATAGTTTCCGAGATATGGACTATCAATAATTTACACCTTAGGCTCTGCTTCTAACTTGGGCCCAAATTGTAAAATGGTCTTATCTGTTGGCGATTTCGTTCCAATTCACATTCCAAGTAATATTCGGCATGCTAATTACATTGCCGGTTGCCAAATTGCATTATCTCTTATAGTTTCCGAGATATGGACTATCGATAATTTACACCTTAGGCTCTGCTTCTAACTTGGGCCCAAATTGTAAAATGGTCTTATCTATTGGCGATTTCGTTCCAATTCACATTCCAAGTAATATTCGGCATGCTAATTACATTGCCGGTTGCCAAATTGCATTATCTCTTATAGTTTCCGAGATATGGACTATCGATAATTTACACCTTAGGCTCTGCTTCTAACTTGGGCCCAAATTGTAAAATGGTCTTATCTATTGGCGATTTCGTTCCAATTCACATTCCAAGTAATATTCGGCATGCTAATTACATTGCCGGTTGCCAAATTGCATTATCTCTTATAGTTTCCGAGATATGGACTATCGATAATTTACACCCTAGGCTCTGCTTCTAACTTGGGCCCAAATTGTAAAATGGTCTTATCTATTGGCGATTCCGTTCCAATTCACATTCCAAGTAATATTCGGCATGCTAATTACATTGCCGGTTGCCAAATTGCATTATCTCTTATGGTTTCCGAGATATGGACTATTGATAATTTACACCTTAGGCTCTGCTTCTAACTTGGGCCCAAATTGTAAAATGGTCTTATCTATTGGCGATTTCGTTCCAATTCACATTCCAAGTAATATTCGGCATGCTAATTACATTGCCGGTGGCCAAGTTGCATTATCTCTTATAGTTTCCGAGGTATGGACTATCGATAATTTACACCTTAGGCTTTGCTTCTAATTTGGGCCCAAATTGTAAAATGGTCTTATCTTTTGGCGATTTCGTTCCAATTCACATTCCAAGTAATATTCGGCATGCTAATTACATTGCCGGTTGCCAAATTGCATTATCTCTTATAGTTTCCGAGATATGGACTATCGATAATTTACACCTTAGGCTCTGCTTCTAACTTGGGCCCAAATTGTAAAATGGTCTTATCTATTGGCGATTTCGTTCCAATTCACATTCCAAGTAATATTCGGCATGCTAATTACATTACCGGTGGCCAAGTTGCATTATCTCTTATAGTTTCCGAGGTATGGACTATCGATAATTTACACCTTAGGCTCTGCTTCTAACTTGGGCCCAAATTGTAAAATAATCTTATCTATTGGCGATTTCGTTCCATTTCACATTCCAAGTAATATTGGGCATGCTAATTACATTGCCGGTTGCCAAATTGTATTGTCTCTTATAGTTTCCGAGATATGGACTATCGATAATTTACACCTTAGGCTTTGCTTCTAACTTGTGCCCAAATTGTAAAATGGTCTTATCTATTGGCGATTTCGTTCCAATTCACATTCCAAGTAATATTCGGCATGCTAATTACATTGCTGGTTGCCAAATTGCATTATCTCTTATAGTTTCTTAGATATGGACTATTGATAATTTACACCTTAGGCTCTGTTTCTAACTTGGGCCCAAATTGTAAAATGGTCTTATCTATTGGCGATTTCGTTCCAATTCACATTCCAAGTAATATTCCGCATGCTAATTACATTGCCGGTTGCCAAATTGCATTATCTCTTATAGTTTCCGAGATATGTACTATCGATAATTTACACCTTAGGCTCTGCTTCTAACTTGGACCCAAATTGTAAAATGGTCTTATCTATTGGCGATTTCGTTCCAATTCACATTCCAAGTAATATTCGGCATGCTAATTACATTGCCGGTTGCCAAATTGCATTATCTCTTATAGTTTCCGAGATATGGACTATCGATAATTTACACCTTAGTCTCTGCTTCTAACTTGGGCCCATATTGTAAAATGGTCTTATCTATTGGCGATTTCGTTCCAATTCACATTCCAAGTAATATTCGGCATGCTAATTACATTGCCGGTGGCCAAGTTGCATTATCTCTTATAGTTTCCGAGATATGGACTATCGATAATTTACACCTTAGGCTCTGCTTCTAACTTGGGCCCAAATTGTAAAATGGTCTTATCTATTGGCGATTTCGTTCCAATTCACATTCCAAGTAATATTCGGCATGCTAATTACATTGCCGGTTGCCAAATTGTATTGTCTCTTATAGTTTCCGAGATATGGACTATCGATAATTTACACCTTAGGCTTTGCTTCTAACTTGTGCCCAAATTGTAAAATGGTCTTATCTATTGGCGATTTCGTTCCAATTCACATTCCAAGTAATATTCGGCATGCTAATTACATTGCTGGTTGCCAAATTGCATTATCTCTTATAGTTTCTTAGATATGGACTATTGATAATTTACACCTTAGGCTCTGTTTCTAACTTGGGCCCAAATTGTAAAATGGTCTTATCTATTGGCGATTTCGTTCCAATTCACATTCCAAGTAATATTCCGCATGCTAATTACATTGCCGGTTGCCAAATTGCATTATCTCTTATAGTTTCCGAGATATGTACTATCGATAATTTACACCTTAGTCTCTGCTTCTAACTTGGGCCCAAATTGTAAAATGGTCTTATCTATTGGCGATTTCGTTCCAATTCACATTCCAAGTAATATTCGGCATGCTAATTACATTGCCGGTGGCCAAGTTGCATTATCTCTTATAGTTTCCGAGATATGGACTATCGATAATTTACACCTTAGGCTCTGCTTCTAACTTGGGCCCAAATTGTAAAATGGTCTTATCTATTGGCGATTTCGTTCCAATTCACATTCCAAGTAATATTCGGCATGCTAACTACATTGCCGGTTGCCAAATTGCATTATCTCTTATAGTTTCCGAGATATGGACTATCGATAATTTACACCCTAGGCTCTGCTTCTAACTTGGGCCCAAATTGTAAAATGGTCTTATCTATTGGCGATTTCGTTCCAATTCACATTCCAAGTAATATTCGGCATGCTAATTACATTGCCGGTTGCCAAATTGCATTATCTCTTATAGTTTCCGAGATATGGACTATCGATAATTTACACCTTAGACTCTGCTTCTAACTTGGGCCCAAATTGTAAAATGGTCTTATCTATTGGCGATTCCGTTCCAATTCACATTCCAAGTAATATTCGGCATGCTAATTACATTGCCGGTGGCCAAGTTGCATTATCTCTTATAGTTTCCGAGGTATGGACTATCGATAATTTACACCTTAGGCTCTGCTTCTAACTTGGGCCCAAATTGTAAAATGGTCTTATCTTTTGGCGATCTCGTTCCAATTCACATTCCAAGTAATATTCGGCATGCTAATTACATTGCCGGTTGCCAAATTGCATTATCTCTTATAGTTTCCGAGATACGGACTATCGATAATTTACACCTTAGACTCTGCATCTAACTTGGGCCCAAATTGTAAAATGGCCTTATCTATTGGCGATTTCGTTCCAATTCACATTCCAAGTAATATTCGGCATGCTAATTACATTGCCGGTGGCCAAGTTGCATTATCTCTTATAGTTTCCGAGATATGGACTATCGATAATTTACACCTTAGGCTCTGCTTCTAACTTGGGCCCAAATTGTAAAATGGTCTTATCTATTGGCGATTTCGTTCCAATTCACATTCCAAGTAATATTCGGCATGCTAATTACATTGCCGGTTGCCAAATTGCATTATCTCTTATAGTTTCCGAGATATGGACTATCGATAATTTACTCCTTAGGCTCTTCTTCTAACTTGGGCCCAAATTGTAAAATGGTCTTATCTAATGGCGATTTCGTTCCAATTCACATTCCAAGTAATATTCGGCATGCTAATTACATTGCCGGTTGCCAAATTGCATTATCTCTTATAGTTTCCGAGATATGGCCTATCAATAATTTACACCTTAGGCTCTGCTTCTAACTTGGGCCCAAATTGTAAAATGGTCTTATCTGTTGGCGATTTCGTTCCAATTCACATTCCAAGTAATATTCGGCATGCTAACTACATTGCCGGTTGCCAAATTGCATTATCTCTTATAGTTTCCGAGATATGGACTATCGATAATTTACACCCTAGGCTCTGCTTCTAACTTGGGCCCAAATTGTAAAATGGTCTTATCTATTGGCGATTTCGTTCCAATTCACATTCCAAGTAATATTCGGCATGCTAATTACATTGCCGGTGGCCAAGTTGCATTATCTCTTATAGTTTCCGAGGTATGGACTATCGATAATTTACACCTTAGGCTCTGCTTCTAACTTGGGCCCAAATTGTAAAATGGTCTTATCTTTTGGCGATCTCGTTCCAATTCACATTCCAAGTAATATTCGGCATGCTAATTACATTGCCGGTTGCCAAATTGCATTATCTCTTATAGTTTCCGAGATACGGACTATCGATAATTTACACCTTAGACTCTGCTTCTAACTTGGGCCCAAATTGTAAAATGGCCTTATCTATTGGCGATTTCGTTCCAATTCACATTCCAAGTAATATTCGGCATGCTAATTACATTGCCGGTGGCCAAGTTGCATTATCTCTTATAGTTTCCGAGATATGGACTATCGATAATTTACACCTTAGGCTCTGCTTCTAACTTGGGCCCAAATTGTAAAATTGTCTTATCTATTGGCGATTTCGTTCCAATTCACATTCCAAGTAATATTCGGCATGCTAATTACATTGCCGGTTGCCAAATTGCATTATCTCTTATAGTTTCCGAGATATGGACTATCGATAATTTACACCTTAGGCTCTGCTTCTAACTTGGGCCCAAATTGTAAAATGGTCTTATCTATTGGCGATTTCGTTCCAATTCACATTCCAAGTAATATTCGGCATGCTAATTTCATTGCCGGTTGCCAAATTGCATTATCTCTTATAGTCTCCGAGATATGGACTATCGATAATTTACACCTTAGGCTCTGCTTCTAACTTGGGCCCAAATTGTAAAATGGTCTTATCTATTGGCGATTTCGTTCCAATTCACAGTCCAAGTAATATTCGGCATGCTAATTACATTGCCGGTTGCCAAATTGCATTATCTCTTATAGTTTCCGAGATATGGACTATCGATAATTTACACCTTAGGCTCTGCTTCTAACTTGGGCCCAAATTGTAAAATGGTCTTATCTATTGGCGATTTCGTTCCAATTCACATTCCAAGTAATATTCGGCATGCTAATTACATTGCCGGTTGCCAAATTGCATTATCTCTTATAGTTTCCGAGATATGGACTATCGATAATTTACACCTTAGGCTCTGCTTCTAACTTGGGCCCAAATTGTAAAATGGTCTTATCTATTGGCGATTTCGTTCCAATTCACATTCCAAGTAATATTCGGCATGCTAATTACATTGCCGGTTGCCAAATTGCATGATCTCTTATAGTTTCCGAGATATGGACTATCGATAATTTACACCTTAGGCTCTACTTCTAACTTGGGCCCAAATTGTAAAATGGTCTTATCTATTGGCGATTTCGTTCCAATTCACATTCCAAGTAATATTCGGCATGCTAATTACATTGCCGGTTGCCAAATTGCATTATCTCTTATAGTTTCCGAGATATGGACTATCGATAATTTACATCTTAGGCCCTGCTTCTAACTTGGGCCCAAATTGTAAAATGGTCTTATCTATTGGCGATTTCGTTCCAATTCACATTCCAAGTAATATACGGCATGCTAATTACATTGCCGGTTGCCAAATTGCATTATCTCTTATAGTTTCCGAGATATGGACTATCGATAATTTACACCTTAGGCTCTGCTTCTAACTTGGACGCAAATTGTAAAATGGTCTTATCTATTGGCGATTTCGTTCCAATTCACATTCCAAGTAATATTCGGCATGCTAATTACATTGCCGGTTGCCAAATTGCATTATCTCTTATAGTTTCCGAGATATGGACTATCAATAATTTACACCTTAGGCTCTGCTTCTAACTTGGGCCCAAATTGTAAAATGGTCTTATCTGTTGGCGATTTCGTTCCAATTCACATTCCAAGTAATATTCGGCATGCTAATTACATTGCCGGTTGCCAAATTGCATTATCTCTTATAGTTTCCGAGATATGGACTATCAATAATTTACACCTTAGGCTCTGCTTCTAACTTGGGCCCAAATTGTAAAATGGTGTTATCTGTTGGCGATTTCGTTCCAATTCACATTCCAAGTAATATTCGGCATGCTAATTACATTGCCGGTTGCCAAATTGCATTATCTCTTATAGTTTCCG
This sequence comes from Rhynchophorus ferrugineus, assembly GCF_030347505.1. Classification (NCBI taxonomy): domain Eukaryota; kingdom Metazoa; phylum Arthropoda; class Insecta; order Coleoptera; family Curculionidae; genus Rhynchophorus; species Rhynchophorus ferrugineus. The sequence goes on from NW_027472622.1 coordinate 105,915, forward strand.
AGATATGGACTATCGATAATTTACACCTTAGGCTCTGCTTCTAACTTGGGCCCAAATTGTAAAATGGTCTTATCTATGTCGATTTCGTTCCAATTCACATTCCAAGTAATATTCGGCATGCTAATTTCATTGCCGGTTGCCAAATTGCATTATCTCTTATAGTCTCCGAGATATGGACTATCGATAATTTACACCTTAGGCTCTGCTTCTAACTTGGGCCCAAATTGTAAAATGGTCTTATCTATTGGCGATTTCGTTCCAATTCACATTCCAAGTAATATTCGGCATGCTAATTACATTGCCGGTTGCCAAATTGCATTATCTCTTATAGTTTCCGAGATATGGACTATCGATAATTTACATCTTAGGCTCTGCTTCTAACTTGGGCCCAAATTGTAAAATGGTCTTATCTATTGGCGATTTCGTTCCAATTCACATTCCAAGTAATATACGGCATGCTAATTACATTGCCGGTTGCCAAATTGCATTATCTCTTATAGTTTCCGAGATATTGACTATCGATAATTTACACCTTAGGCTCTGCTTCTAACTTGGACCCAAATTGTAAAATGGTCTTATCTATTGGCGATTTCGTTCCAATTCACATTCCAAGTAATATTCGGCATGCTAATTACATTGCCGGTGGCCAAGTTGCATTATCTCTTATAGTTTCCGAGATATGGACTATCGATAATTTACACCTTAGTCTCTGCTTCTAACTTGGGCCCAAATTGTAAAATGGTCTTATCTAATGGCGATTTCGTTCCAATTCACATTCCAAGTAATATTCGGCATGCTAATTACATTGCCGGTGGCCAAGTTGCATTATCTCTTATAGTTTCCGAGATATGGACTATCGATAATTTACACCTTAGGCTCTGCTTCTAACTTGGGCCCAAATTGTAAAATGGTCTTATCTATTGGCGATTTCGTTCCAATTCACATTCCAAGTAATATTCGGCATGCTAATTACATTGCCGGTTGCCAAATTGCATTATCTCTTATAGTTTCCGAGATATGGACTATCAATAATTTACACCTTAGGCTCTGCTTCTAACTTGGGCCCAAATTGTAAAATGGTCTTATCTGTTGGCGATTTCGTTCCAATTCACATTCCAAGTAATATTCGGCATGCTAATTACATTGCCGGTTGCCAAATTGCATTATCTCTTATAGTTTCCGAGATATGGACTATCGATAATTTACACCTTAGGCTCTGCTTCTAACTTGGGCCCAAATTGTAAAATGGTCTTATCTATTGGCGATTTCGTTCCAATACACATTCCAAGTAATATTCGGCATGCTAATTACATTGTGGGTTGCCAAATTGCATTATCTCTTATAGTTTCCGAGATATGGACTATCGATAATTTACACCTTAGGCTCTGCTTCTAACTTGGGCCCAAATTGTAAAATGGTCTTATCTATTGGCGATTTCGTTCCAATTCACATTCCAAGTAATATTCGGCATGCTAATTACATTGCCGGTTGCCAAATTGCATTATCTCTTATAGTTTCCGAGATATGGACTATCGATAATTTACACCCTAGGCTCTGCTTCTAACTTGGGCCCAAATTGTAAAATGGTCTTATCTATTGGCGATTTCGTTCCAATTCACATTCCAAGTAATATACGGCATGCTAATTACATTGCCGGTTGCCAAATTGCATTATCTCTTATAGTTTCCGAGATATGGACTATCGATAATTTACACCTTAGGCTCTGCTTCTAACTTGGACCCAAATTGTAAAATGGTCTTATCTATTGGCGATTTCGTTCCAATTCACATTCCAAGTAATATTCGGCATGCTAATTACATTGCCGGTGGCCAAGTTGCATTATCTCTTATAGTTTCCGAGATATGGACTATCGATAATTTATACCTTAGGCTCTGCTTCTAACTTGGGCCCAAATTGTAAAATGGTCTTATCTATTGGCGATTTCGTTCCAATTCACATTCCAAGTAATATTCGGCATGCTAATTACATTGCCGGTTGCCAAATTGCATTATCTCTTATAGTTTCCGAGATATGGACTATCGATAATTTACACCTTAGTCTCTGCTTCTAACTTGGGCCCAAATTGTAAAATGGTCTTATCTATTGGCGATTTCGTTCCAATTCACATTCCAAGTAATATTCGGCATGCTAATTTCATTGCCGGTTGCCAAATTGCATTATCTCTTATAGTCTCCGAGATATGGACTATCGATAATTTACACCTTAGGCTCTGCTTCTAACTTGGGCCCAAATTGTAAAATGGTCTTATCTATTGGCGATTTCGTTCCAATTCACATTCCAAGTAATATTCGGCATGCTAATTACATTGCCGGTTGCCAAATTGCATTATCTCTTATAGTTTCCGAGATATGGACTATCGATAATTTACATCTTAGGCTCTGCTTCTAACTTGGGCCCAAATTGTAAAATGGTCTTATCTATTGGCGATTTCGTTCCAATTCACATTCCAAGTAATATACGGCATGCTAATTACATTGCCGGTTGCCAAATTGCATTATCTCTTATAGTTTCCGAGATATGGACTATCGATAATTTACACCTTAGGCTCTGCTTCTAACTTGGACGCAAATTGTAAAATGGTCTTATCTATTGGCGATTTCGTTCCAATTCACATTCCATGTAATATTCGGCATGCTAATTACATTGCCGGTTGCCAAATTGCATTATCTCTTATAGTTTCCGAGATATGGACTATCAATAATTTACACCTTAGGCTCTGCTTCTAACTTGGGCCCAAATTGTAAAATGGTCTTATCTGTTGGCGATTTCGTTCCAATTCACATTCCAAGTAATATTCGGCATGCTAATTACATTGCCGGTTGCCAAATTGCATTATCTCTTATAGTTTCCGAGATATGGACTATCAATAATTTACACCTTAGGCTCTGCTTCTAACTTGGGCCCAAATTGTAAAATGGTGTTATCTGTTGGCGATTTCGTTCCAATTCACATTCCAAATAATATTCGGCATGCTAATTACATTGCCGGTTGCCAAATTGCATTATCTCTTATAGTTTCCGAGATATGGACTATCGATAATTTACACCTTAGGCTCTGCTTCTAACTTGGGCCCAAATTGTAAAATGGTCTTATCTATGGCGATTTCGTTCCAATTCACATTCCAAGTAATATTCGGCATGCTAATTTCATTGCCGGTTGCCAAATTGCATTATCTCTTATAGTCTCCGAGATATGGACTATCGATAATTTACACCTTAGGCTCTGCTTCTAACTTGGGCCCAAATTGTAAAATGGTCTTATCTATTGGCGATTTCGTTCCAATTCACATTCCAAGTAATATTCGGCATGCTAATTACATTGCCGGTTGCCAAATTGCATTATCTCTTATAGTTTCCGAGATATGGACTATCGATAATTTACACCTTAGGCTCTGCTTCTAACTTGGGCCCAAATTGTAAAATGGTCTTATCTATTGGCGATTTCGTTCCAATTCACATTCCAAGTAATATTCGGCATGCTAATTACATTGCCGGTTGCCAAATTGCATGATCTCTTATAGTTTCCGAGATATGGACTATCGATAATTTACACCTTAGGCTCTGCTTCTAACTTGGGCCCAAATTGTAAAATGGTCTTATCTATTGGCGATTTCGTTCCAATTCACATTCCAAGTAATATTCGGCATGCTAATTACATTGCCGGTTGCCAAATTGCATTATCTCTTATAGTTTCCGAGATATGGACTATCGATAATTTACATCTTAGGCTCTGCTTCTAACTTGGGCCCAAATTGTAAAATGGTCTTATCTATTGGCGATTTCGTTCCAATTCACATTCCAAGTAATATACGGCATGCTAATTACATTGCCGGTTGCCAAATTGCATTATCTCTTATAGTTTCCGAGATATTGACTATCGATAATTTACACCTTAGGCTCTGCTTCTAACTTGGACCCAAATTGTAAAATGGTCTTATCTATTGGCGATTTCGTTCCAATTCACATTCCAAGTAATATTCGGCATGCTAATTACATTGCCGGTGGCCAAGTTGCATTATCTCTTATAGTTTCCGAGATATGGACTATCGATAATTTACACCTTAGGCTCTGCTTCTAACTTGGGCCCAAATTGTAAAATGGTCTTATCTATTGGCGATTTCGTTCCAATTCACATTCCAAGTAATAGTCGGCATGCGAATTACATTGCCGGTTGCCAAATTGCATTATCTCTTATAGTTTCCGAGATATGGACTATCGATAATTTACACCTTAGTCTCTGCTTCTAACTTGGGCCCAAATTGTAAAATGGTCTTATCTAATGGCGATTTCGTTCCAATTCACATTCCAAGTAATATTCGGCATGCTAATTACATTGCCGGTGGCCAAGTTGCATTATCTCTTATAGTTTCCGAGATATGGACTATCGATAATTTACACCTTAGGCTCTGCTTCTAACTTGGGCCCAAATTGTAAAATGGTCTTATCTATTGGCGATTTCGTTCCAATTCATATTCCAAGTAATATTCGGCATGCTAATTACATTGCCGGTTGCCAAATTGCATTATCTCTTATAGTTTCCGAGATATGGACTATCAATAATTTACACCTTAGGCTCTGCTTCTAACTTGGGCCCAAATTGTAAAATGGTCTTATCTGTTGGCGATTTCGTTCCAATTCACATTCCAAGTAATATTCGGCATGCTAATTACATTGCCGGTTGCCAAATTGCATTATCTCTTATAGTTTCCGAGATATGGACTATCGATAATTTACACCTTAGGCTCTGCTTCTAACTTGGGCCCAAATTGTAAAATGGTCTTATCTATTGGCGATTTCGTTCCAATACACATTCCAAGTAATATTCGGCATGCTAATTACATTGTGGGTTGCCAAATTGCATTATCTCTTATAGTTTCCGAGATATGGACTATCGATAATTTACACCTTAGGCTCTGCTTCTAACTTGGGCCCAAATTGTAAAATGGCCTTATCTATTGGCGATTTCGTTCCAATTCACATTCCAAGTAATATTCGGCATGCTAATTACATTGCCGGTTGCCAAATTGCATTATCTCTTATAGTTTCCGAGATATGGACTATCGATAATTTACACCCTAGGCTCTGCTTCTAACTTGGGCCCAAATTGTAAAATGGTCTTATCTATTGGCGATTTCGTTCCAATTCACATTCCAAGTAATATACGGCATGCTAATTACATTGCCGGTTGCCAAATTGCATTATCTCTTATAGTTTCCGAGATATGGACTATCGATAATTTACACCTTAGGCTCTGCTTCTAACTTGGACCCAAATTGTAAAATGGTCTTATCTATTGGCGATTTCGTTCCAATTCACATTCCAAGTAATATTCGGCATGCTAATTACATTGCCGGTGGCCAAGTTGCATTATCTCTTATAGTTTCCGAGATATGGACTATCGATAATTTATACCTTAGGCTCTGCTTCTAACTTGGGCCCAAATTGTAAAATGGTCTTATCTATTGGCGATTTCGTTCCAATTCACATTCCAAGTAATATTCGGCATGCTAATTACATTGCCGGTTGCCAAATTGCATTATCTCTTATAGTTTCCGAGATATGGACTATCGATAATTTACACCTTAGTCTCTGCTTCTAACTTGGGCCCAAATTGTAAAATGGTCTTATCTATTGGCGATTTCGTTCCAATTCACATTCCAAGTAATATTCGGCATGCTAATTACATTGCCGGTGGCCAAGTTGCATTATCTCTTATAGTTTCCGATATATGGACTATCGATAATTTACACCTTAGGCTCTGCTTCTAACTTGGGCCCAAATTGTAAAATGGTCTTATCTATTGGCGATTTCGTTCCAATTCACATTCCAAGTAATATTCGGCATGCTAATTACATTGCCGGTTGCCAAATTGCATTATCTCTTATAGTTTCCGAGATATGGACTATCGATAATTTACACCTTAGGCTCTGCTTCTAACTTGGGCCCAAATTGTAAAATGGTCTTATCTATTGGCGATTTCGTTCCAATTCACATTCCAAGTAATATTCGGCATGCTAATTACATTGCCGGTTGCCAAATTGCATTATCTCTTATAGTTTCCGAGATATGGACTATCAATAATTTACACCTTAGTCTCTGCTTCTAACTTGGGCCCAAATTGTAAAATGGTCTTATCTGTTGGCGATTTCGTTCCAATTCACATTCCAAGTAATATTCGGCATGCTAATTACATTGCCGGTTGCCAAATTGCATTATCTCTTATAGTTTCCGAGATATGGACTATCGATAATTTACACCTTAGGCTCTGCTTCTAACTTGGGCCCAAATTGTAAAATGGTCTTATCTATTGGCGATTTCGTTCCAATTCACATTCCAAGTAATATTCGGCATGCTAATTACATTGCCGGTTGCCAAATTGCATTATCTCTTATAGTTTCCGAGATATGGACTATCGATAATTTACACCTTAGGCTCTGCTTCTAACTTGGGCCCAAATTGTAAAATGGTCTTATCTATTGGCGATTTCGTTCCAATTCACATTCCAATTAATATTCGGCATGCTAATTACATTACCGGTGGCCAAGTTGCATTATCTCTTATAGTTTCCGAGGTATGGACTATCGATAATTTACACCTTAGGCTCTGCTTCTAACTTGGGCCCAAATTGTAAAATAATCTTATCTATTGGCGATTTCGTTCCATTTCACATTCCAAGTAATATTCGGCATGCTAATTACATTGCCGGTTGCCAAATTGTATTGTCTCTTATAGTTTCCGAGATATGGACTATCGATAATTTACACCTTAGGCTCTGCTTCTAACTTGTGCCCAAATTGTAAAATGGTCTTATCTATTGGCGATTTCGTTCCAATTCACATTCCAAGTAATATTCGGCATGCTAATTACATTGCTGGTTGCCAAATTGCATTATCTCTTATAGTTTCCGAGATATGGACTATTGATAATTTACACCTTAGGCTCTGTTTCTAACTTGGGCCCAAATTGTAAAATGGTCTTATCTATTGGCGATTTCGTTCCAATTCACATTCCAAGTAATATTCCGCATGCTATTTACATTGCCGGTTGCCAAATTGCATTATCTCTTATAGTTTCCGAGATATGGACTATCGATAATTTACACCTTAGGCTCTGCTTCTAACTTGGACCCAAATTGTAAAATGGTCTTATCTATTGGCGATTTCGTTCCAATTCACATTCCAAGTAATATTCGGCATGCTAATTACATTGCCGGTGGCCAAGTTGCATTATCTCTTATAGTTTCCGAGATATGGAGTATCGATAATTTACACCTTAGGCTCTGCTTCTAACTTGGGCCCAAATTGTAAAATGGTCTTATCTATTGGCGATTTCGTTCGAATTCACATTCCAAGTAATATTCGGCATGCTAATTACATTGCCGGTTGCCAAATTGCATTATCTCTTATAGTTTCCGAGATATGGACTATCGATAATTTACACCCTAGGTTCTGCTTCTAACTTGGGCCCAAATTGTAAAATGGTCTTATCTATTGGCGATTTCGTTGTAATTCACATTCCAAGTAATATTCGGCATGCTAATTACATTGCCGGTGGCCAAGTTGCATTATCTCTTATAGTTTCCGAGATATGGACTATCGATAATTTACACCTTAGGCTCTGCTTCTAACTTGGGCCCAAATTGTAAAATGGTCTTATCTATTGGCGATTTCGTTCCAATTCACATTCCAAGTAATATTCGGCATGCTAATTACATTGCCGGTTGCCAAATTGCATTATCTCTTATAGTTTCCTAGATATGGACTATCGATAATTTACACCTTAGGCTCTGCTTCTAACTTGGACCCAAATTGTAAAATGGTCTTATCTATTGGCGATTTCGTTCCAATTCACATTCCAAGTAATATTCGGCATGCTAATTACATTGCCGGTTGCCAAATTGCATTATCTCTTATAGTTTCCGAGATATGGACTATCGATAATTTACACCTTAGGCTCTGCTTCTAACTTGGGCCCAAATTGTAAAATGGTCTTATCTGTTGGCGATTTCGTTCCAATTCACATTCCAAGTAATATTCGGCATGCTAATTACATTGCCGGTTGCCAAATTGCATTATCTCTTATAGTTTCCGAGGTATGGACTATCGATAATTTACACCTTAGGCTCTGCTTCTAACTTGGGCCCAAATTGTAAAATGGTCTTATCTATTGGCGATTTCGTTCCAATTCACATTCCAAGTAATATTCGGCATGCTAATTACATTGCCGGTTGCCAAATTGCATGATCTCTTATAGTTTCCGAGATATGGACTATCGATAATTTACACCTTAGGCTCTGCTTCTAACTTGGGCCCAAATTGTAAAATGGTCTTATCTATTGGCGATTTCGTTCCAATTCACATTCCAAGTAATATTCGGCATGCTAATTACATTGCCGGTTGCCAAATTGCATTATCTCTTATAGTTTCCGAGATATGGACTATCGATAATTTACACCCTAGGTTCTGCTTCTAACTTGGGCCCAAATTGTAAAATGGTATTATCTATTGGCGATTTCGTTCCAATTCACATTCCAAGTAATATTCGGCATGCTAATTACATTGCCGGTGGCCAAGTTGCATTATCTCTTATAGTTTCCGAGATATGGACTATCGATAATTTACACCTTAGGCTCTGCTTCTAACTTGAGCCCAAATTGTAAAATGGTCTTATCTATTGGCGATTTCGTTCCAATTCACATTCCAAGTAATATTCGGCATGCTAATTACATTGCCGGTTGCCAAATTGCATTATCTCTTATAGTTTCCGAGATATGGACTATCGATTATTTACACCTTAGTCTCTGCTTCTAACTTGGACCCAAATTGTAAAATGGTCTTATCTATTGGCGATTTCGTTCCAATTCACATTCCAAGTAATATTCGGCATGCTAATTACATTGCCGGTTGCCAAATTGCATTATCTCTTATAGTTTCCGAGATATGGACTATCAATAATTTACACCTTAGGCTATGCTTCTAACTTGGGCCCAAATTGTAAAATGGTCTTATCTGTTGGCGATTTCGTTCCAATTCACATTCCAAGTAATATTCGGCATGCTAATTACATTGCCGGTTGCCAAATTGCATTATCTCTTATAGTTTCCGAGATATGGACTATCGATAATTTACACCTTAGGCTCTGCTTCTAACTTGGACCCAAATTGTAAAATGGTCTTATCTATTGGCGATTTCGTTCCAATTCACATTCCAAGTAATATTCGGCATGCTAATTACATTGCCGGTTGCCAAATTGCATTATCTCTTATAGTTTCCGAGATATGGACTATCGATAATTTACACCTTAGGCTCTGCTTCTAACTTGGGCCCAAATTGTAAAATGGTCTTATCTATTGGCGATTTCGTTCCAATTCACATTCCAAGTAATATTCGGTATGCTAATTACATTGCCGGTTGCCAAATTGCATTTTCTCTTATAGTTTCCGAGATATGGACTATCGATAATTTACACCTTAGGCTCTGCTTCTAACTTGGGCCCAAATTGTAAAATGGTCTTATCTATTGGCGATTTCGTTCCAATTCACATTCCAAGTAATATTCGGCATGCTAATTACATTGCCGGTTGCCAAATTGCATGATCTCTTATAGTTTCCGAGATATGGACTATCGATAATTTACACCTTAGGCTCTGCTTCTAACTTGGGCCCAAATTGTAAAATGGTCTTATCTATTGGCGATTTCGTTCCAATTCACATTCCAAGTAATATTCGGCATGCTAATTACATTGCCCGTTGCCAAATTGCATTATCTCTTATAGTTTCCGAGATATGGACTATCGATAATTTACATCTTAGGCTCTGCTTCTAACTTGGGCCCAAATTGTAAAATGGTCTTATCTATTGGCGATTTCGTTCCAATTCACATTCCAAGTAATATACGGCATGCTAATTACATTGCCGGTTGCCAAATTGCATTATCTCTTATAGTTTCCGAGATATGGACTATCGATAATTTACACCTTAGGCTCTGCTTCTAACTTGGACCCAAATTATAAAATGGTCTTATCTATTGGCGATTTCGTTCCAATTCACATTCCAAGTAATATTCGGCATGCTAATTACATTGCCGGTGGCCAAGTTGCATTATCTCTTATAGTTTCCGAGATATGGACTATCGATAATTTACACCTTAGGCTCTGCTTCTAACTTGGGCCCAAATTGTAAAATGGTCTTATCTATTGGCGATTTCGTTCCAATTCACATTCCAAGTAATAGTCGGCATGCTAATTACATTGCCGGTTGCCAAATTGCATTATCTCTTATAGTTTCCGAGATATGGACTATCGATAATTTACACCTTAGTCTCTGCTTCTAACTTGGGCCCAAATAGTAAAATGGTCTTATCTATTGGCGATTTCGTTCCAATTCACATTCCAAGTAATATTCGGCATGCTAATTACATTGCCGGTTGCCAAATTGCATTATCTCTTATAGTTTCCGAGATATGGACTATCGATAATTTACACCTTAGGCTCTGCTTCTAACTTGGGCCCAAATTGTAAAATGGTCTTATCTATTGGCGATTTCGTTCCAATTCACATTCCAAGTAATATTCGGCATGCTAATTACATCGCCGGTTGCCAAATTGCATTATCTCTTATAGTTTCCGAGATATGGACTATCAATAATTTACACCTTAGGCTCTGCTTCTAACTTGGGCCCAAATTGTAAAATGGTCTTATCTGTTGGCGATTTCGTTCCAATTCACATTCCAAGTAATATTCGGCATGCTAATTACATTGCCGGTTGCCAAATTGCATTATCTCTTATAGTTTCCGAGATATGGACTATCGATAATTTACACCTTAGGCTCTGCTTCTAACTTGGGCCCAAATTGTAAAATGGTCTTATCTATTGGCGATTCCGTTCCAATTCACATTCCAAGTAATATTCGGCATGCTAATTACATTGCCGGTTGCCAAATTGCATTATCTCTTATAGTTTCCGAGATATGGACTATCGATAATTTACATCTTAGGTTCTGTTTCAAACTTGGGCCCAAATTGTAAAATGGTCTTATCTATTGGCGATTTCGTTCCAATTCACATTCCAAGTAATATTCGGCATGCTAATTACATTGCCGGTTGCCAAATTGCATTATCTCTTATAGTTTCCGAGATATGGACTATCGATAATTTACACCCTAGGCTCTGCTTCTAACTTGGGCCCAAATTGTAAAATGGTCCTATCTATTGGCGATTTCGTTCCAATTCACATTCCAAGTAATATACGGCATGCTAATTACATTGCCGGTTGCCAAATTGCATTATCTCTTATAGTTTCCGAGATATGGACTATCGATAATTTACACCTTAGGCTCTGCTTCTAACTTGGACCCAAATTGTAAAATGGTCTTATCTATTGGCGATTTCGTTCCAATTCACATTCCAAGTAATATTCGGCATGCTAATTACATTGCCGGTGGCCAAGTTGCATTATCTCTTATAGTTTCCGAGATATGGACTATCGATAATTTATACCTTAGGCTCTGCTTCTAACTTGGGCCCAAATTGTAAAATGGTCTTATCTATTGGCGATTTCGTTCCAATTCACATTCCAAGTAATAGTCGGCATGCTAATTACATTGCCGGTTGCCAAATTGCATTATCTCTTATAGTTTCCGAGATATGGACTATCGATAATTTACACCTTAGTCTCTGCTTCTAACTTGGGCCCAAATTGTAAAATGGTCTTATCTATTGGCGATTTCGTTCCAATTCACATTCCAAGTAATATTCGGCATGCTAATTACATTGCCGGTGGCCAAGTTGCATTATCTCTTATAGTTTCCGAGATATGGACTATTGATAATTTACACCTTAGGCTCTGCTTCTAACTTGGGCCCAAATTGTAAAATGGTCTTATCTATTGGCGATTTCGTTCCAATTCACATTCCAAGTAATATTCGGCATGCTAATTACATTGCCGGTTGCCAAATTGCATTATCTCTTATAGTTTCCGAGATATGGACTATCGATAATTTACACCTTAGGCTCTGCTTCTAACTTGGGCCCAAATTGTAAAATGGTCTTATCTATTGGCGATTTCGTTCCAATTCACATTCCAAGTAATATTCGGCATGCTAATTACATTGCCGGTTGCCAAATTGCATTATCTCTTATAGTTTCCGAGATATGGACTATCAATAATTTACACCTTAGGCTCTGCTTCTAACTTGGGCCCAAATTGTAAAATGGTCTTATCTGTTGGCGATTTCGTTCCAATTCACATTCCAAGTAATATTCGGCATGCTAATTACATTGCCGGTTGCCAAATTGCATTATCTCTTATAGTTTCCGAGATATGGACTATCGATAATTTACACCTTAGGCTCTGCTTCTAACTTGGGCCCAAATTGTAAAATGGTCTTATCTATTGGCGATTTCGTTCCAATTCACATTCCAAGTAATATTCGGCATGCTAATTACATTGCCAGTTGCCAAATTGCCTTATCTCTTATAGTTTCCGAGATATGGACTATCGATAATTTACACCTTAGGCTCTGCTTCTAACTTGGGCCCAAATTGTAAAATGGTCTTATCTATTGGCGATTTCGTTCCAATTCACATTCCAAGTAATATTCGGCATACTAATTACATTGCCGGTTGCCAAATTGCATTATCTCTTATAGTTTCCGAGATATGGACTATCGATAATTTACACCCTAGGCTCTGCTTCTAACTTGGGCCCAAATTGTAAAATGGTCTTATCTATTGGCGATTTCGTTCCAATTCACATTCCAAGTAATATTCGGCATGCTAATTACATTGCCGGTTGCCAAATTGCATTATCTCTTATGGTTTCCGAGATATGGACTATCGATAATTTACACCTTAGGCTCTGCTTCTAACTTGGGCCCAAATTGTAAAATGGTCTTATCTATTGGCGATTTCGTTCCAATTCACATTCCAAGTAATATTCGGCATGCTAATTACATTGCCGGTGGCCAAGTTGCATTATCTCTTATAGTTTCCGAGGTATGGACTATCGATAATTTACACCTTAGGCTCTGCTTCTAATTTGGGCCCAAATTGTAAAATGGTCTTATCTTTTGGCGATTTCGTTCCAATTCACATTCCAAGTAATATTCGGCATGCTAATTACATTGCCGGTTGCCAAATTGCATTATCTCTTATAGTTTCCGAGATATGGACTATCGATAATTTACACCTTAGGCTCTGCTTCTAACTTGGGCCCAAATTGTAAAATGGTCTTATCTATTGGCGATTTCGTTCCAATTCACATTCCAAGTAATATTCGGCATGCTAATTACATTACCGGTGGCCAAGTTGCATTATCTCTTATAGTTTCCGAGGTATGGACTATCGATAATTTACACCTTAGGCTCTGCTTCTAACTTGGGCCCAAATTGTAAAATAATCTTATCTATTGGCGATTTCGTTCCATTTCACATTCCAAGTAATATTCGGCATGCTAATTACATTGCCGGTTGCCAAATTGTATTGTCTCTTATAGTTTCCGAGATATGGACTATCGATAATTTACACCTTAGGCTCTGCTTCTAACTTGTGCCCAAATTGTAAAATGGTCTTATCTATTGGCGATTTCGTTCCAATTCACATTCCAAGTAATATTCGGCATGCTAATTACATTGCTGGTTGCCAAATTGCATTATCTCTTGTAGTTTCCGAGATATGGGCTATTGATAATTTACACCTTAGGCTCTGTTTCTAACTTGGGCCCAAATTGTAAAATGGTCTTATCTATTGGCGATTTCGTTCCAATTCACATTCCAAGTAATATTCCGCATGCTAATTACATTGCCGGTTGCCAAATTGCATTATCTCTTATAGTTTCCGAGATATGGACTATCGATAATTTACACCTTAGGCTCTGCTTCTAACTTGGACCCAAATTGTAAAATGGTCTTATCTATTGGCGATTTCGTTCCAATTCACATTCCAAGTAATATTCGGAATGCTAATTACATTGCCGGTGGCCAAGTTGCATTATCTCTTATAGTTTCCGAGATATGGAGTATCGATAATTTACACCTTAGGCTCTGCTTCTAACTTGGGCCCAAATTGTAAAATGGTCTTATCTATTGGCGATTTCGTTCCAATTCACATTCCAAGTAATATTCGGCATGCTAATTACATTGCCGGTTGCCAAATTGCATTATCTCTTATAGTTTCCGAGATATGGACTATCGATAATTTACACCTTAGGCTCTGCTTCTAACTTGGGCCCAAATTGTAAAATGGTCTTATCTGTTGGCGATTTCGTTCCAATTCACATTCCAAGTAATATTCGGCATGCTAATTACATTGCCGGTTGCCAAATTGCATTATCTCTTATAGTTTCCGAGATATGGACTATCGATAATTTACACCTTAGGCTCTGCTTCTAACTTGGGCCCAAATTGTAAAATGGTCTTATCTATTGGCGATTTCGTTCCAATTCACATTCCAAGTAATATTCGGCATGCTAATTACATTGCCGGTTGCCAAATTGCATTATCTCTTATAGTTTCCGAGATATGGACTATCGATAATTTACACCTTAGGCTCTGCTTCTAACTTGGGCCCAAATAGTAAAATGGTCTTATCTATTGGCGATTTCGTTCCAATTCACATTCCAAGTAATATTCGGCATGCTAATTACATTGCCGGTTGCCAAATTGCATTATCTCTTATAGTTTCCGAGATATGGACTATCGATAATTTACACCCTAGGTTCTGCTTCTAACTTGGGCCCAAATTGTAAAATGGTCTTATCTATTGGCGATTTCGTTCCAATTCACATTCCAAGTAATATTCGGCATGCTAATTACATTGCCGGTTGCCAAATTGCATTATCTCTTATGGTTTCCGAGATATGGACTATCGATAATTTACACCTTAGGCTCTGCTTCTAACCTGGGCCCAAATTGTAAAATTGTCTTATCTATTGGCGATTTCGTTCCAATTCACATTCCAAGTAATATTCGGCATGCTAATTACATTGCCGGTGGCCAAGTTGCATTATCTCTTATAGTTTCCGAGGTATGGACTATCGATAATTTACACCTTAGGCTCTGCTTCTAATTTGGGCCCAAATTGTAAAATGGTCTTATCTTTTGGCGATTTCGTTCCAATTCACATTCCAAGTAATATTCGGCATGCTAATTACATTGCCGGTTGCCAAATTGCATTATCTCTTATAGTTTCCGAGATATGGACTATCGATAATTTACACCTTAGGCTCTGCTTCTAACTTGGGCCCAAATTGTAAAATGGTCTTATCTATTGGCGATTTCGTTCCAATTCACATTCCAAGTAATATTCGGCATGCTAATTACATTGCCGGTGGCCAAGTTGCATTATCTCTTATAGTTTCCGAGGTATGGACTATCGATAATTTACACCTTAGGCTCTGCTTCTAACTTGGGCCCAAATTGTAAAATAATCTTATCTATTGGCGATTTCGTTCCATTTCACATTCCAAGTAATATTCGGCATGCTAATTACATTGCCGGTTGCCAAATTGTATTGTCTCTTATAGTTTCCGAGATATGGACTATCGATAATTTACACCTTAGGCTCTGCTTCTAACTTGTGCCCAAATTGTAAAATGGTCTTATCTATTGGCGATTTCGTTCCAATTCACATTCCAAGTAATATTCGGCATGCTAATTACATTGCTGGTTGCCAAATTGCATTATCTCTTATAGTTTCCGAGATATGGACTATTGATAATTTACACCTTAGGCTCTGTTTCTAACTTGGGCCCAAATTGTAAAATGCCCTTATCTATTGGCGATTTCGTTCCAATTCACATTCCAAGTAATATTCCGCATGCTAATTACATTGCCGGTTGCCAAATTGCATTATCTCTTATAGTTTCCGAGATATGGACTATCGATAATTTACACCTTAGGCTCTGCTTCTAACTTGGACCCAAATTGTAAAATGGTCTTATCTATTGGCGATTTCGTTCCAATTCACATTCAAAGTAATATTCGGCATGCTAATTACATTGCCGGTGGCCAAGTTGCATTATCTCTTATAGTTTCCGAGATATGGAGTATCGATAATTTACACCTTAGGCTCTGCTTCTAACTTGGGCCCAAATTGTAAAATGGTCTTATCTATTGGCGATTTCGTTCCAATTCACATTCCAAGTAATATTCGGCATGCTAATTACATTGTCGGTTGCCAAATTGCATTATCTCTTATAGTTTCCGAGATATGGACTATCGATAATTTACACCTTAGTCTCTGCTTCTAACTTGGGCCCAAATTGTAAAATGGTCTTATCTATTGGCGAATTCGTTCCAATTCACATTCCAAGTAATATTCGGCATGCTAATTACATTGCCGGTGGCCAAGTTGCATTATCTCTTATAGTTTCCGAGATATGGACTATCGATAATTTACACCTTAGGCTCTGCTTCTAACTTGGGCCCAAATTGTAAAATGGTCTTATCTGTTGGCGATTTCGTTCCAATTCACATTCCAAGTAATATTCGGCATGCTAATTACATTGCCGGTTGCCAAATTGCATTATCTCTTATAGTTTCCGAGATATGGACTATCGATAATATACACCCTAGGCTCTGCTTCTAACTTGGGCCCAAATTGTAAAATGGTCTTATCTATTGGCGATTTCGTTCCATTTCACATTCCAAGTAATATTCGGCATGCTAATTACATTGCCGGTTGCCAAATTCCATTATCTCTTATAGTTTACGAGATATGGACTATCGATAATTTACACCTTAGGCTCTGCTCCTAACTTGGGCCCAAATTGTAAAATGGTCTTATCTATTGGCGATTTCGTTCCAATTCACATACCAAGTAATATTCGGCATGCTAATTACATTGCCGGTGGCCAAGTTGCATTATCTCTTATAGTTTCCGAGGTATGGACTATCGATAATTTACACCTTAGGCTCTGCTTCTAACTTGGGCCCAAATTGTAAAATGGTCTTATCTTTTGGCGATCTCGTTCCAATTCACATTCCAAGTAATATTCGGCATGCTAATTACATTGCCGGTTGCCAAATTGCATTATCTCTTATAGTTTCCGAGATATGGACTATCGATAATTTACACCTTAGGCTCCGCTTCTAACTTGGGCCCAAATTGTAAAATGGTCTTATCTATTGTCGATTTCGTTCCAATTCACATTCCAAGTAATATTCGGCATACTAATTACATTGCCGGTGGCCAAGTTGCATTATCTCTTATAGTTTCCGAGGTATTGACTATCGATAATTTACACCTTAGGCTCTGCTTCTAACTTGGGCCCAAATTGTAAAATGGTCTTAGCTTTTGGCGATCTCGTTCCAATTCACATTCCAAGTAATATTCGGCATGCTAATTACATTGCCGGTTGCCAAATTCCATTATCTCTTATAGTTTCCGAGATATGGACTATCGATAATTTACACCTTAGGCTCTGCTTCTAACTTGGGCCCAAATTGTAAAATGGTCTTATCTATTGGCGATTTCGTTCCAATTCACATTCCAAGTAATATTCGGCATGCTAATTACATTGCCGGTGGCCAAGTTGCATTATCTCTTATAGTTTCTGAGGTATGGACTATCGATAATTTACACCTTAGGCTCTGCTTCTAACTTGGGCCCAAATTGTAAAATGGTCTTATCTTTTGGCGATCTCGTTCCAATTCACATTCCAAGTAATATTCGGCATGCTAATTACATTGCCGGTTGCCAAATTGCATTATCTCTTATAGTTTCCGAGATATGGACTATCGATAATTTACACCTTAGGCTCTGCTTTTAACTTGGGCCCAAATTGTAAAATGGTCTTATCTATTGGCGATTTCGTTCCAATTCACATTCCAAGTAATATTCGGCATGCTAATTACATTGCCGGTTGCCAAATTGCATTATCTCTTATAGTTTCCGAGATATGGACTATCGATAATTTACACCTTAGGCTCTGCTTCTAACTTGGGCCCAAATTGTAAAATGGTCTTATCTATTGGCGATTTCGTTCCAATTCACACTCCAAGTAATATTCGGCATGCTAATTACATTGCCGGTTGCCAAATTGCATTATCTCTTATAGTTTCCGA
This sequence comes from Rhynchophorus ferrugineus, assembly GCF_030347505.1. Classification (NCBI taxonomy): domain Eukaryota; kingdom Metazoa; phylum Arthropoda; class Insecta; order Coleoptera; family Curculionidae; genus Rhynchophorus; species Rhynchophorus ferrugineus. Next base: position 123,997 of record NW_027472622.1, read on the forward strand.
GATATGGACTATCGATAATTTACACCCTAGGTTCTGCTTCTAACTTGGGCCCAAATTGTAAAATGGTCTTATTTATTGGCGATTTCGTTCCAATTCACATTCCAAGTAATATTCGGCATGCTAATTACATTGCCGGTTGCCAAATTGCATTATCTCTTATGGTTTCCGAGATATGGACTATCAATAATTTACACCTTAGGCTCTGCTTCTAACTTGGGCCCAAATTGTAAAATGGTCTTATCTATTGGCGATTTCGTTCCAATTCACATTCCAAGTAATATTCGGCATGCTAATTACATTGCCGGTGGCCAAGTTGCATTATCTCTTATAGTTTCCGAGGTATGGACTATCGATAATTTACACCTTAGGCTCTGCTTCTAATTTGGGCCCAAATTGTAAAATGGTCTTATCTTTTGGCGATTTCGTTCCAATTCACATTCCAAGTAATATTCGGCATGCTAATTACATTGCCGGTTGCCAAATTGCATTATCTCTTATAGTTTCCGAGATATGGACTATCGATAATTTACACCTTAGGCTCTGCTTCTAACTTAGGCCCAAATTGTAAAATGGTCTTATCTATTGGCGATTTCGTTCCAATTCACATTCCAAGTAATATTCGGCATGCTAATTACATTGCCGGTGGCCAAGTTGCATTATCTCTTATAGTTTCCGAGGTATGGACTATCGATAATTTACACCTTAGGCTCTGCTTCTAACTTGGGCCCAAATTGTAAAATAATCTTATCTATTGGCGATTTCGTTCCATTTCACATTCCAAGTAATATTCGGCATGCTAATTACATTGCCGGTTGCCAAATTGTATTGTCTCTTATAGTTTCCGAGATATGGACTATTGATAATTTACACCTTAGGCTCTGTTTCTAACTTGGGCCCAAATTGTAAAATGCTCTTATCTATTGGCGATTTCGTTCCAATTCACATTCCAAGTAATATTCCGCATGCTAATTACATTGCCGGTTGCCAAATTGCATTATCTCTTATAGTTTCCGAGATATGGACTATCGATAATTTACACCTTAGGCTCTGCTTCTAACTTGGACCCAAATTGTAAAATGGTCTTATCTATTGGCGATTTCGTTCCAATTCACATTCCAAGTAATATTCGGCATGCTAATTACATTGCCGGTGGCCAAGTTGCATTATCTCTTATAGTTTCCGAGGTATGGACTATCGATAATTTACACCTTAGGCTCTGCTTCTAACTTGGGCCCAAATTGTAAAATGGTCTTATCTTTTGGCGATCTCGTTCCAATTCACATTCCAAGTAATATTCGGCATGCTAATTACATTGCCGGTTGCCAAATTGCATTATCTCTTATAGTTTCCGAGATATGGACTATCGATAATTTACACCTTAGGCTCCGCTTCTAACTTGGGCCCAAATTGTAAAATGGTCTTATCTATTGGCGATTTCGTTCCAATTCACATTCCAAGTAATATTCGGCATACTAATTACATTGCCGGTGGCCAAGTTGCATTATCTCTTATAGTTTCCGAGGTATGGACTATCGATAATTTACACCTTAGGCTCTGCTTCTAACTTGGGCCCAAATTGTAAAATGGTCTTAGCTTTTGGCGATCTCGTTCCAATTCACATTCCAAGTAATATTCGGCATGCTAATTACATTGCCGGTTGCCAAATTCCATTATCTCTTATAGTTTCCGAGATATGGACTATCGATAATTTACACCTTAGGCTCTGCTTCTAACTTGGGCCCAAATTGTAAAATGGTCTTATCTATTGGCGATTTCGTTCCAATTCACATTCCAAGTAATATTCGGCATGCTAATTACATTGCCGGTGGCCAAGTTGCATTATCTCTTATAGTTTCTGAGGTATGGACTATCGATAATTTACACCTTAGGCTCTGCTTCTAACTTGGGCCCAAATTGTAAAATGGTCTTATCTTTTGGCGATCTCGTTCCAATTCACATTCCAAGTAATATTCGGCATGCTAATTACATTGCCGGTTGCCAAATTGCATTATCTCTTATAGTTTCCGAGATATGGACTATCGATAATTTACACCTTAGGCTCTGCTTCTAACTTGGGCCCAAATTGTAAAATGGTCTTATCTATTGGCGATTTCGTTCCAATTCACATTCCAAGTAATATTCGGCATGCTAATTACATTGCCGGTTGCCAAATTGCATTATCTCTTATAGTTTCCGAGATATGGACTATCGATAATTTACACCTTAGGCTCTGCTTCTAACTTGGGCCCAAATTGTAAAATGGTCTTATCTATTGGCGATTTCGTTCCAATTCACACTCCAAGTAATATTCGGCATGCTAATTACATTGCCGGTTGCCAAATTGCATTATCTCTTATAGTTTCCGAGATATGGACTATCGATAATTTACACCCTAGGTTCTGCTTCTAACTTGGGCCCAAATTGTAAAATGGTCTTATCTATTGGCGATTTCGTTCCAACTCACATTCCAAGTAATATTCGGCATGCTAATTACATTGCCGGTTGCCAAATTGCATTATCTCTTATGGTTTCCGAGATATGGACTATCGATAATTTACACCTTAGGCTCTGCTTCTAACTTGGGCCCAAATTGTAAAATGGTCTTATCTATTGGCGATTTCGTTCCAATTCACATTCCAAGTAATATTCGGCATGCTAATTACATTGCCGGTGGCCAAGTTGCATTATCTCTTATAGTTTCCGAGGTATGGACTATCGATAATTTACACCTTAGGCTCTGCTTCTAATTTGGGCCCAAATTGTAAAATGGTCTTATCTTTTGGCGATTTCGTTCCAATTCACATTCCAAGTAATATTCGGCATGCTAATTACATTGCCGGTTGCCAAATTGCATTATCTCTTATAGTTTCCGAGATATGGACTATCGATAATTTACACCTTAGGCTCTGCTTCTAACTTGGGCCCAAATTGTAAAATGGTCTTATCTATTGGCGATTTCGTTCCAATTCACATTCCAAGTAATATTCGGCATGCTAATTACATTGCCGGTGGCCAAGTTGCATTATCTCTTATAGTTTCCGAGGTATGGACTATCGATAATTTACACCTTAGGCTCTGCTTCTAACTTGGGACCAAATTGTAAAATAATCTTATCTATTGGCGATTTCGTTCCATTTCACATTCCAAGTAATATTCGGCATGCTAATTACATTGCCGGTTGCCAAATTGTATTGTCTCTTATAGTTTCCGAGATATGGACTATTGATAATTTACACCTTAGGCTCTGTTTCTAACTTGGGCCCAAATTGTAAAATGCTCTTATCTATTGGCGATTTCGTTCCAATTCACATTCCAAGTAATATTCCGCATGCTAATTACATTGCCGGTTGCCAAATTGCATTATCTCTTATAGTTTCCGAGATATGGACTATCGATAATTTACACCTTAGGCTCTGCTTCTAACTTGGACCCAAATTGTAAAATGGTCTTATCTATTGGCGATTTCGTTCCAATTCACATTCCAAGTAATATTCGTCATGCTAATTACATTGCCGGTGGCCAAGTTGCATTATCTCTTATAGTTTCCGAGATATGGAGTATCGATAATTTACACCTTAGGCTCTGCTTCTAACTTGGGCCCAAATTGTAAAATGGTCTTATCTATTGGCGATTTCGTTCCAATTCACATTCCAAGTAATATTCGGAATGCTAATTACATTGCCGGTTGCCAAATTGCATTATCTCTTATAGTTTCCGAGATATGGACTATCGATAATTTACACCTTAGTCTCTGCTTCTAACTTGGGCCCAAATTGTAAAATGGTCTTATCTATTGGCGAATTCGTTCCAATTCACATTCCAAGTAATATTCGGCATGCTAATTACATTGCCGGTGGCCAAGTTGCATTATCTCTTATAGTTTCCGAGATATGGACTATCGATAATTTACACCTTAGGCTCTGCTTCTAACTTGGGCCCAAATTGTAAAATGGTCTTATCTATTGGCGATTTCGTTCCAATTCACATTCCAAGTAATATTCGGCATGCTAATTACATTGCCGGTTGCCAAATTGCATTATCTCTTATAGTTTCCGAGATATGGACTATCGATAATTTACACCTTAGGCTCTGCTTCTAACTTGGGCCCAAATTGTAAAATGGTCTTATCTATTGGCGATTTCGTTCCAATTCACATTCCAAGTAATATTCGGCATGCTAATTACATTGCCGGTTGCCAAATTGCATTATCTCTTATAGTTTCCGAGATATGGACTATCAATAATTTACACCTTAGGCTCTGCTTCTAACTTGGGCCCAAATTGTAAAATGGTCTTATCTGTTGGCGATTTCGTTCCAATTCACATTCCAAGTAATATTCGGCATGCTAATTACATTGCCGGTTGCCAAATTGCATTATCTCTTATAGTTTCCGAGATATGGACTATCGATAATATACACCCTAGGCTCTGCTTCTAACTTGGGCCCAAATTGTAAAATGGTCTTATCTATTGGCGATTTCGTTCCAATTCACATTCCAAGTAATATTCGGCATGCTAATTACATTGCCGGTTGCCAAATTCCATTATCTCTTATAGTTTCCGAGATATGGACTATCGATAATTTACACCTTAGGCTCTGCTTCTAACTTGGGCCCAAATTGTAAAATGGTCTTATCTATTGGCGATTTCGTTCCAATTCACATTCCAAGTAATATTCGGCATGCTAATTACATTGCCGGTGGCCAAGTTGCATTATCTCTTATAGTTTCCGAGGTATGGACTATCGATAATTTACACCTTAGGCTCTGCTTCTAACTTGGGCCCAAATTGTAAAATGGTCTTATCTTTTGGCGATCTCGTTCCAATTCACATTCCAAGTAATATTCGGCATGCTAATTACATTGCCGGTTGCCAAATTGCATTATCTCTTATAGTTTCCGAGATATGGACTATCGATAATTTACACCTTAGACTCTGCTTCTAACTTGGGCCCAAATTGTAAAATGGCCTTATCTATTGGCGATTTCGTTCCAATTCACATTCCAAGTAATATTCGGCATGCTAATTACATTGCCGGTGGCCAAGTTGCATTATCTCTTATAGTTTCCGAGATATGGACTATCGATAATTTACACCTTAGGCTCTGCTTCTAACTTGGGCCCAAATTGTAAAATGGTCTTATCTATTGGCGATTTCGTTCCAATTCACATTCCAAGTAATATTCGGCATGCTAATTACATTGCCGGTGGCCAAGTTGCATTATCTCTTATAGTTTCTGAGGTATGGACTATCGATAATTTACACCTTAGGCTCTGCTTCTAACTTGGGCCCAAATTGTAAAATGGTCTTATCTTTTGGCGATCTCGTTCCAATTCACATTCCAAGTAATATTCGGCATGCTAATTACATTGCCGGTTGCCAAATTGCATTATCTCTTATAGTTTCCGAGATATGGACTATCGATAATTTACACCTTAGGCTCTGCTTCTAACTTGGGCCCAAATTGAAAAATGGTCTTATCTATTGGCGATTTCGTTCCAATTCACATTCCAAGTAATATTCGGCATGCTAATTACATTGCCGGTTGCCAAATTGCATTATCTCTTATAGTTTCCGAGATATGGACTATCGATAATTTACACCTTAGGCTCTGCTTCTAACTTGGGCCCAAATTGTAAAATGGTCTTATCTATTGGCGATTTCGTTCCAATTCACATTCCAAGTAATATTCGGCATGCTAATTACATTGCCGGTTGCCAAATTGCATTATCTCTTATGGTTTCCGAGATATGGACTATCGATAATTTACACCTTAGGCTCTGCTTCTAACTTGGGCCCAAATTGTAAAATGGTCTTATCTATTGGCGATTTCGTTCCAATTCACATTCCAAGTAATATTCGGCATGCTAATTACATTGCCGGTTGCCAAATTGCATTATCTCTTATGGTTTCCGAGATATGGACTATCGATAATTTACACCTTAGGCTCTGCTTCTAACTTGGGCCCAAATTGTAAAATGGTCTTATCTATTGGCGATTTCGTTCCAATTCACATTCCAAGTAATATTCGGCATGCTAATTACATTGCCGGTGGCCAAGTTGCATTATCTCTTATAGTTTCCGAGGTATGGACTATCGATAATTTACACCTTAGGCTCTGCTTCTAATTTGGGCCCAAATTGTAAAATGGTCTTATCTTTTGGCGATTTCGTTCCAATTCACATTCCAAGTAATATTCGGCATGCTAATTACATTGCCGGTTGCCAAATTGCATTATCTCTTATAGTTTCCGAGATATGGACTATCAATAATTTACACCTTAGGCTCTGCTTCTAACTTGGGCCCAAATTGTAAAATGGTCTTATCTGTTGGCGATTTCGTTCCAATTCACATTCCAAGTAATATTCGGCATGCTAATTACATTGCCGGTGGCCAAGTTGCATTATCTCTTATAGTTGCCGAGGTATGGACTATCGATAATTTACACCTTAGGCTCTGCTTCTAACTTGGGCCCAAATTGTAAAATAATCTTATCTATTGGCGATTTCGTTCCATTTCACATTCCAAGTAATATTCGGCATGCTAATTACATTGCCGGTTGCCAAATTGTATTGTCTCTTATAGTTTCCGAGATATGGACTATCGATAATTTACACCTTAGGCTCTGCTTCTAACTTGTGCCCAAATTGTAAAATGGTCTTATCTATTGGCGATTTCGTTCCAATTCACACTCCAAGTAATATTCGGCATGCTAATTACATTGCCGGTTGCCAAATTGCATTATCTCTTATAGTTTCCGAGATATGGACTATCGATAATTTACACCCTAGGTTCTGCTTCTAACTTGGGCCCAAATTGTAAAATGGTCTTATCTATTGGCGATTTCGTTCCAATTCACATTCCAAGTAATATTCGGCATGCTAATTACATTGCCGGTTGCCAAATTGTATTGTCTCTTATAGTTTCCGAGATATGGACTATCGATAATTTACACCTTAGGCTCTGCTTCTAACTTGTGCCCAAATTGTAAAATGGTCTTATCTATTGGCGATTTCGTTCCAATTCACATTCCAAGTAATATTCGGCATGCTAATTACATTGCTGGTTGCCAAATTGCATTATCTCTTATAGTTTCCGAGATATGGACTATTGATAATTTACACCTTAGGCTCTGTTTCTAACTTGGGCCCAAATTGTAAAATGCTCTTATCTATTGGCGATTTCGTTCCAATTCACATTCCAAGTAATATTCCGCATGCTAATTACATTGCCGGTTGCCAAATTGCATTATCTCTTATAGTTTCCGAGATATGGACTATCGATAATTTACACCTTAGGCTCTGCTTCTAACTTGGGTACAAATTGTAAAATGGTCTTATCTATTGGCGATTTCGTTCCAATTCACATTCCAAGTAATATTCAGCATGCTAATTACATTGCCGGTGGCCAAGTTGCATTATCTCTTATAGTTTCCGAGGTATGGACTATCGATAATTTACACCTTAGGCTCTGCTTCTAACTTGGGCCCAAATTGTAAAATAATCTTATCTATTGGCGATTTCGTTCCATTTCACATTCCAAGTAATATTCGGCATGCTAATTACATTGCCGGTGGCCAAGTTGCATTATCTCTTATAGTTTCCGAGATATGGACTATCGATAATTTACACCTTAGGCTCTGCTTCTAACTTGGGCCCAAATTGTAAAATGGTCTTATCTATTGGCGATTTCGTTCCAATTCACATTCCAAGTAATATTCGGCATGCTAATTACATTGCCGGTTGCCAAATTGCATTATCTCTTATAGTTTCCGAGATATGGACTATCGATAATTTACACCTTAGGCTCTGCTTCTAACTTGGGCCCAAATTGTAAAATGGTCTTATCTATTGGCGATTTCGTTCCAATTCACATTCCAAGTAATATTCGGCTTGCTAATTACATTGCCGGTTGCCAAATTGCATTATCTCTTATAGTTTCCGAGATATGGACTATCAATAATTTACACCTTAGGCTCTGCTTCGAACTTGGGCCCAAATTGTAAAATGGTCTTATCTGTTGGCGATTTCGTTCCAATTCACATTCCAAGTAATATTCGGCATGCTAATTACATTGCCGGTTGCCAAATTGCATTATCTCTTATAGTTTCCGAGATATGGACTATCGATAATATACACCCTAGGCTCTGCTTCTAACTTGGGCCCAAATTGTAAAATGGTCTTATCTATTGGCGATTTCGTTCCATTTCACATTCCAAGTAATATTCGGCATGCTAATTACATTGCCGGTTGCCAAATTCCATTATCTCTTATAGTTTCCGAGATATGGACTATCGATAATTTACACCTTAGGCTCTGCTTCTAACTTGGGCCCAAATTGTAAAATGGTCTTATCTATTGGCGATTTCGTTCCAATTCACATTCCAAGTAATATTCGGCATGCTAATTACATTGCCGGTGGCCAAGTTGCATTATCTCTTATAGTTTCCGAGGTATGGACTATCGATAATTTACACCTTAGGCTCTGCTTCTAACTTGGGCCCAAATTGTAAAATGGTCTTATCTTTTGGCGATCTCGTTCCAATTCACATTCCAAGTAATATTCGGCATGCTAATTACATTGCCGGTGGCCAAGTTGCATTATCTCTTATAGTTTCCGAGGTATGGACTATCGATAATTTACACCTTAGGCTCTGCTTCTAATTTGGGCCCAAATTGTAAAATGGTCTTATCTTTTGGCGATTTCGTTCCAATTCACATTCCAAGTAATATTCGGCATGCTAATTACATTGCCGGTTGCCAAATTGCATTATCTCTTATAGTTTCCGAGATATGGACTATCGATAATTTACACCTTAGGCTCTGCTTCTAACTTGGGCCCAAATTGTAAAATGGTCTTATCTATTGGCGATTTCGTTCCAATTCACATTCCAAGTAATATTCGGCATGCTAATTACATTGCCGGTGGCCAAGTTGCATTATCTCTTATAGTTTCCGAGGTATGGACTATCGATAATTTACACCTTAGGCTCTGCTTCTAACTTGGGCCCAAATTGTAAAATAATCTTATCTATTGGCGATTTCGTTCCATTTCACATTCCAAGTAATATTCGGCATGCTAATTACATTGCCGGTTGCCAAATTGTATTGTCTCTTATAGTTTCCGAGATATGGACTATTGATAATTTACACCTTAGGCTCTGTTTCTAACTTGGGCCCAAATTGTAAAATGCTCTTATCTATTGGCGATTTCGTTCCAATTCACATTCCAAGTAATATTCCGCATGCTAATTACATTGCCGGTTGCCAAATTGCATTATCTCTTATAGTTTCCGAGATATGGACTATCGATAATTTACACCTTAGGCTCTGCTTCTAACTTGGACCCAAATTGTAAAATGGTCTTATCTATTGGCGATTTCGTTCCAATTCACATTCCAAGTAATATTCGGCATGCTAATTACATTGCCGGTGGCCAAGTTGCATTATCTCTTATAGTTTCCGAGATATGGAGTATCGATAATTTACACCTTAGGCTCTGCTTCTAACTTGGGCCCAAATTGTAAAATGGTCTTATCTATTGGCGATTTCGTTCCAATTCACATTCCAAGTAATATTCGGCATGCTAATTACATTGCCGGTTGCCAAATTGCATTATCTCTTATAGTTTCCGAGATATGGACTATCGATAATTTACACCTTAGTCTCTGCTTCTAACTTGGGCCCAAATTGTAAAATGGTCTTATCTATTGGCGAATTCGTTCCAATTCACATTCCAAGTAATATTCGGCATGCTAATTACATTGCCGGTGGCCAAGTTGCATTATCTCTTATAGTTTCCGAGATATGGACTATCGATAATTTACACCTTAGGCTCTGCTTCTAACTTGGGCCCAAATTGTAAAATGGTCTTATCTATTGGCGATTTCGTTCCAATTCACATTCCAAGTAATATTGGGCATGCTAATTACATTGCCGGTTGCCAAATTGCATTATCTCTTATAGTTTCCGAGATATGGACTATCGATAATTTACACCTTAGGCTCTGCTTCTAACTTGGGCCCAAATTGTAAAATGGTCTTATCTATTGGCGATTTCGTTCCAATTCACATTCCAAGTAATATTCGGTATGCTAATTACATTGCCGGTTGCCAAATTGCATTATCTCTTATAGTTTCCGAGATATGGACTATCAATAATTTACACCTTAGGCTCTGCTTCTAACTTGGGCCCAAATTGTAAAATGGTCTTATCTGTTGGCGATTTCGTTCCAATTCACATTCCAAGTAATATTCGGCATGCTAATTACATTGCCGGTTGCCAAATTGCATTATCTCTTATAGTTTCCGAGATATGGACTATCGATAATTTACACCTTAGGCTCTGCTTCTAAGTTGGGCCCAAATTGAAAAATGGTCTTATGTATTGGCGATTTCGTTCCAATTCACATTCCAAGTAATATTCGGCATGCTAATTACATTGCCGGTTGCCAAATTGCATTATCTCTTATAGTTTCCGAGATATGGACTATCGATAATTTACACCTTAGGCTCTGCTTCTAACTTGGGCCCAAATTGTAAAATGGTCTTATCTATTGGCGATTTCGTTCCAATTCACATTCCAAGTAATATTCGGCATGCTAATTACATTGCCGGTTGCCAAATTGCATTATCTCTTATGGTTTCCGAGATATGGACTATCGATAATTTACACCTTAGGCTCTGCTTCTAACTTGGGCCCAAATTGTAAAATGGTCTTATCTATTGGCGATTTCGTTCCAATTCACATTCCAAGTAATATTCGGCATGCTAATTACATTGCCGGTTGCCAAATTGCATTATCTCTTATGGTTTCCGAGATATGGACTATCGATAATTTACACCTTAGGCTCTGCTTCTAACTTGGGCCCAAATTGTAAAATGGTCTTATCTGTTGGCGATTTCGTTCCAATTCACATTCCAAGTAATATTCGGCATGCTAATTACATTGCCGGTGGCCAAGTTGCATTATCTCTTATAGTTTCCGAGGTATGGACTATCGATAATTTACACCTTAGGCTCTGCTTCTAACTTGGGCCCAAATTGTAAAATAATCTTATCTATTGGCGATTTCGTTCCATTTCACATTCCAAGTAATATTCGGCATGCTAATTACATTGCCGGTTGCCAAATTGTATTGTCTCTTATAGTTTCCGAGATATGGACTATCGATAATTTACACCTTAGGCTCTGCTTCTAACTGGTGCCCAAATTGTAAAATGGTCTTATCTATTGGCGATTTCGTTCCAATTCACACTCCAAGTAATATTCGGCATGCTAATTACATTGCCGGTTGCCAAATTGCATTATCTCTTATAGTTTCCGAGATATGGACTATCGATAATTTACACCCTAGGTTCTGCTTCTAACTTGGGCCCAAATTGTAAAATGGTCTTATCTATTGGCGATTTCGTTCCAATTCACATTCCAAGTAATATTCGGCATGCTAATTACATTGCCGGTTGCCAAATTGTATTGTCTCTTATAGTTTCCGAGATATGGACTATCGATAATTTACACCTTAGGCTCTGCTTCTAACTTGTGCCCAAATTGTAAAATGGTCTTATCTATTGGCGATTTCGTTCCAATTCACATTCCAAGTAATATTCGGCATGCTAATTACATTGCCGGTGGCCAAGTTGCATTATCTCTTATAGTTTCCGAGGTATGGACTATCGATAATTTACACCTTAGGCTCTGCTTCTAACTTGGGCCCAAATTGTAAAATAATCTTATCTATTGGCGATTTCGTTCCATTTCACATTCCAAGTAATATTCGGCATGCTAATTACATTGCCGGTTGCCAAATTGTATTGTCTCTTATAGTTTCCGAGATATGGACTATCGATAATTTACACCTTAGGCTCTGCTTCTAACTTGTGCCCAAATTGTAAAATGGTCTTATCTATTGGCGATTTCGTTCCAATTCACACTCCAAGTAATATTCGGCATGCTAATTACATTGCCGGTTGCCAAATTGCATTATCTCTTATAGTTTCCGAGATATGGACTATCGATAATTTACACCCTAGGTTCTGCTTCTAACTTGGGCCCAAATTGTAAAATGGTCTTATCTATTGGCGATTTCGTTCCAATTCACATTCCAAGTAATATTCGGCATGCTAATTACATTGCCGGTTGCCAAATTGTATTGTCTCTTATAGTTTCCGAGATATGGACTATTGATAATTTACACCTTAGGCTCTGTTTCTAACTTGGGCCCAAATTGTAAAATGCTCTTATCTATTGGCGATTTCGTTCCAATTCACATTCCAAGTAATATTCCGCATACTAATTACATTGCCGGTTGCCAAATTGCATTATCTCTTATAGTTTCCGAGATATGGACTATCGATAATTTACACCTTAGGCTCTGCTTCTAACTTGGGTCCAAATTGTAAAATGGTCTTATCTATTGGCGATTTCGTTCCAATTCACATTCCAAGTAATATTCAGCATGCTAATTACATTGCCGGTGGCCAAGTTGCATTATCTCTTATAGTTTCCGAGGTATGGACTATCGATAATTTACACCTTAGGCTCTGCTTCTAACTTGGGCCCAAATTGTAAAATAATCTTATCTATTGGCGATTTCGTTCCATTTCACATTCCAAGTAATATTCGGCATGCTAATTACATTGCCGGTGGCCAAGTTGCATTATCTCTTATAGTTTCCGAGATATGGACTATCGATAATTTACACCTTAGGCTCTGCTTCTAACTTGGGCCCAAATTGTAAAATGGTCTTATCTATTGGCGATTTCGTTCCAATTCACATTCCAAGTAATATTCGGCATGCTAATTACATTGCCGGTTGCCAAATTGCATTATCTCTTATAGTTTCCGAGATATGGACTATCGATAATTTACACCTTAGGCTCTGCTTCTAACTTGGGCCCAAATTGTAAAATGGTCTTATCTATTGGCGATTTCGTTCCAATTCACATTCCAAGTAATATTCGGCTTGCTAATTACATTGCCGGTTGCCAAATTGCATTATCTCTTATAGTTTCCGAGATATGGACTATCAATAATTTACACCTTAGGCTCTGCTTCTAACTTGGGCCCAAATTGTAAAATGGTCTTATCTATTGGCGATTTCGTTCCAATTCACATTCCAAGTAATATTCGGCATGCTAATTACATTGCCGGTTGCCAAATTGCATTATCTCTTATAGTTTCCGAGATATGGACTATCGATAATATACACCCTAGGCTCTGCTTCTAACTTGGGCCCAAATTGTAAAATGGTCTTATCTATTGGCGATTTCGTTCCATTTCACATTCCAAGTAATATTCGGCATGCTAATTACATTGCCGATTGCCAAATTCCATTATCTCTTATAGATTCCGAGATATGGACTATCGATAATTTACACCTTAGGCTCTGCTTCTAACTTGGGCCCAAATTGTAAAATGGTCTTATCTATTGGCGATTTCGTTCCAATTCACATTCCAAGTAATATTCGGCATGCTAATTACATTGCCGGTGGCCAAGTTGCATTATCTCTTATAGTTTCCGAGGTATGGACTATCGATAATTTACACCTTAGGCTCTGCATCTAACTTGGGCCCAAATTGTAAAATGGTCTTATCTTTTGGCGATCTCGTTCCAATTCACAGTCCAAGTAATATTCGGCATGCTAATTACATTGCCGGTTGCCAAATTGCATTATCTCTTATAGTTTCCGAGATATGGACTATCGATAATTTACACCTTAGGCTCCGCTTCTAACTTGGGCCCAAATTGTAAAATGGTCTTATCTATTGGCGATTTCGTTCCAATTCACATTCCAAGTAATATTCGGCATGCTAATTACATTGCCGGTGGCCAAGTTGCATTATCTCTTATAGTTTCCGAGGTATGGACTATCGATAATTTACACCTTAGGCTCTGCTTCTAACTTGGGCCCAAATTGTAAAATGGTCTTATCTATTGGCGATTTCGTTCCAATTCACATTCCAAGTAATATTCGGTATGCTAATTACATTGCCGGTTGCCAAATTGCATTATCTCTTATAGTTTCCGAGATATGGACTATCAATAATTTACACCTTAGGCTCTGCTTCTAACTTGGGCCCAAATTGTAAAATGGACTTATCTGTTGGCGATTTCGTTCCAATTCACATTCCAAGTAATATTCGGCATGCTAATTACATTGCCGGTTGCCAAATTGCATTATCTCTTATAGTTTCCGAGATATGGACTATCGATAATATACACCCTAGGCTCTGCTTCTAACTTGGGCCCAAATTGTAAAATGGTCTTATCTATTGGCGATTTCGTTCCATTTCACATTCCAAGTAATATTCGGCATGCTAATTACATTGCCGGTTGCCAAATTCCATTATCTCTTATAGTTTCCGAGATATGGACTATCGATAATTTACACCTTAGGCTCTGCTTCTAACTTGGGCCCAAATTGTAAAATGGTCTTATCTATTGGCGATTTCGTTCCAATTCACATTCCAAGTAATATTCGGCATGCTAATTACATTGCCGGTGGCCAAGTTGCATTATCTCTTATAGTTTCCGAGGTATGGACTATCGATAATTTACACCTTAGGCTCTGCTTCTAACTTGGGCCCAAATTGTAAAATGGTCTTATCTGTTGGCGATCTCGTTCCAATTCACATTCCAAGTAATATTCGGCATGCTAATTACATTGCCGGTTGCCAAATTGCATTATCTCTTATAGTTTCCGAGATATGGACTATCGATAATTTACACCTTAGACTCTGCTTCTAACTTGGGCCCAAATTGTAAAATGGCCTTATCTATTGGCGATTTCGTTCCAATTCACAATCCAAGTAATATTCGGCATGCTAATTACATTGCCGGTGGCCAAGTTGCATTATCTCTTATAGTTTCCGAGATATGGACTATCGATAATTTACACCTTAGGCTCTGCTTCTAACTTGGGCCCAAATTGTAAAATGGTCTTATCTATTGGCGATTTCGTTCCAATTCACATTCCAAGTAATATTCGGCATGCTAATTACATTGCCGGTGGCCAAGTTGCATTATCTCTTATAGTTTCTGAGGTATGGACTATCGATAATTTACACCTTAGGCTCTGCTTCTAACTTGGGCCCAAATTGTAAAATGGTCTTATCTTTTGGCGATCTCGTTCCAATTCACATTCCAAGTAATACTCGGCATGCTAATTACATTGCCGGTTGCCAAATTGCATTATCTCTTATAGTTTCCGAGATATGGACTATCGATAATTTACACCTTAGGCTCTGCTTCTAACTTGGGCCCAAATTGAAAAATGGTCTTATCTATTGGCGATTTCGTTCCAATTCACATTCCAAGTAATATTCGGCATGCTAATTACATTGCGGGTTGCCAAATTGCATTATCTCTTATAGTTTCCGAGATATGGACTATCGATAATTTACACCTTAGGCTCTGCTTCTAACTTGGGCCCAAATTGTAAAATGGTCTTATCTATTGGCGATTTCGTTCCAATTCACATTCCAAGTAATATTCGGCATGCTAGTTACATTGCCGGTTGCCAAATTGCATTATCTCTTATAGTTTCCGAGATATGGACTATCGATAATTTACACCCTAGGTTCTGCTTCTAACTTGGGCCCAAATTGTAAAATGGTCTTATCTATTGGCGATTTCGTTCCAATTCACATTCCAAGTAATATTCGGCATGCTAATTACATTGCCGGTTGCCAAATTGCATTATCTCTTATGGTTTCCGAGATATGGACTATCGATAATTTACACCTTAGGCTCTGCTTCTAACTTGGGCCCAAATTGTAAAATGGTCTTATCTATTGGCGATTTCGTTCCAATTCACATTCCAAGTAATATTCGGCATGCTAATTACATTGCCGGTGGCCAAGTTGCATTATCTCTTATAGTTTCCGAGGTATGGACTATCGATAATTTACACCTTAGGCTCTGCTTCTAATTTGGGCCCAAATTGTAAAATGGTCTTATCTTTTGGCGATTTCGTTCCAATTCACATTCCAAGTAATATTCGGCATGCTAATTACATTGCCGGTTGCCAAATTGCATTATCTCTTATAGTTTCCGAGATATGGACTATCGATAATTTACACCTTAGGCTCTGCTTCTAACTTGGGTCCAAATTGTAAAATGGTCTTATCTATTGGCGATTTCGTTCCAATTCACATTCCAAGTAATATTCGGCATGCTAATTACATTGCCGGTGGCCAAGTTGCATTATCTCTTATAGTTTCCGAGGTATGGACTATCGATAATTTACACCTTAGGCTCTGCTTCTAACTTGGGCCCAAATTGTAAAATAATCTTATCTATTGGCGATTTCGTTCCATTTCACATTCCAAGTAATATTCGGCATGCTAATTACATTGCCGGTGGCCAAGTTACATTATCTCTTATAGTTTCCGAGATATGGACTATCGATAATTTACACCTTAGGCTCTGCTTCTAACTTGGGCCCAAATTGTAAAATGGTCTTATCTATTGGCGATTTCGTTCCAATTCACATTCCAAGTAATATTCGGCATGCTAATTACATTGCCGGTTGCCAAATTGCATTATCTCTTATAGTTTCCGAGATATGGACTATCGATAATTTACACCTTAGGCTCTGCTTCTAACTTGGGCCCAAATTGTAAAATGGTCTTATCTATTGGCGATTTCGTTCCAATTCACATTCCAAGTAATATTCGGCTTGCTAATTACATTGCCGGTTGCCAAATTGCATTATCTCTTATAGTTTCCGAGATATGGACTATCAATAATTTACACCTTAGGCTCTGCTTCTAACTTGGGCCCAAATTGTAAAATGGTCTTATCTATTGGCGATTTCGTTCCAATTCACATTCCAAGTAATATTCGGCATACTAATTACATTGCCGGTTGCCAAATTGCATTATCTCTTATAGTTTCCGAGATATGGACTATCGATAATATACACCCTAGGCTCTGCTTCTAACTTGGGCCCAAATTGTAAAATGGTCTTATCTATTGGCGATTTCGTTCCATTTCACATTCCAAGTAATATTCGGCATGCTAATTACATTGCCGATTGCCAAATTCCATTATCTCTTATAGTTTCCGAGATATGGACTATCGATAATTTACACCTTAGGCTCTGCTTCTAACTTGGGCCCAAATTGTAAAATGGTCTTATCTATTGGCGATTTCGTTCCAATTCACATTCCAAGTAATATTCGGTATGCTAATTACATTGCCGGTTGCCAAATTGCATTATCTCTTATAGTTTCCGAGATATGGACTATCAATAATTTACACCTTAGGCTCTGCTTCTAACTTGGGCCCAAATTGTAAAATGGACTTATCTGTTGGCGATTTCGTTCCAATTCACATTCCAAGTAATATTCGGCATGCTAATTACATTGCCGGTTGCCAAATTGCATTATCTCTTATAGTTTCCGAGATATGGACTATCGATAATATACACCCTAGGCTCTGCTTCTAACTTGGGCCCAAATTGTAAAATGGTCTTATCTATTGGCGATTTCGTTCCATTTCACATTCCAAGTAATATTCGGCATGCTAATTACATTGCCGGTTGCCAAATTCCATTATCTCTTATAGTTTCCGAGATATGGACTATCGATAATTTACACCTTAGGCTCTGCTTCTAACTTGGGCCCAAATTGTAAAATGGTCTTATCTATTGGCGATTTCGTTCCAATTCACATTCCAAGTAATATTCGGCATGCTAATTACATTGCCGGTGGCCAAGTTGCATTATCTCTTATAGTTTCCGAGGTATGGACTATCGATAATTTACACCTTAGGCTCTGCTTCTAACTTGGGCCCAAATTGTAAAATGGTCTTATCTGTTGGCGATCTCGTTCCAATTCACATTCCAAGTAATATTCGGCATGCTAATTACATTGCCGGTTGCCAAATTGCATTATCTCTTATAGTTTCCGAGATATGGACTATCGATAATTTACACCTTAGACTCTGCTTCTAACTTGGGCCCAAATTGTAAAATGGCCTTATCTATTGGCGATTTCGTTCCAATTCACATTCCAAGTAATATTCGGCATGCTAATTACATTGCCGGTGGCCAAGTTGCATTATCTCTTATAGTTTCCGAGATATGGACTATCGATAATTTACACCTTAGGCTCTGCTTCTAACTTGGGCCCAAATTGTAAAATGGTCTTATCTATTGGCGATTTCGTTCCAATTCACATTCCAAGTAATATTCGGCATGCTAATTACATTGCCGGTGGCCAAGTTGCATTATCTCTTATAGTTTCTGAGGTATGGACTATCGATAATTTACACCTTAGGCTCTGCTTCTAACTTGGGCCCAAATTGTAAAATGGTCTTATCTTTTGGCGATCTCGTTCCAATTCACATTCCAAGTAATACTCGGCATGCTAATTACATTGCCGGTTGCCAAATTGCATTATCTCTTATAGTTTCCGAGATATGGACTATCGATAATTTACACCTTAGGCTCTGCTTCTAACTTGGGCCCAAATTGAAAAATGGTCTTATCTATTGGCGATTTCGTTCCAATTCACATTCCAAGTAATATTCGGCATGCTAATTACATTGCCGGTTGCCAAATTGCATTATCTCTTATAGTTTCCGAGATATGGACTATCGATAATTTACACCTTAGGCTCTGCTTCTAACTTGGGCCCAAATTGTAAAATGGTCTTATCTATTGGCGATTTCGTTCCAATTCACATTCCAAGTAATATTCGGCTTGCTAATTACATTGCCGGTTGCCAAATTGCATTATCTCTTATAGTTTCCGAGATATGGACTATCAATAATTTACACCTTAGGCTCTGCTTCTAACTTGGGCCCAAATTGTAAAATGGTCTTATCTATTGGCGATTTCGTTCCAATTCACATTCCAAGTAATATTCGGCATGCTAATTACATTGCCGGTTGCCAAATTGCATTATCTCTTATAGTTTCCGAGATATGGACTATCGATAATATACACCCTAGGCTCTGCTTCTAACTTGGGCCCAAATTGTAAAATGGTCTTATCTATTGGCGATTTCGTTCCATTTCACATTCCAAGTAATATTCGGCATGCTAATTACATTGCCGGTGGCCAAGTTGCATTATCTCTTATAGTTTCCGAGATATGGACTATCGATAATTTACACCTTAGGCTCTGCTTCTAACTTGGGCCCAAATTGTAAAATGGTCTTATCTATTGGCGATTTCGTTCCAATTCACATTCCAAGTAATATTCGGCATGCTAATTACATTGCCGGTTGCCAAATTGCATTATCTCTTATAGTTTCCGAGATATGGACTATCGATAATTTACACCTTAGGCTCTGCTTCTAACTTGGGCCCAAATTGTAAAATGGTCTTATCTATTGGCGATTTCGTTCCAATTCACATTCCAAGTAATATTCGGCTTGCTAATTACATTGCCGGTTGCCAAATTGCATTATCTCTTATAGTTTCCGAGATATGGACTATCAATAATTTACACCTTAGGCTCTGCTTCTAACTTGGGCCCAAATTGTAAAATGGTCTTATCTATTGGCGATTTCGTTCCAATTCACATTCCAAGTAATATTCGGCATGCTAATTACATTGCCGGTTGCCAAATTGCATTATCTCTTATAGTTTCCGAGATATGGACTATCGATAATATACACCCTAGGCTCTGCTTCTAACTTGGGCCCAAATTGTAAAATGGTCTTATCTATTGGCGATTTCGTTCCATTTCACATTCCAAGTAATATTCGGCATGCTAATTACATTGCCGATTGCCAAATTCCATTATCTCTTATAGTTTCCGAGATATGGACTATCGATAATTTACACCTTAGGCTCTGCTTCTAACTTGGGCCCAAATTGTAAAATGGTCTTATCTATTGGCGATTTCGTTCCAATTCACATTCCAAGTAATATTCGGCATGCTAATTACATTGCCGGTGGCCAAGTTGCATTATCTCTTATAGTTTCCGAGGTATGGACTATCGATAATTTACACCTTAGGCTCTGCATCTAACTTGGGCCCAAATTGTAAAATGGTCTTATCTTTTGGCGATCTCGTTCCAATTCACATTCCAAGTAATATTCGGCATGCTAATTACATTGCCGGTTGCCAAATTGCATTATCTCTTATAGTTTCCGAGATATGGACTATCGATAATTTACACCTTAGGCTCCGCTTCTAACTTGGGCCCAAATTGTAAAATGGTCTTATCTATTGGCGATTTCGTTCCAATTCACATTCCAAGTAATATTCGGCATGCTAATTACATTGCCGGTGGCCAAGTTGCATTATCTCTTATAGTTTCCGAGGTATGGACTATCGATAATTTACACCTTAGGCTCTGCTTCTAACTTGGGCCCAAATTGTAAAATGGTCTTATCTATTGGCGATTTCGTTCCAATTCACATTAAAAGTAATATTCGGTATGCTAATTACATTGCCGGTTGCCAAATTGCATTATCTCTTATAGTTTCCGAGATATGGACTATCAATAATTTACACCTTAGGCTCTGCTTCTAACTTGGGCCCAAATTGTAAAATGGACTTATCTGTTGGCGATTTCGTTCCAATTCACATTCCAAGTAATATTCGGCATGCTAATTACATTGCCGGTTGCCAAATTGCATTATCTCTTATAGTTTCCGAGATATGGACTATCGATAATATACACCCTAGGCTCTGCTTCTAACTTGGGCCCAAATTGTAAAATGGTCTTATCTATTGGCGATTTCGTTCCATTTCACATTCCAAGTAATATTCGGCATGCTAATTACATTGCCGGTTGCCAAATTGCATTATCTCTTATAGTTTCCGAGATATGGACTATCGATAATATACACCCTAGGCTCTGCTTCTAACTTGGGCCCAAATTGTAAAATGGTCTTATCTATTGGCGATTTCGTTCCATTTCACATTCCAAGTAATATTCGGCATGCTAATTACATTGCCGGTTGCCAAATTCCATTATCTCTTATAGTTTCCGAGATATGGACTATCGATAATTTACACCTTAGGCTCTGCTTCTAACTTGGGCCCAAATTGTAAAATGGTCTTATCTATTGGCGATTTCGTTCCAATTCACATTCCAAGTAATATTCGGCATGCTAATTACATTGCCGGTGGCCAAGTTGCATTATCTCTTATAGTTTCCGAGGTATGGACTATCGATAATTTACACCTTAGGCTCTGCTTCTAACTTGGGCCCAAATTGTAAAATGGTCTTATCTGTTGGCGATCTCGTTCCAATTCACATTCCAAGTAATATTCGGCATGCTAATTACATTGCCGGTTGCCAAATTGCATTATCTCTTATAGTTTCCGAGATATGGACTATCGATAATTTACACCTTAGACTCTGCTTCTAACTTGGGCCCAAATTGTAAAATGGCCTTATCTATTGGCGATTTCGTTCCAATTCACATTCCAAGTAATATTCGGCATGCTAATTACATTGCCGGTGGCCAAGTTGCATTATCTCTTATAGTTTCCGAGATATGGACTATCGATAATTTACACCTTAGGCTCTGCTTCTAACTTGGGCCCAAATTGTAAAATGGTCTTATCTATTGGCGATTTCGTTCCAATTCACATTCCAAGTAATATTCGGCATGCTAATTACATTGCCGGTGGCCAAGTTGCATTATCTCTTATAGTTTCTGAGGTATGGACTATCGATAATTTACACCTTAGGCTCTGCTTCTAACTTGGGCCCAAATTGTAAAATGGTCTTATCTTTTGGCGATCTCGTTCCAATTCACATTCCAAGTAATACTCGGCATGCTAATTACATTGCCGGTTGCCAAATTGCATTATCTCTTATAGTTTCCGAGATATGGACTATCGATAATTTACACCTTAGGCTCTGCTTCTAACTTGGGCCCAAATTGAAAAATGGTCTTATCTATTGGCGATTTCGTTCCAATTCACATTCCAAGTAATATTCGGCATGCTAATTACATTGCGGGTTGCCAAATTGCATTATCTCTTATAGTTTCCGAGATATGGGCTATCGATAATTTACACCTTAGGCTCTGCTTCTAACTTGGGCCCAAATTGTAAAATGGTCTTATCTATTGGCGATTTCGTTCCAATTCACATTCCAAGTAATATTCGGCATGCTAGTTACATTGCCGGTTGCCAAATTGCATTATCTCTTATAGTTTCCGAGATATGGACTATCGATAATTTACACCCTAGGTTCTGCTTCTAACTTGGGCCCAAATTGTAAAATGGTCTTATCTATTGGCGATTTCGTTCCAATTCACATTCCAAGTAATATTCGGCATGCTAATTACATTGCCGGTTGCCAAATTGCATTATCTCTTATGGTTTCCGAGATATGGACTATCGATAATTTACACCTTAGGCTCTGCTTCTAACTTGGGCCCAAATTGTAAAATGGTCTTATCTATTGGCGATTTCGTTCCAATTCACATTCCAAGTAATATTCGGCATGCTAATTACATTGCCGGTGGCCAAGTTGCATTATCTCTTATAGTTTCCGAGGTATGGACTATCGATAATTTACACCTTAGGCTCTGCTTCTAATTTGGGCCCAAATTGTAAAATGGTCTTATCTTTTGGCGATTTCGTTCCAATTCACATTCCAAGTAATATTCGGCATGCTAATTACATTGCCGGTTGCCAAATTGCATTATCTCTTATAGTTTCCGAGATATGGACTATCGATAATTTACACCTTAGGCTCTGCTTCTAACTTGGGTCCAAATTGTAAAATGGTCTTATCTATTGGCGATTTCGTTCCAATTCACATTCCAAGTAATATTCGGCATGCTAATTACATTGCCGGTGGCCAAGTTGCATTATCTCTTATAGTTTCCGAGGTATGGACTATCGATAATTTACACCTTAGGCTCTGCTTCTAACTTGGGCCCAAATTGTAAAATAATCTTATCTATTGGCGATTTCGTTCCATTTCACATTCCAAGTAATATTCGGCATGCTAATTACATTGCCGGTTGCCAAATTGTATTGTCTCTTATAGTTTCCGAGATATGGACTATCGATAATTTACACCTTAGGCTCTGCTTCTAACTTGGGCCCAAATTGTAAAATGGTCTTATCTTTTGGCGATCTCGTTCCAATTCACATTCCAAGTAATATTCGGCATGCTAATTACATTGCCGGTTGCCAAATTGCATTATCTCTTATAGTTTCCGAGATATGGACTATCGATAATTTACACCTTAGACTCTGCTTCTAACTTGGGCCCAAATTGTAAAATGGCCTTATCTATTGGCGATTTCGTTCCAATTCACATTCCAAGTAATATTCGGCATGCTAATTACATTGCCGGTGGCCAAGTTGCATTATCTCTTATAGTTTCCGAGATATGGACTATCGATAATTTACACCTTAGGCTCTGCTTCTAACTTGGGCCCAAATTGTAAAATGGTCTTATCTATTGGCGATTTCGTTCCAATTCACATTCCAAGTAATATTCGGCATGCTAATTACATTGCCGGTGGCCAAGTTGCATTATCTCTTATAGTTTCTGAGGTATGGACTATCGATAATTTACACCTTAGGCTCTGCTTCTAACTTGGGCCCAAATTGTAAAATGGTCTTATCTTTTGGCGATCTCGTTCCAATTCACATTCCAAGTAATATTCGGCATGCTAATTACATTGCCGGTTGCCAAATTGCATTATCTCTTATAGTTTCCGAGATATGGACTATCGATAATTTACACCTTAGGCTCTGCTTCTAACTTGGGCCCAAATTGAAAAATGGTCTTATCTATTGGCGATTTCGTTCCAATTCACATTCCAAGTAATATTCGGCATGCTAATTACATTGCCGGTTGCCAAATTGCATTATCTCTTATAGTTTCCGAGATATGGACTATCGATAATTTACACCTTAG
Source organism: Rhynchophorus ferrugineus (assembly GCF_030347505.1). Taxonomy (NCBI): domain Eukaryota; kingdom Metazoa; phylum Arthropoda; class Insecta; order Coleoptera; family Curculionidae; genus Rhynchophorus; species Rhynchophorus ferrugineus. The sequence goes on from NW_027472622.1 coordinate 147,856, forward strand.
GCTCTGCTTCTAACTTGGGCCCAAATTGTAAAATGGTCTTATCTATTGGCGATTTCGTTCCAATTCACATTCCAAGTAATATTCGGCATGCTAGTTACATTGCCGGTTGCCAAATTGCATTATCTCTTATAGTTTCCGAGATATGGACTATCGATAATTTACACACTAGGTTCTGCTTCTAACTTGGGCCCAAATTGTAAAATGGTCTTATCTATTGGCGATTTCGTTCCAATTCACATTCCAAGTAATATTCGGCATGCTAATTACATTGCCGGTTGCCAAATTGCATTATCTCTTATGGTTTCCGAGATATGGACTATCAATAATTTACACCTTAGGCTCTGCTTCTAACTTGGGCCCAAATTGTAAAATGGTCTTATCTATTGGCGATTTCGTTCCAATTCACATTCCAAGTAATATTCGGCATGCTAATTACATTGCCGGTGGCCAAGTTGCATTATCTCTTATAGTTTCCGAGGTATGGACTACCGATAATTTACACCTTAGGCTCTGCTTCTAATTTGGGCCCAAATTGTAAAATGGTCTTATCTTTTGGCGATTTCATTCCAATTCACATTCCAAGTAATATTCGGCATGCTAATTACATTGCCGGTTGCCAAATTGCATTATCTCTTATAGTTTCCGAGATATGGACTATCGATAATTTACACCTTAGGCTCTGCTTCTAACTTGGGTCCAAATTGTAAAATGGTCTTATCTATTGGCGATTTCGTTCCAATTCACATTCCAAGTAATATTCGGCATGCTAATTACATTGCCGGTGGCCAAGTTGCATTATCTCTTATAGTTTCCGAGGTATGGACTATCGATAATTTACACCTTAGGCTCTGCTTCTAACTTGGGCCCAAATTGTAAAATAATCTTATCTATTGGCGATTTCATTCCATTTCACATTCCAAGTAATATTCGGCATGCTAATTACATTGCCGGTTGCCAAATTGTATTGTCTCTTATAGTTTCCGAGATATGGACTATCGATAATTTACACCTTAGGCTCTGCTTCTAACTTGTGCCCAAATTGTAAAATGGTCTTATCTATTGGCGATTTCGTTCCAATTCACATTAAAAGTAATATTCGGCATGCTAATTACATTGCTGGTTGCCAAATTGCATTATCTCTTATAGTTTCCGAGATATGGACTATTGATAATTTACACCTTAGGCTCTGTTTCTAACTTGGGCCCAAATTGTAAAATGCTCTTATCTATTGGCGATTTCGTTCCAATTCACATTCCAAGTAATATTCCGCATGCTAATTACATTGCCGGTTGCCAAATTGCATTATCTCTTATAGTTTCCGAGATATGGACTATCGATAATTTACACCTTAGGCTCTGCTTCTAACTTGGACCCAAATTGTAAAATGGTCTTATCTATTGGCGATTTCGTTCCAATTCACATTCCAAGTAATATTCGGCATGCTAATTACATTGCCGGTGGCCAAGTTGCATTATCTCTTATAGTTTCCGAGATATGGAGTATCGATAATTTACACCTTAGGCTCTGCTTCTAACTTGGGCCCAAATTGTAAAATGGTCTTATCTATTGGCGATTTCATTCCAATTCACATTCCAAGTAATATTCGGCATGCTAATTACATTGCCGGTTGCCAAATTGCATTATCTCTTATAGTTTCCGAGATATGGACTATCGATAATTTACACCTTAGTCTCTGCTTCTAACTTGGGCCCAAATTGTAAAATGGTCTTATCTATTGGCGAATTCGTTCCAATTCACATTCCAAGTAATATTCGGCATGCTAATTACATTGCCGGTGGCCAAGTTGCATTATCTCATATAGTTTCCGATATATGGACTATCGATAATTTACACCTTAGGCTCTGCTTCTAACTTGGGCCCAAATTGTAAAATGGTCTTATCTATTGGCGATTTCGTTCCAATTCACATTCCAAGTAATATTCAGCATGCTAATTACATTGCCGGTTGCCAAATTGCATTATCTCTTATAGCTTCCGAGATATGGACTATCGATAATTTACACCTTAGGCTCTGCTTCTAACTTGGGCCCAAATTGTAAAATGGTCTTATCTATTGGCGATTTCGTTCCAATTCACATTCCAAGTAATATTCGGCATGCTAATTACATTGCCGGTTGCCAAATTGCATTATCTCTTATAGTTTCCGAGATATGGACTATCAATAATTTACACCTTAGGCTCTGCTTCTAACTTGGGCCCAAATTGTAAAATGGTCTTATCTGTTGGCGATTTCGTTCCAATTCACATTCCAAGTAATATTCGGCATGCTAATTACATTGCCGGTTGCCAAATTGCATTATCTCTTATAGTTTCCGAGATATGGACTATCGATAATATACACCCTAGGCTCTGCTTCTAACTTGGGCCCAAATTGTAAAATGGTCTTATCTATTGGCGATTTCGTTCCATTTCACATTCCAAGTAATATTCGGCATGCTAATTACATTGCCGGTTGCCAAATTCCATTATTTCTTATAGTTTCCGAGATATGGACTATCGATAATTTACACCTTAGGCTCTGCTTCTAACTTGGGCCCAAATTGTAAAATGGTCTTATCTATTGTCGATTTCGTTCCAATTCACATTCCAAGTAATATTCGGCATGCTAATTACATTGCCGGTGGCCAAGTTGCATTATCTCTTATAGTTTCCGAGGTATGGACTATCGATAATTTACACCTTAGGCTCTGCTTCTAACTTGGGCCCAAATTGTAAAATGGTCTTATCTTTTGGCGATCTCGTTCCAATTCACATTCCAAGTAATATTCGGCATGCTAATTACATTGCCGGTTGCCAAATTGCATTATCTCTTATAGTTTCCGAGATATGGACTATCGATAATTTACACCTTAGGCTCTGCTTCTAACTTGGGCCCAAATTGTAAAATGGTCTTATCTATTGGCGATTTCGTTCCAATTCACATTCCAAGTAATATTCGGCATGCTAATTACATTGCCGGTTGCCAAATTGCATTATCTCTTATAGTCTCCGAGATATGGACTATCGATAATTTACACCTTAGGCTCTGCTTCTAACTTGGGCCCAAATTGTAAAATGGTCTTATCTATTGGCGATTTCGTTCCAATTCACATTCCAAGTAATATTCGGCATGCTAATTACATTGCCGGTTGCCAAATTGCATTATCTCTTATAGTTTCCGAGATATGGACTATCGATAATTTACACCTTAGGCTCTGCTTATAACTTGGGCCCAAATTGTAAAATGGTCTTATCTATTGGCGATTTCGTTCCAATTCACATTCCAAGTAATATTCGGCATGCTAATTACATTGCCGGTTGCCAAATTGCATTATCTCTTATAGTTTCCGAGATATGGACTATCGATAATTTACACCTTAGGCTCTGCTTCTAACTTGGGCCCAAATTAAAAAATGTTCTTATCTATTGGCGATTTCGTTCCTATTCACATTCCAAGTAATATTCGGCATGCTAATTACATTGCCGGTTGCCAAATTGCATTAGGCTAACTTGGGCCCAAATTGTAAAATGGTCTTATATATTGGCGATTTCGTTCCAATTCACATTCCAAGTAATATTCGGCATGCTAATTACATTGCTGGTTGCCAAATTGCATTATCTCTTATAGTTTCCGAGATATGGACTATCGATAATTTACACCTTAGGCTCTGCTTCTAACTTGGGCCCAAATTGTAAAATGGTCTTATCTTTTGGCGATTTCGTTCCAATTCACATTCCAAGTAATATTCGGCATGCTAATTACATTGCCGGTTGCCAAATTGCATTATCTCTTATAGTTTCCGAGATATGGACTATCGATAATTTACACCTTAGGCTCTGCTTCTAACTTGGGCCCAAATTGTAAAATGGTCTTATCTATTGGCGATTTCGTTCCAATTCACATTCCAAGTAATATTCGGCATGCTAATTACATTGCCGGTGGCCAAGTTGCATTATCTCTTATAGTTTCCGAGATATGGACTATCGATAATTTACACCTTAGGCTCTGCTTCTAAGTTGGGCCCAAATTGTAATATGGTCTTATCTATTGGCGATTTCGTTCCAATTCACATTCCAAGTAATATTCAGCATGCTAATTACATTGCCGGTTGCCAAATTGCATTATCTCTTATAGTCTCCGAGATATGGACTATCGATAATTTACACCTTAGGCTCTGCTTCTAACTTGGGCCCAAATTGTAAAATGGTCTTATCTATTGGCGATTTCGTTCCAATTCACATTCCAAGTAATATTCGGCATGCTAATTACATTGCCGGTTGCCAAATTGCATTATCTCTTATAGTTTCCGAGATATGGACTATCAATAATTTACACCTTAGGCTCTGCTTCTAAATTGGGCCCAAATTGTAAAATGGTCTTATCTATTGGCGATTTCGTTCCAATTCACATTCCAAGTAATATTCGGCATGCTAATTACATTGCCGGTTGCCAAATTGCATTATCTCTTATAGTTTCCGAGATATGGACTATCGATAATTTACACCTTAAACTCTGCTTCTAACTTGGGCCCAAATTAAAAAATGGTCTTATCTATTGGCGATTTCGTTCCAATTCACATTCCAAGTAATATTCGGCATGCTAATTACATTGCCGGTTGCCAAATTGCATTAGGCTAACTTGGGCCCAAATTGTAAAATGGTCTTATCTATTGGCGATTTCGTTCCAATTCACATTCCAAGTAATATTCGGCATGCTAATTACATTGCCGGTTGCCAAATTGCATTATCTCTTATAGTTTCCGAGATATGGACTATCAATAATTTACACCTTAGGCTCTGCTTCTAACTTGGGCCCAAATTGTAAAATGGTCTTATCTGTTGGCGATTTCGTTCCAATTCACATTCCAAGTAATATTCGGCATGCTAATTACATTGCCGGTTGCCAAATTGCATTATATCTTATAGTTTCCGAGATATGGACTATCGATAATATACACCCTAGGCTCTGCTTCTAACTTGGGCCCAAATTGTAAAATGGTCTTATCTATTGGCGATTTCGTTCCATTTCACATTCCAAGTAATATTCGGCATGCTAATTACATTGCCGGTTGCCAAATTCCATTATCTCTTATAGTTTCCGAGATATGGACTATCGATAATTTACACCTTAGGCTCTGCTTCTAACTTGGGCCCAAATTGTAAAATGGTCTTATCTATTGGCGATTTCGTTCCAATTCACATTCCAAGTAATATTCGGCATGCTAATTACATTGCCGGTGGCCAAGTTGCATTATCTCTTATAGTTTCCGAGGTATGGACTATCGATAATTTACACCTTATGCTCTGCTTCTAACTTGGGCCCAAATTGTAAAATGGTCTTATCTTTTGGCGATCTCGTTCCAATTCACATTCCAAGTAATATTCGGCATGCTAATTACATTGCCGGTTGCCAAATTGCATTATCTCTTATAGTTTCCGAGATATGGACTATCGATAATTTACACCTTAGACTCTGCTTCTAACTTGGGCCCAAATTGTAAAATGGCCTTATCTATTGGCGATTTCGTTCCAATTCACATTCCAAGTAATATTCGGCATGCTAATTACATTGCCGGTGGCAAAGTTGCATTATCTCTTATAGTTTCCGAGATATGGACTATCGATAATTTACACCTTAGGCTCTGCTTCTAACTTGGGCCCAAATTGTAAAATGGTCTTATCTATTGGCGATTTCGTTCCAATTCACATTCCAAGTAATATTCGGCATGCTAATTACATTACCGGTTGCCAAATTGCATTATCTCTTATAGTTTCCGAGATATGGACTATCGATAATTTACACCTTAGGCTCTGCTTCTAACTTGGGCCCAAATTGTAAAATGGTCTTATCTATTGGCGATTTCGTTCCAATTCACATTCCAAGTAATATTCGGCATGCTAATTACATTGCCGGTTGCCAAATTGCATTATCTCTTATAGTCTCCGAGATATGGACTATCGATAATTTACACCTTAGGCTCTGCTTCTAACTTGGGCCCAAATTGTAAAATGGTCTTATCTATTGGCGATTTCGTTCCAATTCACATTCCAAGTAATATTCGGAATGCTAATTACATTGCCGGTTGCCAAATTGCATTATCTCTTATAGTTTCCGAGATATGGACTATCGATAATTTACACCTTAGGCTCTGCTTATAACTTGGGCCCAAATTGTAAAATGGTCTTATCTATTGGCGATTTCGTTCCAATTCACATTCCAAGTAATATTCGGCATGCTAATTACATTGCCGGTTGCCAAATTGCATTATCTCTTATAGTTTCCGAGATATGGACTATCGATAATTTACACCTTAGGCTCTGCTTCTAACTTGGGCCCAAATTAAAAAATGTTCTTATCTATTGGCGATTTCGTTCCTATTCACATTCCAAGTAATATTCGGCATGCTAATTACATTGCCGGTTGCCAAATTGCATTAGGCTAACTTGGGCCCAAATTGTAAAATGGTCTTATATATTGGCGATTTCGTTCCAATTCACATTCCAAGTAATATTCGGCATATTACATTGCTGGTTGCCAAATTGCATTATCTCTTATAGTTTCCGAGATATGGACTATCGATAATTTACACCTTAGGCTCTGCTTCTAACTTGGGCCCAAATTGTAAAATGGTCTTATCTTTTGGCGATTTCGTTCCAATTCACATTCCAAGTAATATTCGGCATGCTAATTACATTGCCGGTTGCCAAATTGCATTATCTCTTATAGTTTCCGAGATATGGACTATCGATAATTTACACCTTAGGCTCTGCTTCTAACTTGGGCCCAAATTGTAAAATGGTCTTATCTATTGGCGATTTCGTTCCAATTCACATTCCAAGTAATATTCGGCATGCTAATTACATTGCCGGTGGCCAAGTTGCATTATCTCTTATAGTTTCCGAGATATGGACTATCGATAATTTACACCTTAGGCTCTGCTTCTAAGTTGGGCCCAAATTGTAATATGGTCTTATCTATTGGCGATTTCGTTCCAATTCACATTCCAAGTAATATTCAGCATGCTAATTACATTGCCGGTTGCCAAATTGCATTATCTCTTATAGTCTCCGAGATATGGACTATCGATAATTTACACCTTAGGCTCTGCTTCTAACTTGGGCCCAAATTGTAAAATGGTCTTATCTATTGGCGATTTCGTTCCAATTCACATTCCAAGTAATATTCGGCATGCTAATTACATTGCCGGTTGCCAAATTGCATTATCTCTTATAGTTTCCGAGATATGGACTATCGATAATTTACACCTTAGGCTCTGCTTCTAAATTGGGCCCAAATTGTAAAATGGTCTTATCTATTGGCGATTTCGTTCCAATTCACATTCCAAGTAATATTCGGCATGCTAATTACATTGCCGGTTGCCAAATTGCATTATCTCTTATAGTTTCCGAGATATGGACTATCGATAATTTACACCTTAAACTATGCTTCTAACTTGGGCCCAAATTAAAAAATGGTCTTATCTATTGGCGATTTCGTTCCAATTCACATTCCAAGTAATATTCGGCATGCTAATTACATTGCCGGTTGCCAAATTGCATTAGGCTAACTTGGGCCCAAATTGTAAAATGGTCTTATCTATTGGCGATTTCGTTCCAATTCACATTCCAAGTAATATTCGGCATGCTAATTACATTGCCGGTTGCCAAATTGCATTATCTCTTATAGTTTCCGAGATATGGACTATCAATAATTTACACCTTAGGCTCTGCTTCTAACTTGGGCCCAAATTGTAAAATGGTCTTATCTGTTGGCGATTTCGTTCCAATTCACATTCCAAGTAATATTCGGCATGCTAATTACATTGCCGGTTGCCAAATTGCATTATATCTTATAGTTTCCGAGATATGGACTATCGATAATATACACCCTAGGCTCTGCTTCTAACTTGGGCCCAAATTGTAAAATGGTCTTATCTATTGGCGATTTCGTTCCATTTCACATTCCAAGTAATATTCGGCATGCTAATTACATTGCCGGTTGCCAAATTCCATTATCTCTTATAGTTTCCGAGATATGGACTATCGATAATTTACACCTTAGGCTCTGCTTCAAACTTGGGCCCAAATTGTAAAATGGTCTTATCTATTGGCGATTTCGTTCCAATTCACATTCCAAGTAATATTCGGCATGCTAATTACATTGCCGGTGGCCAAGTTGCATTATCTCTTATAGTTTCCGAGGTATGGACTATCGATAATTTACACCTTATGCTCTGCTTCTAACTTGGGCCCAAATTGTAAAATGGTCTTATCTTTTGGCGATCTCGTTCCAATTCACATTCCAAGTAATATTCGGCATGCTAATTACATTGCCGGTGGCAAAGTTGCATTATCTCTTATAGTTTCCGAGATATGGACTATCGATAATTTACACCTTAGGCTCTGCTTCTAACTTGGGCCCAAATTGTAAAATGGTCTTATCTATTGGCGATTTCGTTCCAATTCACATTCCAAGTAATATTCGGCATGCTAATTACATTACCGGTTGCCAAATTGCATTATCTCTTATAGTTTCCGAGATATGGACTATCGATAATTTACACCTTAGGCTCTGCTTCTAACTTGGGCCCAAATTGTAAAATGGTCTTATCTATTGGCGATTTCGTTCCAATTCACATTCCAAGTAATATTCGGCATGCTAATTACATTGCCGGTTGCCAAATTGCATTATCTCTTATAGTCTCCGAGATATGGACTATCGATAATTTACACCTTAGGCTCTGCTTCTAACTTGGGCCCAAATTGTAAAATGGTCTTATCTATTGGCGATTTCGTTCCAATTCACATTCCAAGTAATATTCGGCATGCTAATTACATTGCCGGTTGCCAAATTGCATTATCTCTTATAGTTTCCGAGATATGGACTATCGATAATTTACACCTTAGGCTCTGCTTCTAACTTGGGCCCAAATTGTAAAATGGTCTTATCTATTGGCGATTTCGTTCCAATTCACATTCCAAGTAATATTCGGCATGCTAATTACATTGCCGGTTGCCAAATTGCATTATCTCTTATAGTTTCCGAGATATGGACTATCGATAATTTACACCTTAGGCTCTGTTTCTAACTTGGGCCCAAATTAAAAAATGTTCTTATCTATTGGCGATTTCGTTCCTATTCACATTCCAAGTAATATTCGGCATGCTAATTACATTGCCGGTGGCAAAGTTGCATTAGGCTAACTTGGGCCCAAATTGTAAAATGGTCTTATCTATTGGCGATTTCGTTCCAATTCACATTCCAAGTAATATTCGGCATGCTAATTACATTACCGGTTGCCAAATTGCATTATCTCTTATAGTTTCCGAGATATGGACTATCGATAATTTACACCTTAGGCTCTGCTTCTAACTTGGGCCCAAATTGTAAAATGGTCTTATCTATTGGCGATTTCGTTCCAATTCACATTCCAAGTAATATTCGGCATGCTAATTACATTGCCGGTTGCCAAATTGCATTATCTCTTATAGTTTCCGAGATATGGACTATCGATAATTTACACCTTAGGCTCTGCTTCTAACTTGGGCCCAAATTGTAAAATGGTCTTATCTATTGGCGATTTCGTTCCAATTCACATTCCAAGTAATATTCGGCATGCTAATTACATTGCCGGTGCCAAATTGCATTATCTCTTATAGTTTCCGAGATATGGACTATCGATAATTTACACCTTAGGCTCTGCTTCTAACTTGGGCCCAAATTGTAAAATGGTCTTATCTATTGGCGATTTCGTTCCAATTCACATTCCAAGTAATATTCGGCATGCTAATTACATTGCCGGTTGCCAAATTGCATTATCTCTTATAGTTTCCGAGATATGGACTATCGATAATTTACACCTTAGGCTCTGTTTCTAACTTGGGCCCAAATTATAAAATGTTCTTATCTATTGGCGATTTCGTTCCTATTCACATTCCAAGTAATATTCGGCATGCTAATTACATTGCCGGTTGCCAAATTGCATTATCTCTTATAGTTTCCGAGATATGGACTATCGATAATTTACACCTTAGGCTAACTTGGGCCCAAATTGTAAAATGGTCTTATCTATTGGCGATTTCGTTCCAATTCACATTCCAAGTAATATTCGGCATGCTAATTACATTGCTGGTTGCCAAATTGCATTATCTCTTATAGTTTCCGAGATATGGACTATCGATAATTTACACCTTAGGCTCTGCTTCTAACTTGGGCCCAAATTGTAAAATGGACTTATCTTTTGGCGATTTCGTTCCAATTCACATTCCAAGTAATATTCGGCATGCTAATTACATTGCCGGTTGCCAAATTGCATTATCTCTTATAGTTTCCGAGATATGGACTATCGATAATTTACACCTTAGGCTCTGCTTCTAACTTGGGCCCAAATTGTAAAATGGTCTTATCTATTGGCGATTTCGTTCCAATTCACATTCCAAGTAATATTCGGCATGCTAATTACATTGCCGGTGGCCAAGTTGCATTATCTCTTATAGTTTCCGAGATATGGACTATCGATAATTTACACCTTAGGCTCTGCTTCTAACTTGGGCCCAAATTGTAAAATAATCTTATCTATTGGCGATTTCGTTCCATTTCACATTCCAAGTAATATTCGGCATGCTAATTACATTGCCGGTTGCCAAATTGTATTATCTCTTATAGTTTCCGAGATATGGACTATAGATAATTTACACCTTAGGCTCTGCTTCTAACTTGTGCCCAAATTGTAAAATGGTCTTATCTATTGGCGATTTCGTTCCAATTCACATTCCAAGTAATATTCAGCATGCTAATTACATTGCTGGTTGCCAAATTGCATTATCTCTTATAGTTTCCGAGATATGGACTATCGATAATTTACACCTTAGGCTCTGCTTCTAACTTGGGCCCAAATTGTAAAATGGTCTTATCTATTGGCGATTTCGTTCCAATTCACATTCCAAGTAATATTCCGCATGCTAATTACATTGCCGGTTGCCAAATTTCATTATCTCTTATAGTTTCCGAGATATAGACTATCGATAATTTACACCTTAGGCTCTGCTTCTAACTTGGACCCAAATTGTAAAATGGTCTTATCTATTGGCGATTTCGTTCCAATTCACATTCCAAGTAATATTCGGCATGCTAATTACATTGCCGCTTGCCAAATTGCATTATCTCTTATAGTTTCCGAGATATGGACTATCGATAATTTACACCTTAGTCTCTGCTTCTAACTTGGGCCCAAATTGTAAAATGGTCTTATCTATTGGCGAATTCGTTCCAATTCACATTCCAAGTAATATTCGGCATGCTAATTAAATTGCCAGTGGCCAAGTTGCATTATCTCTTATAGTTTCCGAGATATGGACTATCGATAATTTACACCTTAGGCTCTGCTTCTAACTTGGGCCCAAATTGTAAAATGGTTTTATCTATTGGCGATTTCGTTCCAATTCACATTCCAAGTAATATTCGGCATGCTAATTACATTGCCGGTTGCCAAATTGCATTATCTCTTATAGTTTCCGAGATATGGACTATCGATAATTTACACCTTAGGCTCTGCTTCTAACTTGGGCCCAAATTGTAAAATGGTTTTATCTATTGGCGATTTCGTTCCAATTCACATTCCAAGTAATATTCGGCATGCTAATTACATTGCCGGTTGCCAAATTGCATTATCTCTTATAGTTTCCGAGATATGGACTATCGATAATTTACACTTTAGGCTCTGCTTCCAACTTGGGCCCAAATTGTAAAATGGTCTTATCTATTGGCGATTTCGTTCCAATTCACATTCCAAGTAATATTCGGCATGCTAATTACATTGCCGGTTGCCAAATTGCATTATCTCTTATAGTTTCCGAGATATGGACTATCGATAATTTACACCCTAGGCTCTGCTTCTAACTTGGGCCCAAATTGTAAAATGGTCTTATTTATTGGCGGTTTCGTTCCAATTCACATTCCAAGTAATATTCGGCATGCTAATTACATTGCCGGTTGCCAAATTGCATTATCTCTTATAGTTTCCGAGATATGGACTATCGATAATTTACACCTTAGTCTCTGCTTCTAACTTGGGCCCAAATTGTAAAATGGTCTTATCTTTTGGCGATCTCGTTCCAATTCACATTCCAAGTAATATTCGGCATGCTAATTACATTGCCGGTTGCCAAATTGCATTAGGCTAACTTGGGCCCAAATTGTAAAATGGTCTTATCTATTGGCGATTTCGTTCCAATTCACATTCCAAGTAATATTCGGCATGCTAATTACATTGCCGATTGCCAAATTGCATTATCTCTTATAGTCTCCGAGATATGGACTATCGATAATTTACACCTTAGGCTCTGCTTCTAACTTGGGCCCAAATTGTAAAATGGTCTTATCTTTTGGCGATCTCGTTCCAATTCACATTCCAAGTAATATTCGGCATGCTAATTACATTACCGGTTGCCAAATTGCATTATCTCTAGGTTCGTCCATCGATCGATGGACGAACCTCAATAATTTACACCTTAGTCTCTGCTTCTAATTGGGCCCAAATTGTAAAATGGTCTTATCTATTGGCGATTTCGTTCCAATTCACATTCCAAGTAATATTCGGCATGCTAATTACATTGCCGATTGCCAAATTGCATTATCTCTTATAGTCTCCGAGATATGGACTATCGATAATTTACACCTTAGGCTCTGCTTCTAACTTGGGCCCAAATTGTAAAATGGTCTTATCTATTGGCGATTTCCTTCCAATTCACATTCCAAGTAATATTCGGCATGCTAATAACATTGCCGGTTGCCAAATTGCATTATCTCTTATAGTTTCCGAGATATGGACTATCCATAATTTACACCTTAGGCTCTGCTTCTAACTTGGGCCCAAATTGTAAAATGGTCTTATCTATTGGCGATTTCGTTCCAATTCACATTCCAAGTAATATTCGGCATGCTAATTACATTGCCGGTTGCCAAATTGCATTATCTCTTATAGTTTCCGAGATATGGACTATCGATAATTTGCACCTTAGGCTCTGCTTCTAACTTGGGCCCAAATTGTAAAATGGTCTTATCTATTGGCGATTTCGTTCCAATTCACATTCCAAGTAATATTCGGCATGCTAATTACATTGCCGGTTGCCAAATTGCATGATCTCTTATAGTTTCCGAGATATGGACTATCGATAATTTACACCTTAGGCTCTGCTTCTAACTTGGTCCCAAATTGTAAAATGGTCTTATCTATTGGCGATTTCGTTCCAATTCACATTCCAAGTAATATTCGGCATGCTAATTACCTTGCCGGTTGCCAAATTGCATTACCTCTTATAGTTTCCGAGATATGGACTATCAATAATTTACACCTTAGGCTAACTTGAGCCCAAATTGTAAAATGGTCTTATCTATTGGCGATTTCGTTCCAATTCACATTCCAAGTAATATTCGGCATGCTATTTATATTGCTGGTTGCCAAATTGCATTATCTCTTATAGTTTCCGAGATATGGACTATCGATAATTTACACCAAATTGCATTATCTCTTATAGTTTCCGAGATATGGACTTTCGATAATTTACACCTTAGGCTCTGCTTCTAACTTGGGCCCAAATTGTAAAATGGTCTTATCTATTGGCGATTTCGTTCCAATTCACATTCCAAGTAATATTCCGCATGCTAATTACATTGCCGGTTGCCAAATTGCATTATCTCTTATAGTTTCCGAGATATGGACTATCGATAATTTACACCTTAGGCTCTGCTTCTAACTTGGACCCAAATTGTAAAATGGTCTTATCTATTGGCGATTTCGTTCCAATTCACATTCCAAGTAATATTCGGCATGCTAATTACATTGCCGGTGGCCAACTTGCATTATCTCTTATAGTTTCCGAGATATGGACTATCGATAATTTACACCTTAGTCTCTGTTTCTAACTTGGGCCCAAATTGTAAAATGGTCTTATCTATTGGCGATTTCGTTCCAATTCACATTCCAAGTAATATTCGGCATGCTAATTACATTGCCGGTTGCCAAATTGCATTATCTCTTATAGTTTCCGAGATATGGACTATCGATAATTTACACCTTAGTCTCTGCTTCTAACTTGGGCCCAAATTGTAAAATGGTCTTATCTATAGGCGATTTCGTTCCAATTCACATTTCATGTAATATTCGGCATGCTAATTACATTGCCGGTGGCCAAGTTGCATTATCTCTTATAGTTTCCGAGATATGGACTATCGATAATTTACACCTTAGGCTCTGCTTCTAACTTGATCCCAAATTGTAAAATGGTCTTATCTATTGGCTATTTCGTTCCAATTCACATTCCAAGTAATATTCGGCATGCTAATTACATTGCCGGTTGCCAAATTGCATTATCTCTTATAGTTTCCGAGATATGGACTATCGATAATTTACACCTTAGGCTCTGCTTCTAACTTGGGCCCAAATTGTAAAATGGTCTTATCTATTGGCGATTTCGTTCCAATTCACATTGCAAGTAATATTCGGCATGCTAATTACATTGCCGGTTGCCAAATTGCATTACCTCTTATAGTTTCCGAGATATGGACTATCAATAATTTACACCTTAGGCTCTGCTTCTAACTTGGGCCCAAATTGTAAAATGGTCTTATCTGTTGGCGATTTCGTTCCAATTCACATTCCAAGTAATATTCGGCATGCTAATTACATTACCGGTTGCCAAATTGCATTATCTCTTATAGTTTCCGAGATATGGACTATCGATAATTTACACCTTAGGCTCTGCTTCTAACTTGGGCCCAAATTGTAAAATGGTCTTATCTATTGGCGATTTCGTTCCAATTCACATTCCAAGTAATATTCGGCATGCTAATTACATTGCCGGTTGCCAAATTGCATTATCTCTTATAGTCTCCGAGATATGGACTATCGATAATTTACACCTTAGGCTCTGCTTCTAACTTGGGCCCAAATTGTAAAATGGTCTTATCTATTGGCGATTTCGTTCCAATTCACATTCCAAGTAATATTCGGCATGCTAATTACATTACCGGTTGCCAAATTGCATTATCTCTTATAGTTTCCGAGATATGGACTATCGATAATTTACACCTTAGGCTCTGCTTCTAACTTGGGCCCAAATTGTAAAATGGTCTTATCTATTGGCGATTTCGTTCCAATTCACATTCCAAGTAATATTCGGCATGCTAATTACATTGCCGGTTGCCAAATTGCATTATCTCTTATAGTCTCCGAGATATGGACTATCGATAATTTACACCTTAGGCTCTGCTTCTAACTTGGGCCCAAATTGTAAAATGGTCTTATCTATTGGCGATTTCGTTCCAATTCACATTCCAAGTAATATTCGGCATGCTAATTACATTGCCGGTTGCCAAATTGCATTATCTCTTATAGTTTCCGAGATATGGACTATCGATAATTTACACCTTAGGCTCTGCTTCTAACTTGGGCCCAAATTGTAAAATGGTCTTATCTATTGGCGATTTCGTTCCAATTCACATTCCAAGTAATATTCGGCATGCTAATTACATTGCCGGTTGCCAAATTGCATTATCTCTTATAGTTTCCGAGATATGGACTATCGATAATTTACACCTTAGGCTCTGTTTCTAACTTGGGCCCAAATTAAAAAATGTTCTTATCTATTGGCGATTTCGTTCCTATTCACATTCCAAGTAATATTCGGCATGCTAATTACATTGCCGGTGGCAAAGTTGCATTATCTCTTATAGTTTCCGAGATATGGACTATCGATAATTTACACCTTAGGCTCTGCTTCTAACTTGGGCCCAAATTGTAAAATGGTCTTATCTATTGGCGATTTCGTTCCAATTCACATTCCAAGTAATATTCGGCATGCTAATTACATTACCGGTTGCCAAATTGCATTATCTCTTATAGTTTCCGAGATATGGACTATCGATAATTTACACCTTAGGCTCTGCTTCTAACTTGGGCCCAAATTGTAAAATGGTCTTATCTATTGGCGATTTCGTTCCAATTCACATTCCAAGTAATATTCGGCATGCTAATTACATTGCCGGTTGCCAAATTGCATTATCTCTTATAGTCTCCGAGATATGGACTATCGATAATTTACACCTTAGGCTCTGCTTCTAACTTGGGCCCAAATTGTAAAATGGTCTTATCTATTGGCGATTTCGTTCCAATTCACATTCCAAGTAATATTCGGCATGCTAATTACATTGCCGGTTGCCAAATTGCATTATCTCTTATAGTTTCCGAGATATGGACTATCGATAATTTACACCTTAGGCTCTGCTTCTAACTTGGGCCCAAATTGTAAAATGGTCTTATCTATTGGCGATTTCGTTCCAATTCACATTCCAAGTAATATTCGGCATGCTAATTACATTGCCGGTTGCCAAATTGCATTATCTCTTATAGTTTCCGAGATATGGACTATCGATAATTTACACCTTAGGCTCTGTTTCTAACTTGGGCCCAAATTAAAAAATGTTCTTATCTATTGGCGATTTCGTTCCTATTCACATTCCAAGTAATATTCGGCATGCTAATTACATTGCCGGTTGCCAAATTGCATTAGGCTAACTTGGGCCCAAATTGTTAAATGGTCTTATATATTGGCGATTTCGTTCCAATTCACATTCCAAGTAATATTCGGCATGCTAATTACATTGCTGGTTGCCAAATTGCATTATCTCTTATAGTTTCCGAGATATGGACTATCGATAATTTACACCTTAGGCTCTGCTTCTAACTTGGGCCCAAATTGTAAAATGGACTTATCTTTTGGCGATTTCGTTCCAATTCACATTCCAAGTAATATTCGGCATGCTAATTACATTGCCGGTTGCCAAATTGCATTATCTCTTATAGTTTCCGAGATATGGACTATCGATAATTTACACCTTAGGCTCTGCTTCTAACTTGGGCCCAAATTGTAAAATGGTCTTATCTATTGGCGATTTCGTTCCAATTCACATTCCAAGTAATATTCGGCATGCTAATTACATTGCCGGTGGCCAAGTTGCATTATCTCTTATAGTTTCCGAGATATGGACTATCGATAATTTACACCTTAGGCTCTGCTTCTAACTTGGGCCCAAATTGTAAAATAATCTTATCTATTGGCGATTTCGTTCCATTTCACATTCCAAGTAATATTCGGCATGCTAATTACATTGCCGGTTGCCAAATTGTATTATCTCTTATAGTTTCCGAGATATGGACTATAGATAATTTACACCTTAGGCTCTGCTTCTAACTTGTGCCCAAATTGTAAAATGGTCTTATCTATTGGCGATTTCGTTCCAATTCACATTCCAAGTAATATTCAGCATGCTAATTACATTGCTGGTTGCCAAATTGCATTATCTCTTATAGTTTCCGAGATATGGACTATCGATAATTTACACCTTAGGCTCTGCTTCTAACTTGGGCCCAAATTGTAAAATGGTCTTATCTATTGGCGATTTCGTTCCAATTCACATTCCAAGTAATATTCCGCATGCTAATTACATTGCCGGTTGCCAAATTTCATTATCTCTTATAGTTTCCGAGATATAGACTATCGATAATTTACACCTTAGGCTCTGCTTCTAACTTGGACCCAAATTGTAAAATGGTCTTATCTATTGGCGATTTCGTTCCAATTCACATTCCAAGTAATATTCGGCATGCTAATTACATTGCCGCTTGCCAAATTGCATTATCTCTTATAGTTTCCGAGATATGGACTATCGATAATTTACACCTTAGTCTCTGCTTCTAACTTGGGCCCAAATTGTAAAATGGTCTTATCTATTGGCGAATTCGTTCCAATTCACATTCCAAGTAATATTCGGCATGCTAATTAAATTGCCAGTGGCCAAGTTGCATTATCTCTTATAGTTTCCGAGATATGGACTATCGATAATTTACACCTTAGGCTCTGCTTCTAACTTGGGCCCAAATTGTAAAATGGTTTTATCTATTGGCGATTTCGTTCCAATTCACATTCCAAGTAATATTCGGCATGCTAATTACATTGCCGGTTGCCAAATTGCATTATCTCTTATAGTTTCCGAGATATGGACTATCGATAATTTACACCTTAGGCTCTGCTTCTAACTTGGGCCCAAATTGTAAAATGGTTTTATCTATTGGCGATTTCGTTCCAATTCACATTCCAAGTAATATTCGGCATGCTAATTACATTGCCGGTTGCCAAATTGCATTATCTCTTATAGTTTCCGAGATATGGACTATCGATAATTTACACTTTAGGCTCTGCTTCCAACTTGGGCCCAAATTGTAAAATGGTCTTATCTATTGGCGATTTCGTTCCAATTCACATTCCAAGTAATATTCGGCATGCTAATTACATTGCCGGTTGCCAAATTGCATTATCTCTTATAGTTTCCGAGATATGGACTATCGATAATTTACACCCTAGGCTCTGCTTCTAACTTGGGCCCAAATTGTAAAATGGTCTTATTTATTGGCGGTTTCGTTCCAATTCACATTCCAAGTAATATTCGGCATGCTAATTACATTGCCGGTTGCCAAATTGCATTATCTCTTATAGTTTCCGAGATATGGACTATCGATAATTTACACCTTAGTCTCTGCTTCTAACTTGGGCCCAAATTGTAAAATGGTCTTATCTTTTGGCGATCTCGTTCCAATTCACATTCCAAGTAATATTCGGCATGCTAATTACATTGCCGGTTGCCAAATTGCATTATCTCTTATAGTTTCCGAGATATGGACTATCGATAATTTACACCTTAGACTCTGCTTCTAACTTGGGCCCAAATTGTAAAATGGTCTTATCTATTGGCGATTTCGTTCCAATTCACATTCCAAGTAATATTCGGCATGCTAATTACATTGCCGATTGCCAAATTGCATTATCTCTTATAGTCTCCGAGATATGGACTATCGATAATTTACACCTTAGGCTCTGCTTCTAACTTGGGCCCAAATTGTAAAATGGTCTTATCTTTTGGCGATCTCGTTCCAATTCACATTCCAAGTAATATTCGGCATGCTAATTACATTGCCGGTTGCCAAATTGCATTATCTCTTATAGTTTCCGAGATATGGACTATCAATAATTTACACTTTAGTCTCTGCTTCTAATTGGGCCCAAATTGTAAAATGGTCTTATCTATTGGCGATTTCGTTCCAATTCACATTCCAAGTAATATTCGGCATGCTAATTACATTGCCGATTGCCAAATTGCATTATCTCTTATAGTCTCCGAGATATGGACTATCGATAATTTACACCTTAGGCTCTGCTTCTAACTTGGGCCCAAATTGTAAAATGGTCTTATCTATTGGCGATTTCCTTCCAATTCACATTCCAAGTAATATTCGGCATGCTAATAACATTGCCGGTTGCCAAATTGCATTATCTCTTATAGTTTCCGAGATATGGACTATCCATAATTTACACCTTAGGCTCTGCTTCTAACTTGGGCCCAAATTGTAAAATGGTCTTATCTATTGGCGATTTCGTTCCAATTCACATTCCAAGTAATATTCGGCATGCTAATTACATTGCCGGTTGCCAAATTGCATTATCTCTTATAGTTTCCGAGATATGGACTATCGATAATTTGCACCTTAGGCTCTGCTTCTAACTTGGGCCCAAATTGTAAAATGGTCTTATCTATTGGCGATTTCGTTCCAATTCACATTCCAAGTAATATTCGGCATGCTAATTACATTGCCGGTTGCCAAATTGCATGATCTCTTATAGTTTCCGAGATATGGACTATCGATAATTTACACCTTAGGCTCTGCTTCTAACTTGGTCCCAAATTGTAAAATGGTCTTATCTATTGGCGATTTCGTTCCAATTCACATTCCAAGTAATATTCGGCATGCTAATTACCTTGCCGGTTGCCAAATTGCATTAGGCTAACTTGAGCCCAAATTGTAAAATGGTCTTATCTATTGGCGATTTCGTTCCAATTCACATTCCAAGTAATATTCGGCATGCTATTTATATTGCTGGTTGCCAAATTGCATTATCTCTTATAGTTTCCGAGATATGGACTTTCGATAATTTACACCTTAGGCTCTGCTTCTAACTTGGGCCCAAATTGTAAAATGGTCTTATCTATTGGCGATTTCGTTCCAATTCACATTCCAAGTAATATTCCGCATGCTAATTACATTGCCGGTTGCCAAATTGCATTATCTCTTATAGTTTCCGAGATATGGACTATCGATAATTTACACCTTAGGCTCTGCTTCTAACTTGGACCCAAATTGTAAAATGGTCTTATCTATTGGCGATTTCGTTCCAATTCACATTCCAAGTAATATTCGGCATGCTAATTACATTGCCGGTGGCCAACTTGCATTATCTCTTATAGTTTCCGAGATATGGACTATCGATAATTTACACCTTAGTCTCTGCTTCTAACTTGGGCCCAAATTGTAAAATGGTCTTATCTATTGGCGATTTCGTTCCAATTCACATTCCAAGTAATATTCGGCATGCTAATTACATTGCCGGTTGCCAAATTGCATTATCTCTTATAGTTTCCGAGATATGGACTATCGATAATTTACACCTTAGTCTCTGCTTCTAACTTGGGCCCAAATTGTAAAATGGTCTTATCTATAGGCGATTTCGTTCCAATTCACATTTCATGTAATATTCGGCATGCTAATTACATTGCCGGTGGCCAAGTTGCATTATCTCTTATAGTTTCCGAGATATGGACTATCGATAATTTACACCTTAGGCTCTGCTTCTAACTTGATCCCAAATTGTAAAATGGTCTTATCTATTGGCTATTTCGTTCCAATTCACATTCCAAGTAATATTCGGCATGCTAATTACATTGCCGGTTGCCAAATTGCATTATCTCTTATAGTTTCCGAGATATGGACTATCGATAATTTACACCTTAGGCTCTGCTTCTAACTTGGGCCCAAATTGTAAAATGGTCTTATCTATTGGCGATTTCGTTCCAATTCACATTGCAAGTAATATTCGGCATGCTAATTACATTGCCGGTTGCCAAATTGCATTACCTCTTATAGTTTCCGAGATATGGACTATCAATAATTTACACCTTAGGCTCTGCTTCTAACTTGGGCCCAAATTGTAAAATGGTCTTATCTGTTGGCGATTTCGTTCCAATTCACATTCCAAGTAATATTCGGCATGCTAATTACATTGCCGGTTGCCAAATTGCATTATCTCTTATAGTTTCCGAGGTATGGACTATCGATAATTTACACCAAATTGCATTATCTCTTATAGTTTCCGAGATATGGACTATCGATAATTTACACCCTAGGCTCTGCTTCTAACTTGGGCCCAAATTGTAAAATGGTCTTATCTATTGGCGATTTCGTTCCAATTCACATTCCAAGTAATATTCGGCATGCTAATTACATTGCCGGTGGCCAAGTTGCATTATCTCTTATAGTTTCCGAGGTATGGACTATCGATAATTTACACCTTAGGCTCTGCTTCTAACTTGGGCCCAAATTGTAAAATGGTCTTATCTTTTGGCGATTTCGTTCCAATTCACATTCCAAATAATATTCGGCATGCTAATTACATTGCCGGTTGCCAAATTGCATTATCTCTTATAGTTTCCGAGATATGGACTATCGATAATTTACACCTTAGGCTCTGCTTCTAACTTGGGCCCAAATTGTAAAATGGTCTTATCTATTGGCGATTTCGTTCCAATTCACATTTCATGTAATATTCGGCATGCTAATTACATTGCCGGTGGCCAAGTTGCATTATCTCTTATAGTTTCCGAGAGATGGACTATCGATAATTTACACCTTAGGCTCTGCTTCTAACTTGGGCCCAAATTGTAAAATGGTCTTATCTATTGGCGATTTCGTTCCAATTCACATTCCAAGTAATATTCGGCATGCTAATTACATTGCCGGTTGCCAAATTGCATTATCTCTTATAGTTTCCGAGATATGGACTATCGATAATTTACACCTTAGGCTCTGCTTCTAACTTGGGCCCAAATTGTAAAATGGTCTTATCTATTGGCGATTTCGTTCCAATTCACATTGCAAGTAATATTCGGCATGCTAATTACATTGCCGGTTGCCAAATTGCATTACCTCTTATAGTTTCCGAGATATGGACTATCAATAATTTACACCTTAGGCTCTGCTTCTAACTTGGGCCCAAATTGTAAAATGGTCTTATCTATTGGCGATTTCGTTCCAATTCACATTCCAAGTAATATTCGGCATGCTAATTAAATTGCCGGTTGCCAAATTGCATTATCTCTTATAGTTTCCGAGATATGGACTATCGATAATTTACACCTTAGGCTCTGCTTCTCACTTGGGCCCAATTTGTAAAATGGTCTTATCTATTGGCGATTTCGTTCCAATTCACATTGCAAGTAATATTCGGCATGCTAATTACATTGCCGGTTGCCAAATTGCATTACCTCTTATAGTTTCCGAGATATGGACTATCAATAATTTACACCTTAGGCTCTGCTTCTAACTTGGGCCCAAATTGTAAAATGGTCTTATCTGTTGGCGATTTCGTTCCAATTCACATTCCAAGTAATATTCGGCATGCTAATTACATTGCCGGTTGCCAAATTGCATTATCTCTTATAGTTTCCGAGGTATGGACTATCGATAATTTACAACTTAGGCTCTGCTTCTAACTTGGGCCCAAATTGTAAAATGGTCTTATCTATTGGCGATTTCGTTCCAATTCACATTCCAAGTAATATTCGGCATGCTAATTACATTGCCGGTTGCCAAATTGCATTATCTCTTATAGTTTCCGAGGTATGGACTATCGATAATTTACACCCTAGGCTCTGCTTCTAACTTGGGCCCAAATTGTAAAATGGTCTTATCTATTGGCGATTTCGTTCCAATTCACATTCCAAGTAATATTCGGCATGCTAATTACATTGCCGGTGGCCAAGTTGCATTATCTCTTATAGTTTCCGAGGTATGGACTATCGATAATTTACACCTTAGGCTCTGCTTCTAACTTGGGCCCAAATTGTAAAATGGTCTTATCTTTTGGCGATTTCGTTCCAATTCACATTCCAAATAATATTCGGCATGCTAATTACATTGCCGGTTGCCAAATTGCATTATCTCTTATAGTTTCCGAGATATGGACTATCGATAATTTACACCTTAGGCTCTGCTTCTAACTTGGGCCCAAATTGTAAAATGGTCTTATCTATTGGCGATTTCGTTCCATTTCACATTCCAAGTAATATTCGGCATGCTAATTACATTGCCGGTGGCCAAGTTGTATTATATCTTATAGTTTCCGAGATATGGACTATCGATAATTTACACCTTAGGCTCTGCTTCTAACTTGGGCCCAAATTGTAAAATGGTCTTATCTATTGGCGATTTCGTTCCAATTCACATTCCAAGTAATATTCGGCATGTTAATTACATTGCCGGTTGCCAAATTGCATTATCTCTTATAGTTTCCGAGATATGGACTATCGATAATTTACACCTTAGTCTCTGCTTCTAACTTGGGCCCAAATTGTAAAATGGTCTTATCTATTGGCGATTTCGTTCCAATTCACATTTCATGTAATATTCGGCATGCTAATTACATTGCCGGTGGCCAAGTTGCATTATCTCTTATAGTTTCCGAGAGATGGACTATCGATAATTTACACCTTAGGCTCTGCTTCTAACTTGGGCCCAAATTGTAAAATGGTCTTATCTATTGGCGATTTCGTTCCAATTCACATTCCAAGTAATATTCGGCATGCTAATTACATTGCCGGTTGCCAAATTGCATTATCTCTTATAGTTTCCGAGATATGGACTATCGATAATTTACACCTTAGGCTATGCTTCTAACTTGGGCCCAAATTGTAAAATGGTCTTATCTATTGGCGATTTCGTTCCAATTCACATTGCAAGTAATATTCGGCATGCTAATTACATTGCCGGTTGCCAAATTGCATTACCTCTTATAGTTTCCGAGATATGGACTATCAATAATTTACACCTTAGGCTCTGCTTCTAACTTGGGCCCAAATTGTAAAATGGTCTTATCTGTTGGCGATTTCGTTCCAATTCACATTCCAAGTAATATTCGGCATGCTAATTACATTGCCGGTTGCCAAATTGCATTATCTCTTATAGTTTCCGAGGTATGGACTATCGATAATTTACAACTTAGGCTCTGCTTCTAACTTGGGCCCAAATTGTAAAATGGTCTTATCTATTGGCGATTTCGTTCCAATTCACATTCCAAGTAATATTCGGCATGCTAATTACATTGCCGGTTGCCAAATTGCATTATCTCTTATAGTTTCCGAGATATGGACTATCGATAATTTACACCTTAGTCTCTGCTTCTAACTTGGGCCCAAATTGTAAAATGGTCTTATCTATTGGCGATTTCGTTCCAATTCACATTCCAAGTAATATTCGGCATGCTAATTACATTGCCGGTTGCCAAATTGCATTATCTCTTATAGTTTCCGAGATATGGACTATCGATAATTTACACCCTAGGCTCTGCTTCTAACTTGGGCCCAAATTGTAAAATGGCCTTATCTATTGGCGATTTCGTTCCAATTCACATTCCAAGTAATATTCGGCATGCTAATTACATTGCCGGTTGCCAAATTGCATTATCTCTTGTGGTATCCGAGATATGGACTATCGATAATTTACACCTTAGGCTCTGCTTCTAACTTGGGCCCAAATTGTAAAATGGTCTTATCTATTGGCGATTTCGTTCCAATTCACATTCCAAGTAATATTCGGCATGCTAATTACATTGCCGGTGGCCAAGTTGCATTATCTCTTATAGTTTCCGAGGTATGGACTATCGATAATTTACACCTTAGGCTCTGCTTCTAACTTGGGCCCAAATTGTAAAATGGTCTTATCTTTTGGCGATTTCGTTCCAATTCACATTCCAAGTAATATTCGGCATGCTAATTACATTGCCGGTTGCCAAATTGCATTATCTCTTATAGTTTCCGAGATATGGACTATCGATAATTTACACCTTAGGCTCTGCTTCTAACTTGGGCCCAAATTGTAAAATGGTCTTATCTATTGGCGATTTCGTTCCAATTCACATTCCAAGTAATATTCGGCATGCTAATTACATTGCCGGTGGCCAAGTTGCATTATCTCTTATAGTTTCCGAGGTATGGACTATCGATAATTTATACCTTAGGCTCTGCTTCTAAGTTGGGCCCAAATTGTAAAATGGTCTTATCTTTTGGCGATCTCGTTCCAATTCACATTCCAAGTAATATTCGGCATGCTAATTACATTGCCGGTTGCCAAATTGCATTATCTCTTATAGTTTCCGAGATATGGACTATCGATAATTTACACCTTAGGCTCTGCTTCTAACTTGGGCCCAAATTGTAAAATGGTCTCATCTATTGGCGATTTCGTTCCAATTCACATTCCAAGTAATATTCGGCATGCTAATTACATTGCCGGTTGCCAAATTGCATGATCTCTTATAGTTTCCGAGATATGGACTATCGATAATTTACACCTTAGGCTCTGCTTCTAACTTGGTCCCAAATTGTAAAATGGTCTTATCTATTGGCGATTTCGTTCCAATTCACATTCCAAGTAATATTCGGCATGCTAATTACATTGCCGGTTGCCAAATTGCATTAGGCTAACTTGGGCCCAAATTGTAAAATGGTCTTATCTATTGGCGATTTCGTTCCAATTCACATTCCAAGTAATATTCGGCATGCTATTTACATTGCTGGTTGCCAAATTGCATTATCTCTTATAGTTTCCGAGATATGGACTTTCGATAATTTACACCTTAGGCTCTGCTTCTAACTTGGGCCCAAATTGTAAAATGGTCTTATCTATTGGCGATTTCGTTCCAATTCACATTCCAAGTAATATTCCGCATGCTAATTACATTGCCGGTTGCCAAATTGTATTATCTCTTATAGTTTCCGAGATATGGACTATTGATAATTTACACCTTAGGCTCTGCTTCTAACTTGGGCCTAAATTGTAAAATGGTCTTATCTATTGGCGATTTCGTTCCAATTCACATTCCAAGCAATATTCGGCATGCTAATTACATTGCCGGTTGCCAAATTGCATTATCTCTTATAGTTTCCGAGATATGGACTATCGATAATTTACACCTTAGGCTCTGCTTCTAACTTGGGCCCAAATTGTAAAATGGTCTTATCTATTGGCGATTTCGTTCCAATTCACATTCCAAGTAATATTCGGCATGCTAATTACATTGCCGGTTGCCAAATTGCATTATCTCTTATAGTTTCCGAGATATGGACTATCGATAATTTGCACCTTAGGCTCTGCTTCTAACTTGGGCCCAAATTGTAAAATGGCCTTATCTATTGGCGATTTCGTTCCAATTCACATTCCAAGTAATATTCGGCATGCTAATTACATTGCCGGTTGCCAAATTGCATGATCTCTTATAGTTTCCGAGATATGGACTATCGATAATTTACACCTTAGGCTCTGCTTCTAACTTGGTCCCAAATTGTAAAATGGTCTTATCTATTGGCGATTTCGTTCCAATTCACATTCCAAGTAATATTCGGCATGCTAATTACCCAAATTGTAAAATGGTCTTATCTATTGGCGATTTCGTTCCAATTCACATTCCAAGTAATATTCGGCATGCTATTTACATTGCTGGTAGCCAAATTGCATTATCTCTTATAGTTTCCGAGATATGGACTTTCGATAATTTACACCTTAGGCTCTGCTTCTAACTTGGGCCCAAATTGTAAAATGGTCTTATCTATTGGCGATTTCGTTCCAATTCACATTCCAAGTAATATTCCGCATGCTAATTACATTGCCGGTTGCCAAATTGCATTATCTCTTATAGTTTCCGAGATATGGACTATCGATAATTTACACCTTAGGCTCTGCTTCTAACTTGGACCCAAATTGTAAAATGGTCTTATCTATTGGCGATTTCGTTCCAATTCACATTCCAAGTAATATTCGGCATGCTAATTACATTGCCGGTGGCCAACTTGCATTATCTCTTATAGTTTCCGAGATATGGACTATCGATAATTTACACCTTAGGCTCTGCTTCTAACTTGGACCCAAATTGTAAAATGGTCTTATCTATTGGCGATTTCGTTCCAATTCACATTCCAAGTAATATTCGGCATGCTAATTACATTGCCGGAGGTTCGTCCCATCGATCGATGGACCAACTTGCATTATCTC
The DNA here is from genome assembly GCF_030347505.1 of Rhynchophorus ferrugineus. Lineage (NCBI taxonomy): Eukaryota > Metazoa > Arthropoda > Insecta > Coleoptera > Curculionidae > Rhynchophorus > Rhynchophorus ferrugineus. The sequence goes on from NW_027472622.1 coordinate 175,064, forward strand.
TTATAGTTTCCGAGATATGGACTATCGATAATTTACACCTTAGTCTCTGCTTCTAACTTGGGCCCAAATTGTAAAATGGTCTTATCTATAGGCGATTTCGTTCCAATTCACATTTCATGTAATATTCGGCATGCTAATTACATTGCCGGTGGCCAAGTTGCATTATCTCTTATAGTTTCCGAGATATGGACTATCGATAATTTACACCTTAGGCTCTGCTTCTAACTTGATCCCAAATTGTAAAATGGTCTTATCTATTGGCTATTTCGTTCCAATTCACATTCCAAGTAATATTCGGCATGCTAATTACATTGCCGGTTGCCAAATTGCATTATCTCTTATAGTTTCCGAGATATGGACTATCGATAATTTACACCTTAGGCTCTGCTTCTAACTTGGGCCCAAATTGTAAAATGGTCTTATCTATTGGCGATTTCGTTCCAATTCACATTGCAAGTAATATTCGGCATGCTAATTACATTGCCGGTTGCCAAATTGCATTACCTCTTATAGTTTCCGAGATATGGACTATCAATAATTTACACCTTAGGCTCTGCTTCTAACTTGGGCCCAAATTGTAAAATGGTCTTATCTGTTGGCGATTTCGTTCCAATTCACATTCCAAGTAATATTCGGCATGCTAATTACATTGCCGGTTGCCAAATTGCATTATCTCTTATAGTTTCCGAGGTATGGACTATCGATAATTTACACCAAATTGCATTATCTCTTATAGTTTCCGAGATATGGACTATCGATAATTTACACCTTAGGCTCTGCTTCTAACTTGGGCCCAAATTGTAAAATGGTCTTATCTATTGGCGATTTCGTTCCAATTCACATTCCAAGTAATATTCGGCATGCTAATTACATTGCCGGTGGCCAAGTTGCATTATCTCTTATAGTTTCCGAGGTATGGACTATCGATAATTTACACCTTAGGCTCTGCTTCTAACTTGGGCCCAAATTGTAAAATGGTCTTATCTTTTGGCGATTTCGTTCCAATTCACATTCCAAATAATATTCGGCATGCTAATTACATTGCCGGTTGCCAAATTGCATTATCTCTTATAGTTTCCGAGATATGGACTATCGATAATTTACACCTTAGGCTCTGCTTCTAACTTGGGCCCAAATTGTAAAATGGTCTTATCTATTGGCGATTTCGTTCCAATTCACATTTCATGTAATATTCGGCATGCTAATTACATTGCCGGTGGCCAAGTTGCATTATCTCTTATAGTTTCCGAGAGATGGACTATCGATAATTTACACCTTAGGCTCTGCTTCTAACTTGGGCCCAAATTGTAAAATGGTCTTATCTATTGGCGATTTCGTTCCAATTCACATTCCAAGTAATATTCGGCATGCTAATTACATTGCCGGTTGCCAAATTGCATTATCTCTTATAGTTTCCGAGATATGGACTATCGATAATTTACACCTTAGGCTCTGCTTCTAACTTGGGCCCAAATTGTAAAATGGTCTTATCTATTGGCGATTTCGTTCCAATTCACATTGCAAGTAATATTCGGCATGCTAATTACATTGCCGGTTGCCAAATTGCATTACCTCTTATAGTTTCCGAGATATGGACTATCAATAATTTACACCTTAGGCTCTGCTTCTAACTTGGGCCCAAATTGTAAAATGGTCTTATCTATTGGCGATTTCGTTCCAATTCACATTCCAAGTAATATTCGGCATGCTAATTACATTGCCGGTTGCCAAATTGCATTATCTCTTATAGTTTCCGAGATATGGACTATCGATAATTTACACCTTAGGCTCTGCTTCTAACTTGGGCCCAAATTGTAAAATGGTCTTATCTATTGGCGATTTCGTTCCAATTCACATTGCAAGTAATATTCGGCATGCTAATTACATTGCCGGTTGCCAAATTGCATTACCTCTTATAGTTTCCGAGATATGGACTATCAATAATTTACACCTTAGGCTCTGCTTCTAACTTGGGCCCAAATTGTAAAATGGTCTTATCTGTTGGCGATTTCGTTCCAATTCACATTCCAAGTAATATTCGGCATGCTAATTACATTGCCGGTTGCCAAATTGCATTATCTCTTATAGTTTCTGAGATATGGACTATCGATAATTTACACCAAATTGCATTATCTCTTATAGTTTCCGAGATATGGACTATCGATAATTTACACCCTAGGCTCTGCTTCTAACTTGGGCCCAAATTGTAAAATGGTCTTATCTATTGGCGATTTCGTTCCAATTCACATTCCAAGTAATATTCGGCATGCTAATTACATTGCCGGTGGCCAAGTTGCATTATCTCTTATAGTTTCCGAGGTATGGACTATCGATAATTTACACCTTAGGCTCTGCTTCTAACTTGGGCCCAAATTGTAAAATGGTCTTATCTTTTGGCGATTTCGTTCCAATTCACATTCCAAATAATATTCGGCATGCTAATTACATTGCCGGTTGCCAAATTGCATTATCTCTTATAGTTTCCGAGATATGGACTATCGATAATTTACACCTTAGGCTCTGCTTCTAACTTGGGCCCAAATTGTAAAATGGTCTTATCTATTGGCGATTTCGTTCCATTTCACATTCCAAGTAATATTCGGCATGCTAATTACATTGCCGGTGGCCAAGTTGTATTATATCTTATAGTTTCCGAGATATGGACTATCGATAATTTACACCTTAGGCTCTGCTTCTAACTTGGGCCCAAATTGTAAAATGGTCTTATCTATTGGCGATTTCGTTCCAATTCACATTCCAAGTAATATTCGGCATGCTAATTACATTGCCGGTTGCCAAATTGCATTATCTCTTATAGTTTCCGAGATATGGACTATCGATAATTTACACCTTAGTCTCTGCTTCTAACTTGGGCCCAAATTGTAAAATGGTCTTATCTATTGGCGATTTCGTTCCAATTCACATTTCATGTAATATTCGGCATGCTAATTACATTGCCGGTGGCCAAGTTGCATTATCTCTTATAGCTTCCGAGAGATGGACTATCGATAATTTACACCTTAGGCTCTGCTTCTAACTTGGGCCCAAATTGTAAAATGGTCTTATCTATTGGCGATTTCGTTCCAATTCACATTCCAAGTAATATTCGGCATGCTAATTACATTGCCGGTTGCCAAATTGCATTATCTCTTATAGTTTCCGAGATATGGACTATCGATAATTTACACCTTAGGCTCTGCTTCTAACTTGGGCCCAAATTGTAAAATGGTCTTATCTATTGGCGATTTCGTTCCAATTCACATTGCAAGTAATATTCGGCATGCTAATTACATTGCCGGTTGCCAAATTGCATTACCTCTTATAGTTTCCGAGATATGGACTATCAATAATTTACACCTTAGGCTCTGCTTCTAACTTGGGCCCAAATTGTAAAATGGTCTTATCTGTTGGCGATTTCGTTCCAATTCACATTCCAAGTAATATTCGGCATGCTAATTACATTGCCGGTTGCCAAATTGCATTATCTCTTATAGTTTCCGAGATATGGACTATCGATAATTTACACCTTAGTCTCTGCTTCTAACTTGGGCCCAAATTGTAAAATGGTCTTATCTATTGGCGATTTCGTTCCAATTCACATTCCAAGTAATATTCGGCATGCTAATTACATTGCCGGTTGCCAAATTGCATTATCTCTTATAGTTTCCGAGATATGGACTATCGATAATTTACACCCTAGGCTCTGCTTCTAACTTGGGCCCAAATTGTAAAATGGTCTTATCTATTGGCGATTTCGTTCCAATTCACATTCCAAGTAATATTCGGCATGCTAATTACATTGCGGGTTGCCAAATTGCATTATCTCTTGTGGTATCCGAGATATGGACTATCGATAATTTACACCTTAGGCTCTGCTTCTAACTTGGGCCCAAATTGTAAAATGGTCTTATCTATTGGCGATTTCGTTCCAATTCACATTCCAAGTAATATTCGGCATGCTAATTACATTGCCGGTGGCCAAGTTGCATTATCTCTTATAGTTTCCGAGGTATGGACTATCGATAATTTACACCTTAGGCTCTGCTTCTAACTTGGGCCCAAATTGTAAAATGGTCTTATCTTTTGGCGATTTCGTTCCAATTCACATTCCAAGTAATATTCGGCATGCTAATTACATTGCCGGTTGCCAAATTGCATTATCTCTTATAGTTTCCGAGATATGGACTATCGATAATTTACACCTTAGGCTCTGCTTCTAACTTGGGCCCAAATTGTAAAATGGTCTTATCTATTGGCGATTTCGTTCCAATTCACATTCCAAGTAATATTCGGCATGCTAATTACATTGCCGGTGGCCAAGTTGCATTATCTCCTATAGTTTCCGAGGTATGGACTATCGATAATTTATACCTTAGGCTCTGCTTCTAAGTTGGGCCCAAATTGTAAAATGGTCTTATCTTTTGGCGATCTCGTTCCAATTCACATTCCAAGTAATATTCGGCATGCTAATTACATTGCCGGTTGCCAAATTGCATTATCTCTTATAGTTTCCGAGATATGGACTATCGATAATTTACACCTTAGGCTCTGCTTCTAACTTGGGCCCAAATTGTAAAATGGTCTTATCTATTGGCGATTTCGTTCCAATTCACATTCCAAGTAATATTCGGCATGCTAATTACATTGCCGGTTGCCAAATTGCATGATCTCTTATAGTTTCCGAGATATGGACTATCGATAATTTACACCTTAGGCTCTGCTTCTAACTTGGTCCCAAATTGTAAAATGGTCTTATCTATTGGCGATTTCGTTCCAATTCACATTCCAAGTAATATTCGGCATGCTAATTACATTGCCGGTTGCCAAATTGCATTAGGCTAACTTGGGCCCAAATTGTAAAATGGTCTTATCTATTGGCGATTTCGTTCCAATTCACATTCCAAGTAATATTCGGCATGCTATTTACATTGCTGGTTGCCAAATTGCATTATCTCTTATAGTTTCCGAGATATGGACTTTCGATAATTTACACCTTAGGCTCTGCTTCTAACTTGGACCCAAATTGTAAAATGGTCTTATCTATAGGCGATTTCGTTCCAATTCACATTCCAAGTAATATTCGGCATGCTAATTACATTGCCGGTGGCCAAGTTGCATTATCTCTTATAGTTTCCGAGATATGGACTATTGATAATTTACACCTTAGGCTCTGCTTCTAACTTGGGCCTAAATTGTAAAATGGTCTTATCTATTGGCGATTTCGTTCCAATTCACATTCCAAGTAATATTCGGCATGCTAATTACATTGCCGGTTGCCAAATTGCATTAAGCTAACTTGGGCCCAAATTGTAAAATGGTCTTATCTATTGGCGATTTCGTTCCAATTCACATTCCAAGTAATATTCGGCATGCTAATTACATTGCCGGTTGCCAAATTGCATTAGGCTAACTTGGGCCCAAATTGTAAAATGGTCTTATCTATTGGCGATTTCGTTCCAATTCACATTCCAAGTAATATTCGGCATGCTAATTACATTGCTGGTTGCCAAATTGCATTATCTCTTATAGTTTCCGAGATATGGACTTTCGATAATTTACACCTTAGGCTCTGCTTCTAACTTGGGCCCAAATTGTAAAATGGTCTTATCTATTGGCGATTTCGTTTCAATTCACACTCCAAGTAATATTCCGCATGCTAATTACATTGCCGGTTGCCAAATTACACTATCTCTTGTAGTTTCCGAGATATGGACTATCGATAATTTACACCTTAGGCTCTGCTTCTAACTTGGACCCAAATTGTAAAATGGTCTTATCTATTGGCGATTTCGTTCCAATTCACATTCCAAGTAATATTCGGCATGCTAATTACATTGCCGGTGGCCAAGTTGCATTATCTCTTATAGTTTCCGAGATATGGACTATCGATAATTTACACCTTAGGCTCTGCTTCTAACTTGGGCCCAAATTGTAAAATGGTCTTATCTATTGGCGATTTCGTTCCAATTCACATTCCAAGTAATATTCGGCATGCTAATTACATTGCCGGTTGCCAAATTGCATTATCTCTTATGGTTTCCGAGATATGGACTATCGATAATTTACACCTTAGGCTCTGCTTCTAACTTGGGCCCAAATTGTAAAATGGTCTTATCTATTGGCGATTTCGTTCCAATTCACATTCCAAGTAATATTCGGCATGCTAATTACATTGCCGGTTGCCAAATTGCATTAGGCTAACTTGGGCCCAAATTGTAAAATGGTCTTATCTATTGGCGATTTCGTTCCAATTCACATTCCAAGTAATATTCGGCATGCTAATTACATTGCCGGTTGCCAAATTGCATGATCTCTTATAGTTTCCGAGATATGGACTATCGATAATTTACACCTTAGGCTCTGCTTCTAACTTGGGCCCAAATTGTAAAATGGTCTTATCTATTGGCGATTTCGTTCCAATTCACATTCCAAGTAATATTCGGCATGCTAATTACATCGCAGGTTGCCAAATTGCATTAGGCTAACTTGGGCCCAAATTGTAAAATGGTCTTATCTATTGGCGATTTCGTTCCAATTCACATTCCAAGTAATATTCGGCATGCTAATTACATTGCTGGTTGCCAAATTGCATTATCTCTTATAGTTTCCGAGATATGGACTTTCGATAATTTACACCTTAGGCTCTGCTTCTAACTTGGGCCCAAATTGTAAAATGGTCTTATCTATTGGCGATTTCGTTCCAATTCACACTCCAAGTAATATTCCGCATGCTAATTACATTGCCGTTTGCCAAATTACACTATCTCTTATAGTTTCCGAGATATGGACTATCGATAATTTACACCTTAGGCTCTGCTTCTAACTTGGACCCAAATTGTAAAATGGTCTTATCTATTGGCGATTTCGTTCCAATTCACATTCCAAGTAATATTCGGCATGCTAATTACATTGCCGGTGGCCAAGTTGCATTATCTCTTATAGTCTCCGAGATATGGACTATCGATAATTTACACCTTAGGCTCTGCTTCTAACTTGGGCCCAAATTGTAAAATGGTCTTATCTTTTGGCGATTTCGTTCCAATTCACATTCCAAGTAATATTCGGCATGCTAATTACATTGCCGGTTGCCAAATTGCATTATCTCTTATAGTTTCCGAGATATGGACTATCGATAATTTACATCTTAGTCTCTGCTTCTAACTTGGGCCCAAATTGTAAAATGGTCTTATCTATTGGCGATTTCGTTCCAATTCACATTCCAAGTAATATTCGGCATGCTAATTACATTGCCGGTGGCCAAGTTGCATTATCTCTTATAGTTTCCGAGATATGGACTACCGATAATTTACACCTTAGGCTCTGCTTCTAACTTGGGCCCAAATTGTAAAATGGTCTTATCTATTGGCGATTTCGTTCCAATTCACATTCCAAGTAATATTCGGCATGCTAATTACATTGCCGGTTGCCAAATTGCATTATCTCTTATAGTTTCCGAGATATGGACTATCGATAATTTACACCTTAGGCTCTGCTTCTAACTTGGGCCCAAATTGTAAAATGGTCTTATCTATTGGCGATTTCGTTCCAATTCACATTCCAAGTAATATTCGGCATGCTAATTACATTGCCGGTTGCCAAATTGCATTATCTCTTATAGTTTCCGAGATATGGACTATCAATAATTTACACCTTAGGCTCTGCTTCTAACTTGGGCCCAAATTGTAAAATGGTCTTATCTGTTGGCGATTTCGTTCAAATTCACATTCCAAGTAATATTCGGCATGCTAATTACATTGCCGGTTGCCAAATTACATTATCTCTTATAGTTTCCGAGATATGGACTATCGATAATTTACACCTTAGGCTCTGCTTCTAACTTGGGCCCAAATTGTAAAATGGTCTTATCTATTGGCGATTTCGTTCCAATTCACATTCCAAGTAATATTCGGCATGCTAATTACATTGCCGGTTGCCAAATTGCATTATCTCTTATAGTTTCCGAGATATGGACTATCGATAATTTACACCTTAGGCTCTGCTTCTAACTTGGGCCCAAATTGTAAAATGGTCTTATCTATTGGCGATTTCGTTCCAATTCACATTCCAAGTAATATTCGGCATGCTAATTACATTGCCGGTTGCCAAATTGCATTATCTCTTATAGTTTCCGAGATATGGACTATCGATAATTTACACCCTAGGCTCTGCTTCTAACTTGGGCCCAAATTGTAAAATGGTCTTATCTATTGGCGATTTCGTTCCAATTCACATTCCAAGTAATATTCGGCATGCTAATTACATTGCCGGTTGCCAAATTGCATTATCTCTTATAGTTTCCGAGATATGGACTATCGATAATTTACACCTTAGGCTCTGCTTATAACTTGGGCCCAAATTGTAAAATGGCCTTATCTATTGGCGATTTCGTTCCAATTCACATTCCAAGTAATATTCGGCATGCTAATTACATTGCTGGTTGCCAAATTGCATTATCTCTTATAGTTTCCGAGATATGGACTATCGATAATTTACACCTTAGGCTCTGCTTCTAACTTGGGCTCAAATTGTAAAATGGTCTTATCTATTGGAGATTTCGTTCCAATTCACATTCCAAGTAATATTCGGCATGCTAATTACATTGCCGGTTGCCAAATTGCATTATCTCTTATAGTTTCCGAGATATGGACTATCGATAATTTACACCTTAGGCTCTGCTTCTAACTTGGGCCCAAATTGTAAAATGGTCTTATCTATTGGCGATTTCGTTCCAATTCACATTCCAAGTAATATTCGGCATGCTAATTACATTGCCGGTTGCCAAATTGCATTATCTCTTATAGTTTCCGAGATATGGACTATCGATAATTTACACCTTAGGCTCTGCTTCTAACTTGGGCCCAAATTGTAAAATGGTCTTATCTATTGGCGATTCCGTTCCAATTCACATTCCAAGTAATATTCGTCATGCTAATTACATTGCCGGTTGCCAAATTGCATTATCTTTTATAGTTTCCGAGATATGGACTATCGATAATTTACACCTTAGGCTCTGCTTCTAACTTGGCCCCAAATTGTAAAATGGTCTTATCTATTGGCGATTTCGTTCCAATTCACATTCCAAGTAATATTCGGCATGCTAATAACATTGCCGGTTGCCAAATTGCATTATCTCTTATAGTTTCCGAGATATGGACTATCGATAATTTACACCTTAGGCTCTGCTTCTAACTTGGGCCCAAATTGTAAAATGGTCTTATCTATTGGCGATTTCGTTCCAATTCACATTCCAAGTAATATTCGGCATGCTAATTACATTGCCGGTGGCCTAGTTGCATTATCTCTTATAGTTTCCGAGATATGGACTATCGATAATTTACACCTTAGGCTCTGCTTCTAACTTGGGCCCAAATTGTAAAATAATCTTATATATTGGCGATTTCGTTCCAATTCACATTCCAAGTAATATTCGGCATGCTAATTACATTGCCGGTTGCCAAATTGCATGATCTCTTATAGTTTCCGAAATATGGACTATCGATAATTTACACCTTAGGCTCTGCTTCTAACTTGGGCCCAAATTGTAAAATGGTCTTATCTATTGGCGATTTCGTTCCAATTCACATTCCAAGTAATATTCGGCATGCTAATTACATTGCCGGTTGCCAAATTGCATTAGGCTAACTTGGGCCCAAATTGTAAAATGGTCTTATCTATTGGCGATTTCGTTCCAATTCACATTCCATGCAATATTCGGCATGCTAATTACATTGCTGGTTGCCAAATTGCATTATCTCTTATAGTTTCCGAGATATGGACTTTCGATAATTTACACCTTAGGCTCTGCTTCTAACTTGGGCCCAAATTGTAAAATGGTCTTATCTATTGGCGATTTCGTCCCAATTCACATTACAAGTAATATTCGGCATGCCAATTACATTGCCGGTTGCCAAATTGAATTATCTCTTATAGTTTCCGAGATATGGACTATCGATAATTTACACCTTAGGCTCTGCTTCTAACTTGGGCCCAAATTGTAAAATGGTCTTATCTATTGTCGATTTCGTTCCAATTCACATTCCAAGTAATATTCGGCATGCTAATTACATTGCCGGTTGCCAAATTGCATTATCTCTTATAGTTTCCGAGATATGGACTATCGATAATTTACACCTTAGGCTCTGCTTCTAACTTGGGCCCAAATTGTAAAATGGTCTTATCTATTGGCGATTTCGTTCCAATTCACATTCCAAGTAATATTCGGCATGTTAATTACATTGCCGGTTGCCAAATTGCATTATCTCTTATAGTTTCCGAGATATGGACTATCGATAATTTACACCCTAGGCTCTGCTTCTAACTTGGGCCCAAATTGTAAAATGGTCTTATCTATTGGCGATTTCGTTCCAATTCACATTCCAAGTAATATTCGGCATGCTAATTACATTGCCGGTTGCCAAATTGCATTATCTCTTATGGTTTCCGAGATATGGACTATCGATAATTTACACCTTAGGCTCTGCTTCTAACTTGGGCCCAAATTGTAAAATGGTCTTATCTATTGGCGATTTCGTTCCAATTCACATTCCAAGTAATATTCGGCATGCTAATTACATTGCCGGTGGCCAAGTTGCATTATCTCTTATAGTTTCCGAGGTATGGACTATCGATAATTTACACCTTAGGCTCTGCTTCTAACTTGGGGCCAAATTGTAAAATGGTCTTATCTTTTGGCGATTTCGTTCCAATTCATATTCCAAGTAATATTCGGCATGCTAATTACATTGCCGGTGGCCAAGTTGCATTATCTCTTATAGTTTCCGAGATATGGACTATCGATAATTTACACCTTAGGCTCTGCTTCTAACTTGGGCCCAAATTGTAAAATAATCTTATCTATTGGCGATTTCGTTCCATTTCACATTGCAAGTAATATTAGGCATGCTAATTACATTGCCGGTTGCCAAATTGCATTATCTCTTATAGTTTCCGAGATATGGACTATCGATAATTTACACCTTAGGCTCTGCTTCTAACTTGGGCCCAAATTGTAAAATGGTCTTATCTATTGGCGATTTCGTTCCAATTCACATTCCAAGTAATATTCGGCATGCTAATTACATTGCCGGTGGCCAAGTTGCATTATCTCTTATAGTTTCCGAGATATGGACTATCGATAATTTACACCTTAGGCTCTGCTTCTAACTTGGGCCCAAATTGTAAAATGGTCTTATCTATTGGCGATTTCGTTCCAATTCACATTCCAAGTAATATTCGGCATGCTAATTACATTGCCGGTTGCCAAATTGCATTATCTCTTATAGTTTCCGAGATATGGACTATCGATAATTTACACCTTAGTCTCTGCTTCTAACTTGGGCCCAAATTGTAAAATGGTCTTATCAATTGGCGATTTCGTTCCAATTCACATTTCATGTAATATTCGGCATGCTAATTACATTGCCGGTGGCCAAGTTGCATTATCCCTTATAGTTTCCGAGAGATGGACTTTCGATAATTTACACCTTAGGCTCTGCTTCTAACTTGGGCCCAAATTGTAAAATGGTCTTATCTATTGGCGATTTCGTTCCAATTCACACTCCAAGTAATATTCCGCATGCTAATTACATTGCCGTTTGCCAAATTACACTATCTCTTATAGTTTCCGAGATATGGACTATCGATAATTTACACCTTAGGCTCTGCTTCTAACTTGGACCCAAATTGTAAAATGGTCTTATCTATTGGCGATTTCGTTCCAATTCACATTCCAAGTAATATTCGGCATGCTAATTACATTGCCGGTGGCCAAGTTGCATTATCTCTTATAGTCTCCGAGATATGGACTATCGATAATTTACACCTTAGGCTCTGCTTCTAACTTGGGCCCAAATTGTAAAATGGTCTTATCTATTGGCGATTTCGTTCCAATTCACATTCCAAGTAATATTCGGCATGCTAATTACATTGCCGGTTGCCAAATTGCATTATCTCTTATAGTTTCCGAGATATGGACTATCGATAATTTACACCTTAATCTCTGCTTCTAACTTGGGCCCAAATTGTAAAATGGTCTTATCTATTGGCGATTTCGTTCCAATTCACATTCCAAGTAATATTCGGCATGCTAATTACATTGCCGGTGGCCAAGTTGCATTATCTCTTATAGTTTCCGAGATATGGACTACCGATAATTTACACCTTAGGCTCTGCTTCTAACTTGGGCCCAAATTGTAAAATGGTCTTATCTATTGGCGATTTCGTTCCAATTCACATTCCAAGTAATATTTGGCATGCTAATTACATTGCCGGTTGCCAAATTGCATTATCTCTTATAGTTTCCGAGATATGGACTATCGATAATTTACACCTTAGGCTCTGCTTCTAACTTGGGCCCAAATTGTAAAATGGTCTTATCTATTGGCGATTTCGTTCCAATTCACATTCCAAGTAATATTCGGCATGCTAATTACATTGCCGGTTGCCAAATTGCTTTATCTCTTATAGTTTCCGAGATATGGACTATCAATAATTTACACCTTAGGCTCTGCTTCTAACTTGGGCCCAAATTGTAAAATGGTCTTATCTGTTGGCGATTTCGTTCAAATTCACATTCCAAGTAATATTCGGCATGCTAATTACATTGCCGGTTGCCAAATTACATTATCTCTTATAGTTTCCGAGATATGGACTATCGATAATTTACACCTTAGGCTCTGCTTCTAACTTGGGCCCAAATTGTAAAATGGTCTTATCTATTGGCGATTTCGTTCCAATTCACATTCCAAGTAATATTCGGCATGCTAATTACATTGCCGGTTGCCAAATTGCATTATCTCTTATAGTTTCCGAGATATGGACTATCGATAATTTACACCTTAGGCTCTGCTTCTAACTTGGGCCCAAATTGTAAAATGGTCTTATCTATTGGCGATTTCGTTCCAATTCACATTCCAAGTAATATTCGGCATGCTAATTACATTGCTGGTTGCCAAATTGCATTATCTCTTATAGTTTCCGAGATATGGACTATCGATAATTTACACCTTAGGCTCTGCTTCTAACTTGGGCCCAAATTGTAAAATGGTCTTATCTATTGGCGATTTCGTTCCAATTCACATTCCAAGTAATATTCGGCATGCTAATTACATTGCCGGTTGCCAAATTGCATTATCTCTTATAGTTTCCGAGATATGGACTATCGATAATTTACACCTTAGGCTCTGCTTCTAACTTGGGCCCAAATTGTAAAATGGTCTTATCTATTGGCGATTTCGTTCCAATTCACATTCCAAGTAATATTCGGCATGCTAATTACATTGCCGGTTGCCAAATTGCATTATCTCTTATAGTTTCCGAGATATGGACTATCGATAATTTACACCTTAGGCTCTGCTTCTAACTTGGGCCCAAATTGTAAAATGGTCTTATCTATTGGCGATTTCGTTCCAATTCACATTCCAAGTAATATTCGTCATGCTAATTACATTGCCGGTTGCCAAATTGCATTATCTCTTATAGTTTCCGAGATATGGACTATCGATAATTTACACCTTAGGCTCTGCTTCTAACTTGGCCCCAAATTGTTAAATGGTCTTATCTATTGGCGATTTCGTTCCAATTCACATTCCAAGTAATATTCGGCATGCTAATAACATTGCCGGTTGCCAAATTGCATTATCTCTTATAGTTTCCGAGATATGGACTATCGATAATTTACACCTTAGGCTCTGCTTCTAACTTGGGCCCAAATTGTAAAATGGTCTTATCTATTGGCGATTTCGTTCCAATTCACATTCCAAGTAATATTCGGCATGCTAATTACATTGCCGGTGGCCTAGTTGCATTATCTCTTATAGTTTCCGAGATATGGACTATCGATAATTTACACCTTAGGCTCTGCTTCTAACTTGGGCCCAAATTGTAAAATAATCTTATATATTGGCGATTTCGTTCCAATTCACATTCCAAGTAATATTCGGCATGCTAATTACATTGCCGGTTGCCAAATTGCATGATCTCTTATAGTTTCCGAGATATGGACTATCGATAATTTACACCTTAGGCTCTGCTTCTAACTTGGGCCCAAATTGTAAAATGGTCTTATCTATTGGCGATTTCGTTCCAATTCACATTCCAAGTAATATTCGGCATGCTAATTACATTGCCGGTAACTTGGGCCCAAATTGTAAAATGGCCTTATCTATTGGCGATTTCGTTCCAATTCACATTCCAAGTAATATTCGGCATGCTAATTACATTGCTGGTTGCCAAATTGCATTATCTCTTATAGTTTCCGAGATATGGACTTTCGATAATTTACACCTTAGGCTCTGCTTCTAACTTGGGCCCAAATTGTAAAATGGTCTTATCTATTGGCGATTTCGTTCCAATTCACATTACAAGTAATATTCGGCATGCTAATTACATTGCCGGTTGCCAAATTGCATTATCTCTTATAGTTTCCGAGATATGGACTATCGATAATTTACAACTTAGGCTCTGCTTCTAACTTGGGCCCAAATTGTAAAATGGTCTTATCTATTGTCGATTTCGTTCCAATTCACATTCCAAGTAATATTCGGCATGCTAATTACATTGCCGGTTGCCAAATTGCATTATCTCTTATAGTTTCCGAGATATGGACTATCGATAATTTACACCTTAGGCTCTGCTTCTAACTTGGCCCCAAATTGTAAAATGGTCTTATCTATTGGCGATTTCGTTCCAATTCACATTCCAAGTAATATTCGGCATGCTAATAACATTGCCGGTTGCCAAATTGCATTATCTCTTATAGTTTCCGAGATATGGACTATCGATAATTTACACCTTAGGCTCTGCTTCTAACTTGGGCCCAAATTGTAAAATGGTCTTATCTATTGGCGATTTCGTTCCAATTCACATTCCAAGTAATATTCGGCATGCTAATTACATTGCCGGTGTCCTAGTTGCATTATCTCTTATAGTTTCCGAGATATGGACTATCGATAATTTACACCTTAGGCTCTGCTTCTAACTTGGGCCCAAATTGTAAAATAATCTTATATATTGGCGATTTCGTTCCAATTCACATTCCAAGTAATATTCGGCATGCTAATTACATTGCCGGTTGCCAAATTGCATGATCTCTTATAGTTTCCGAGATATGGACTATCGATAATTTACACCTTAGGCTCTGCTTCTAACTTGGGCCCAAATTATAAAATGGTCTTATCTATTGGCGATTTCGTTCCAATTCACATTCCAAGTAATATTCGGCATGCTAATTACATTGCCGGTTGCCAAATTGCATTAGGCTAACTTGGGCCCAAATTGTAAAATGGTCTTATCTATTGGCGATTTCGTTCCAATTCACATTCCATGCAATATTCGGCATGCTAATTACATTGCTGGTTGCCAAATTGCATTATCTCTTATAGTTTCCGAGATATGGACTTTCGATAATTTACACCTTAGGCTCTGCTTCTAACTTGGGCCCAAATTGTAAAATGGTCTTATCTATTGGCGATTTCGTTCCAATTCACATTACAAGTAATATTCGGCATGCTAATTACATTGCCGGTTGCCAAATTGCATTATCTCTTATAGTTTCCGAGATATGGACTATCGATAATTTACAACTTAGGCTCTGCTTCTAACTTGGGCC
The DNA here is from genome assembly GCF_030347505.1 of Rhynchophorus ferrugineus. Taxonomy (NCBI): domain Eukaryota; kingdom Metazoa; phylum Arthropoda; class Insecta; order Coleoptera; family Curculionidae; genus Rhynchophorus; species Rhynchophorus ferrugineus. Next base: position 190,671 of record NW_027472622.1, read on the forward strand.
CAAATTGTAAAATGGTCTTATCTATTGTCGATTTCGTTCCAATTCACATTCCAAGTAATATTCGGCATGCTAATTACATTGCCGGTTGCCAAATTGCATTATCTCTTATAGTTTCCGAGATATGGACTATCGATAATTTACACCTTATGCTCTGCTTCTAACTTGGGCCCAAATTGTAAAATGGTCTTATCTATTGGCGATTTCGTTCCAATTCACATTCCAAGTAATATTCGGCATGTTAATTACATTGCCGGTTGCCAAATTGCATTATCTCTTATAGTTTCCGAGATATGGACTATCGATAATTTACACCCTAGGCTCTGCTTCTAACTTGGGCCCAAATTGTAAAATGGTCTTATCTATTGGCGATTTCGTTCCAATTCACATTCCAAGTAATATTCGGCATGCTAATTACATTGCCGGTTGCCAAATTGCATTATCTCTTATGGTTTCCGAGATATGGACTATCGATAATTTACACCTTAGGCTCTGCTTCTAACTTGGGCCCAAATTGTAAAATGGTCTTATCTATTGGCGATTTCGTTCCAATTCACATTCCAAGTAATATTCGGCATGCTAATTACATTGCCGGTGGGCAAGTTGCATTATCTCTTATAGTTTCCGAGGTATGGACTATCGATAATTTACACCTTAGGCTCTGCTTCTAACTTGGGGCCAAATTGTAAAATGGTCTTATCTTTTGGCGATTTCGTTCCAATTCATATTCCAAGTAATATTCGGCATGCTAATTACATTGCCGGTGGCCAAGTTGCATTATCTCTTATAGTTTCCGAGATATGGACTATCGATAATTTACACCTTAGGCTCTGCTTCTAACTTGGGCCCAAATTGTAAAATAATCTTATCTATTGGCGATTTCGTTCCATTTCACATTGCAAGTAATATTAGGCATGCTAATTACATTGCCGGTTGCCAAATTGCATTATCTCTTATAGTTTCCGAGATATGGACTATCGATAATTTACACCTTAGGCTCTGCTTCTAACTTGGGCCCAAATTGTAAAATGGTCTTATCTATTGGCGATTTCGTTCCAATTCACATTCCAAGTAATATTCGGCATGCTAATTACATTGCCGGTGGCCAAGTTGCATTATCTCTTATAGTTTCCGAGATATGGACTATCGATAATTTACACCTTAGGCTCTGCTTCTAACTTGGGCCCAAATTGTAAAATGGTCTTATCTATTGGCGATTTCGTTGCAATTCACATTCCAAGTAATATTCGGCATGCTAATTACATTGCCGGTTGCCAAATTGCATTATCTCTTATAGTTTCCGAGATATGGACTATCGATAATTTACACCTTAGTCTCTGCTTCTAACTTGGGCCCAAATTGTAAAATGGTCTTATCAATTGGCGATTTCGTTCCAATTCACATTTCATGTAATATTCGGCATGCTAATTACATTGCCGGTGGCCAAGTTGCATTATCCCTTATAGTTTCCGAGAGATGGAGGTTCGTCCATCGATCGATGGACGAACCTGACTATCGATAATTTACACCTTAGGCTCTGCTTCTAACTTGGGCCCAAATTGTAAAATGGTCTTATCTATTGGCGATTTCGTTCCAATTCACATTCCAAGTAATATTCGGCATGCTAATTACATTGCCGGTTGCCAAATTGCATTATCTCTTAAAGTTTCCGAGATATGGACTATCGATAATTTACACCTTAGGCTCTGCTTCTAACTTGGGCCCAAATTGTAAAATGGTCTTATCTATTGGCGATTTCGTTCCAATTCACATTGCAAGTAATATTCGGCATGCTAATTACATTGCCGGTTGCCAAATTGCATTATCTCTTATAGTTTCCGAGATATGGACTATCGATAATTTACACCCTAGGCTCTGCTTCTAACTTGGGCCCAAATTGTAAAATGGTCTTATCTATTGGCGATTTCGTTCCAATTCACATTCCAAGTAATATTCGGCATGCTAATTACATTGCCGGTTGCCAAATTGCATTATCTCTTATAGTTTCCGAGATATGGACTATCGATAATTTACACCTTAGGCTCTGCTTATAACTTGGGCCCAAATTGTAAAATGGCCTTATCTATTGGCGATTTCGTTCCAATTCACATTCCAAGTAATATTCGGCATGCTAATTACATTGCTGGTTGCCAAATTGCATTATCTCTTATAGTTTCCGAGATATGGACTATCGATAATTTACACCTTAGGCTCTGCTTCTAACTTGGGCTCAAATTGTAAAATGGTCTTATCTATTGGAGATTTCGTTCCAATTCACATTCCAAGTAATATTCGGCATGCTAATTACATTGCCGGTTGCCAAATTGCATTATCTCTTATAGTTTCCGAGATATGGACTATCGATAATTTACACCTTAGGCTCTGCTTCTAACTTGGGCCCAAATTGTAAAATGGCCTTATCTATTGGCGATTTCGTTCCAATTCACATTCCAAGTAATATTCGGCATGCTAATTACATTGCCGGTTGCCAAATTGCATTATCTCTTATAGTTTCCGAGATATGGACTATCGATAATTTACACCTTAGGCTCTGCTTCTAACTTGGGCCCAAATTGTAAAATGGTCTTATCTATTGGCGATTTCGTTCCAATTCACATTCCAAGTAATATTCGTCATGCTAATTACATTGCCGGTTGCCAAATTGCATTATCTCTTATAGTTTCCGAGATATGGACTATCGATAATTTACACCTTAGGCTCTGCTTCTAACTTGGCCCCAAATTGTAAAATGGTCTTATCTATTGGCGATTTCGTTCCAATTCACATTCCAAGTAATATTCGGCATGCTAATAACATTGCCGGTTGCCAAATTGCATTATCTCTTATAGTTTCCGAGATATGGACTATCGATAATTTACACCTTAGGCTCTGCTTCTAACTTGGGCCCAAATTGTAAAATGGTCTTATCTATTGGCGATTTCGTTCCAATTCACATTCCAAGTAATATTCGGCATGCTAATTACATTGCCGGTGGCCTAGTTGCATTATCTCTTATAGTTTCCGAGATATGGACTATCGATAATTTACACCTTAGGCTCTGCTTCTAACTTGGGCCCAAATTGTAAAATGGTTTTATCTATTGGCGATTTCGTTCCAATTCACATTCCAAGTAATATTCGGCATGCTAATTACATTGCCGGTTGCCAAATTGCATTAGGCTAACTTGGGCCCAAATTGTAAAATGGTCTTATCTATTGGCGATTTCGTTCCAATTCACATTCCATGCAATATTCGGCATGCTAATTACATTGCTGGTTGCCAAATTGCATTATCTCTTATAGTTTCCGAGATATGGACTTTCGATAATTTACACCTTAGGCTCTGCTTCTAACTTGGGCCCAAATTGTAAAATGGTCTTATCTATTGGCGATTTCGTTCCAATTCACATTACAAGTAATATTCGGCATGCTAATTACATTGCCGGTTGCCAAATTGCATTATCTCTTATAGTTTCCGAGATATGGACTATCGATAATTTACACCTTAGGCTCTGCTTCTAACTTGGGCCCAAATTGTAAAATGGTCTTATCTATTGTCGATTTCGTTCCAATTCACATTCCAAGTAATATTCGGCATGCTAATTACATTGCCGGTTGCCAAATTGCATTATCTCTTATAGTTTCCGAGATATGGACTATCGATAATTTACACCTTAGGCTCTGCTTCTAACTTGGGCCCAAATTGTAAAATGGTCTTATCTATTGGCGATTTCGTTCCAATTCACATTCCAAGTAATATTCGGCATGTTAATTACATTGCCGGTTGCCAAATTGCATTATCTCTTATAGTTTCCGAGATATGGACTATCGATAATTTACACCCTAGGCTCTGCTTCTAACTTGGGCCCAAATTGTAAAATGGTCTTATCTATTGGCGATTTCGTTCCAATTCACATTCCAAGTAATATTCGGCATGCTAATTACATTGCCGGTTGCCAAATTGCATTATCTCTTATGGTTTCCGAGATATGGACTATCGATAATTTACACCTTAGGCTCTGCTTCTAACTTGGGCCCAAATTGTAAAATGGTCTTATCTATTGGCGATTTCGTTCCAATTCACATTCCAAGTAATATTCGGCATGCTAATTACATTGCCGGTGGGCAAGTTGCATTATCTCTTATAGTTTCCGAGGTATGGACTATCGATAATTTACACCTTAGGCTCTGCTTCTAACTTGGGGCCAAATTGTAAAATGGTCTTATCTTTTGGCGATTTCGTTCCAATTCATATTCCAAGTAATATTCGGCATGCTAATTACATTGCCGGTGGCCAAGTTGCATTATCTCTTATAGTTTCCGAGATATGGACTATCGATAATTTACACCTTAGGCTCTGCTTCTAACTTGGGCCCAAATTGTAAAATAATCTTATCTATTGGCGATTTCGTTCTATTTCACATTGCAAGTAATATTAGGCATGCTAATTACATTGCCGGTTGCCAAATTGCATTATCTCTTATAGTTTCCGAGATATGGACTATCGATAATTTACACCTTAGGCTCTGCTTCTAACTTGGGCCCAAATTGTAAAATGGTCTTATCTATTGGCGATTTCGTTCCAATTCACATTCCAAGTAATATTCGGCATGCTAATTACATTGCCGGTGGCCAAGTTGCATTATCTCTTATAGTTTCCGAGATATGGACTATCGATAATTTACACCTTAGGCTCTGCTTCTAACTTGGGCCCAAATTGTAAAATGGTCTTATCTATTGGCGATTTCGTTCCAATTCACATTCCAAGTAATATTCGGCATGCTAATTACATTGCCGGTTGCCAAATTGCATTATCTCTTATAGTTTCCGAGATATGGACTATCGATAATTTACACCTTAGTCTCTGCTTCTAACTTGGGCCCAAATTGTAAAATGGTCTTATCAATTGGCGATTTCGTTCCAATTCACATTTCATGTAATATTCGGCATGCTAATTACATTGCCGGTGGCCAAGTTGCATTATCCCTTATAGTTTCCGAGAGATGGACTATCGATAATTTATACCTTAGGCTCTGCTTCTAACTTGGGCCCAAATTGTAAAATGGTCTTATCTATTGGCGATTTCGTTCCAATTCACATTCCAAGTAATATTCGGCATGCTAATTACATTGCCGGTTGCCAAATTGCATTATCTCTTAAAGTTTCCGAGATATGGACTATCGATAATTTACACCTTAGGCTCTGCTTCTAACTTGGGCCCAAATTGTAAAATGGTCTTATCTATTGGCGATTTCGTTCCAATTCACATTGCAAGTAATATTCGGCATGCTAATTACATTGCCGGTTGCCAAATTGCATTACCTCTTATAGTTTCCGAGATATGGACTATCGATAATTTACACCTTAGGCTCTGCTTCTAACTTGGGCCCAAATTGTAAAATGGTTTTATCTATTGGCGATTTCGTTCCAATTCACATTCCAAGTAATATTCGGCATGCTAATTACATTGCCGGTTGCCAAATTGCATTAGGCTAACTTGGGCCCAAATTGTAAAATGGTCTTATCTATTGGCGATTTCGTTCCAATTCACATTCCATGCAATATTCGGCATGCTAATTACATTGCTGGTTGCCAAATTGCATTATCTCTTATAGTTTCCGAGATATGGACTTTCGATAATTTACACCTTAGGCTCTGCTTCTAACTTGGGCCCAAATTGTAAAATGGTCTTATCTATTGGCGATTTCGTTCCAATTCACATTACAAGTAATATTCGGCATGCTAATTACATTGCCGGTTGCCAAATTGCATTATCTCTTATAGTTTCCGAGATATGGACTATCGATAATTTACACCTTAGGCTCTGCTTCTAACTTGGGCCCAAATTGTAAAATGGTCTTATCTATTGTCGATTTCGTTCCAATTCACATTCCAAGTAATATTCGGCATGCTAATTACATTGCCGGTTGCCAAATTGCATTATCTCTTATAGTTTCCGAGATATGGACTATCGATAATTTACACCTTAGGCTCTGCTTCTAACTTGGGCCCAAATTGTAAAATGGTCTTATCTATTGGCGATTTCGTTCCAATTCACATTCCAAGTAATATTCGGCATGTTAATTACATTGCCGGTTGCCAAATTGCATTATCTCTTATAGTTTCCGAGATATGGACTATCGATAATTTACACCCTAGGCTCTGCTTCTAACTTGGGCCCAAATTGTAAAATGGTCTTATATATTGGCGATTTCGTTCCAATTCACATTCCAAGTAATATTCGGCATGCTAATTACATTGCCGGTTGCCAAATTGCATTATCTCTTATGGTTTCCGAGATATGGACTATCGATAATTTACACCTTAGGCTCTGCTTCTAACTTGGGCCCAAATTGTAAAATGGTCTTATCTATTGGCGATTTCGTTCCAATTCACATTCCAAGTAATATTCGGCATGCTAATTACATTGCCGGTGGGCAAGTTGCATTATCTCTTATAGTTTCCGAGGTATGGACTATCGATAATTTACACCTTAGGCTCTGCTTCTAACTTGGGGCCAAATTGTAAAATGGTCTTATCTTTTGGCGATTTCGTTCCAATTCATATTCCAAGTAATATTCGGCATGCTAATTACATTGCCGGTGGCCAAGTTGCATTATCTCTTATAGTTTCCGAGATATGGACTATCGATAATTTACACCTTAGGCTCTGCTTCTAACTTGGGCCCAAATTGTAAAATAATCTTATCTATTGGCGATTTCGTTCCATTTCACATTCCAAGTAATATTCGGCATGCTAATTACATTGCCGGTTGCCAAATTGCATTATCTCTTATAGTTTCCGAGATATGGACTATCGATAATTTACACCTTAGGCTCTGCTTCTAACTTGGGCCCAAATTGTAAAATGGTCTTATCTATTGGCGATTTCGTTCCAATTCACATTCCAAGTAATATTCGGCATGCTAATTACATTGCCGGTGGCCAAGTTGCATTATCTCTTATAGTTTCCGAGATATGGACTATCGATAATTTACACCTTAGGCTCTGCTTCTAACTTGGGCCCAAATTGTAAAATGGTCTTATCTATTGGCGATTTCGTTCCAATTCACATTCCAAGTAATATTCGGCATGCTAATTACATTGCCGGTTGCCAAATTGCATTATCTCTTATAGTTTCCGAGATATGGACTATCGATAATTTACACCTTAGTCTCTGCTTCTAACTTGGGCCCAAATTGTAAAATGGTCTTATCAATTGGCGATTTCGTTCCAATTCACATTTCATGTAATATTCGGCATGCTAATTACATTGCCGGTGGCCAAGTTGCATTATCCCTTATAGTTTCCGAGAGATGGACTATCGATAATTTACACCTTAGGCTCTGCTTCTAACTTGGGCCCAAATTGTAAAATGGTCTTATCTATTGGCGATTTCGTTCCAATTCACATTCCAAGTAATATTCGGCATGCTAATTACATTGCCGGTTGCCAATATCTCTTAAAGTTTCCGAGATATGGACTATCGATAATTTACACCTTAGGCTCTGCTTCTAACTTGGGCCCAAATTGTAAAATGGTCTTATCTATTGGCGATTTCGTTCCAATTCACATTGCAAGTAATATTCGGCATGCTAATTACATTGCCGGTTGCCAAATTGCATTACCTCTTATAGTTTCCGAGATATGGACTATCAATAATTTACACCTTAGGCTCTGCTTCTAACTTGGGCCCAAATTGTAAAATGGTCTTATCTGTTGGCGATTTCGTTCCAATTCACATTCCAAGTAATATTCGGCATGCTAATTACATTGCCGGTTGCCAAATTGCATTATCTCTTATAGTTTCCGAGGTATGGACTATCGATAATTTACACCTTAGGCTCTGCTTCTAACTTGGGCCCAAATTGTAAAATGGTCTTATCTATTGGCGATTTCGTTCCAATTCACATTCCAAGTAATATTCGGTATGCTAATTACATTGCCGGTTGCCAAATTGCATTATCTCTTATAGTTTCCGAGATATGGACTATCGATAATTTACATCTTAGTCTCTGCTTCTAACTTGGGCCCAAATTGTAAAATGGTCTTATCTATTGGCGATTTCGTTCCAATTCACATTCCAAGTAATATTCGGCATGCTAATTACATTGCCGGTTGCCAAATTGCATTATCTCTTATAGTTTCCGAGATATGGACTATCGATAATTTACACCCTAGGCTCTGCTTCTAACTTGGGCCCAAATTGTAAAATGGTCTTATCTATTGGCGATTTCGTTCCAATTCACATTCCAAGTAATATTCGGCATGCTAATTACATTGCCGGTTGCCAAATTGCATTATCTCTTGTGGTTTCCGAGATATGGACTATCGATAATTTACACCTTAGGCTCTGCTTCTAACTTGGGCCCAAATTGTAAAATGGTCTTATCTATTGGCGATTTCGTTCCAATTCACATTCCAAGTAATATTCGGCATGCTAATTACATTGCCGGTTGGAAAATTGCATTATCTCTTATAGTTTCCGAGATATGGACTATCGATAATTTACACCTTAGGCTCTGCTTCTAACTTGGGCCCAAATTGTAAAATGGTCTTATCTATTGGCGATTTCGTTCCAATTCACATTCCAAGTAATATTCGGCATGCTAATTACATTGCCGGTGGCCAAGTTGCATTATCTCTTATAGTTTCCGACGTATGGACTATCGATAATTTATACCTTAGGCTCTGCTTCTAAGTTGGGCCCAAATTGTAAAATGGTCTTATCTTTTGGCGATCTCGTTCCAATTCACATTCCAAGTAATATTCGGCATGCTAATTACATTGCCGGTTGCCAAATTGCATTATCTCTTATAGTTTCCGAGATATGGACTATCGATAATTTACACCTTAGGCTCTGCTTCTAACTTGGGCCCAAATTGTAAAATGGTCTTATCTATTGGCGATTTCGTTCCAATTCACATTCCAAGTAATATTCGGCATGCTAATTACATTGCCGGTTGCCAAATTGCATTATCTCTTAAAGTTTCCGAGATATGGACTATCGATAATTTACACCTTAGGCTCTGCTTCTAACTTGGGCCCAAATTGTAAAATGGTCTTATCTATTGGCGATTTCGTTCCAATTCACATTGCAAGTAATATTCGGCATGCTAATTACATTGCCGGTTGCCAAATTGCATTACCTCTTATAGTTTCCGAGATATGGACTATCAATAATTTACACCTTAGGCTCTGCTTCTAACTTGGGCCCAAATTGTAAAATGGTCTTATCTGTTGGCGATTTCGTTCCAATTCACATTCCAAGTAATATTCGGCATGCTAATTACATTGCCGGTTGCCAAATTGCATTATCTCTTATAGTTTCCGAGGTATGGACTATCGATAATTTACACCTTAGGCTCTGCTTCTAACTTGGGCCCAAATTGTAAAATGGTCTTATCTATTGGCGATTTCGTTCCAATTCACATTCCAAGTAATATTCGGCATGCTAATTACATTGCCGGTTGCCAAATTGCATTATCTCTTATAGTTTCCGAGATATGGACTATCGATAATTTACATCTTAGTCTCTGCTTCTAACTTGGGCCCAAATTGTAAAATGGTCTTATCTATTGGCGATTTCGTTCCAATTCACATTCCAAGTAATATTCGGCATGCTAATTACATTGCCGGTTGCCAAATTGCATTATCTCTTATAGTTTCCGAGATATGGACTATCGATAATTTACACCCTAGGCTCTGCTTCTAACTTGGGCCCAAATTGTAAAATGGTCTTATCTATTGGCGATTTCGTTCCAATTCACATTCCAAGTAATATTCGGCATGCTAATTACATTGCCGGTTGCCAAATTGCATTATCTCTTGTGGTTTCCGAGATATGGACTATCGATAATTTACACCTTAGGCTCTGCTTCTAACTTGGGCCCAAATTGTAAAATGGTCTTATCTATTGGCGATTTCGTTCCAATTCACATTCCAAGTAATATTCGGCATGCTAATTACATTGCCGGTGGCCAAGTTGCATTATCTCTTATAGTTTCCGAGGTATGGACTATCGATAATTTACACCTTAGGCTCTGCTTCTAACTTGGGCCCAAATTGTAAAATGATCTTATCTTTTGGCGATTTCGTTCCAATTCACATTCCAAGTAATATTCGGCATGCTAATTACCTTGCCGGTTGGAAAATTGCATTATCTCTTATAGTTTCCGAGATATGGACTATCGATAATTTACACCTTAGGCTCTGCTTCTAACTTGGGCCCAAATTGTAAAATGGTCTTATCTATTGGCGATTTCGTTCCAATTCACATTCCAAGTAATATTCGGCATGCTAATTACATTGCCGGTGGCCAAGTTGCATTATCTCTTATAGTTTCCGACGTATGGACTATCGATAATTTATACCTTAGGCTCTGCTTCTAAGTTGGGCCCAAATTGTAAAATGGTCTTATCTTTTGGCGATCTCGTTCCAATTCACATTCCAAGTAATATTCGGCATGCTAATTACATTGCCGGTTGCCAAATTGCATTATCTCTTATAGTTTCCGAGATATGGACTATCGATAATTTACACCTTAGGCTCTGCTTCTAACTTGGGCCCAAATTGTAAAATGGTCTTATCTATTGGCGATTTCGTTCCAATTCACATTCCAAGTATTATTCGGCATGCTAATTACATTGCCGGTTGCCAAATTGCATTATCTCTTATAGTTTCCGAGATATGGACTATCGATAATTTACACCTTAGGCTCTGCTTCTAACTTGGGCCCAAATTGTAAAATGGTCTTATCTATTGGCGATTTCGTTCCAATTCACATTCCAAGTAATATTCGGCATGCTAATTACATTGCCGGTTGCCAAATTGCATGATCTCTTATAGTTTCCGAGATATGGACTATCGATAATTTACACCTTAGGCTCTGCTTCTAACTTGGTCCCAAATTGTAAAATGGTCTTATCTATTGGCGATTTCGTTCCAATTCACATTCCAAGTAATATTCGGCATGCTAATTACATTGCCGGTTGCCAAATTGCATTAGGCTAACTTGGGCCCAAATTGTAAAATGGTCTTATCTATTGGCGATTTCGTTCCAATTCACATTCCAAGTAATATTCGGCATGCTATTTACATTGCTGGTTGCCAAATTGCATTATCTCTTATAGTTTAAGAGATATGGACTTTCGATAATTTACACCTTAGGCTCTGCTTCTAACTTGGGCACAAATTGTAAAATGGTCTTATCTATTGGCGATTTCGTTCCAATTCACATTCCAAGTAATATTCCGCATGCTAATTACATTGCCGGTTGCCAAATTGTATTATCTCTTATAGTTTCCGAGATATGGACTATCCATAATTTACACCTTAGGCTCTGCTTCTAACTTGGACCCAAATTGTAAAATGGTCTTATCTATTGGCGATTTCGTTCCAATTCACATTCCAAGTAATATTCGGCATGCTAATTACATTGCCGGTGGCCAAGTTGCATTATCTCTTATAGTTTCCGAGATATGGACTATTGATAATTTACACCTTAGGCTCTGCTTCTAACTTGGGCCCAAATTGTAAAATGGTCTTATCTATTGGCGATTTCGTTCCAATTCACATTCCAAGTAATATTCGGCATGCTAATTACATTGCCGGTTGCCAAATTGCATTATCTCTTATAGTTTCCGAGATATGGACTATCGATAATTTACACCTTAGGCTCTGCTTCTAACTTGGGCCCAAATTGTAAAATGGTCTTTTCTATTGGCGATTTCGTTCCAATTCACATTCCAAGTAATATTCGGCATGCTAATTACATTGCCGGTTGTCAAATTGCATTAGGCTAACTTGGGCCCAAATTGTAAAATGGTCTTATCTATTGGCGATTTCGTTCCAATTCACATTCCAAGTAATATTCGGCATGCTAATTACATTGCCGGTTGCCAAATTGCATGATCTCTTATAGTTTCCGAGATATGGACTATCGATAATTTACACCTTAGGCTCTGCTTCTAACTTGGGCCCAAATTGTAAAATGGTCTTATCTATTGGCGATTTCGTTCCAATTCACATTCCAAGTAATATTCGGCATGCTAATTACATTGCCGGTTGCCAAATTGCATTAGGCTAACTTGGGCCCAAATTGTAAAATTGTCTTATCTATTGGCGATTTCGTTCCAATTCGCATTCCAAGTAATATTCGGCATGCTAATTACATTGCCGGTTGCCAAATTGCATGATCTCTTATAGTTTCCGAGATATGGACTATCGATAATTTACACCTTAGGCTCTGCTTCTAACTTGGGCCCAAATTCTTAAATGGTCTTATCTATTGGCGATTTCGTTCCAATTCACATTCCAAGTAATATTCGGCATGCTAATTACATTGCCGGTTGCGAAATTGCATTATCTCTTATAGTTTCCGAGATATGGACTATCGATAATTTACACCTTAGGCTCTGCTTCTAACTTGGGCCCAAATTGTAAAATGGTCTTATCTATTGGCGATTTCGTTCCAATTCACATGCCAAGTAATATTCGGCATGCTAATTACATTGCCGGTGGCCAAGTTGCATTATCTCTTATAGTTTCCGAGATATGGACTATCGATAATTTACACCTTAGGCTCTGCTTCTAACTTGGGCCCAAATTCTTAAATGGTCTTATCTATTGGCGATTTCGTTCCAATTCACATTCCAAGTAATATTCGGCATGCTAATTACATTGCCGGTGGCCAAGTTGCATTATCTCTTATAGTTTCCGAGATATGGACTATCAATAATTTACACCTTAGGCTCTGCTTCTAACTTGGGCCCAAATTGTAAAATGGTCTTATCTATTGGCGATTTCGTTCCAATTCACATTCCAAGTAATATTCGGCATGCTAATTACATTGCCGGTTGCCAAATTGCATGATCTCTTATAGTTTCCGAGATATGGACTATCGATAATTTACACCTTAGGCTCTGCTTCTAACTTGGGCCCAAATTGTAAAATGGTCTTAACTAATGGCGATTTCGTTCCAATTCACATTCCAGGTAATATTCGGCATGCTAATTACATTGCCGGTTGCCAAATTGCATTATCTCTTATAGTTTCCGAGATATGGACTATCAATAATTTACATCTTAGGCTCTGCTTCTAACTTGGACCCAAATTGTAAAATGGTCTTATCTCTTGGCGATTTCGTTCCAATTCACATTCCAAGTAATATTCGGCATGCTAATTACATTGCCGGTTGCCAAATTGCATTATCTCTTATAGTTTCCGAGATATGGACTATCGATAATTTACACCTTAGTCTCTGCTTCTAACTTGGACCCAAATTGTAAAATGGTCTTATCTATTGGCGATTTCGTTCCAATTCACATTCCAAGTAATATTCGGCATGCTAATTACATTGCCGGTGGCCAAGTTGCATGATCTCTTATAGTTTCCGAGATATGGACTATCGATAATTTACACCTTAGGCTCTGCTTCTAACTTGGGCCCAAATTCTTAAATGGTCTTATCTATTGGCGATTTCGTTCCAATTCACATTCCAAGTAATATTCGGCATGCTAATTACATTGCCGGTTGCCAAATTGCATTATCTCTTATAGTTTCCGAGATATGGACTATCGATAATTTACACCTTAGGCTCTGCTTCTAACTTGGGCCCAAATTGTAAAATGGTCTTATCTATTGGCGATTTCGTTCCAATTCACATTCCAAGTAATATTCGGCATGCTAATTACATTGCCGGTGGCCAAGTTGCATTATCTCTTATAGTTTCCGAGATATGGACTATCGATAATTTACACCTTAGGCTCTGCTTCTAACTTGGGCCCAAATTCTTAAATGGTCTTATCTATTGGCGATTTCGTTCCAATTCACATTCCAAGTAATATTCGGCATGCTAATTACATTGCCGGTGGCCAAGTTGCATTATCTCTTATAGTTTCCGAGATATGGACTATCAATAATTTACACCTTAGGCTCTGCTTCTAACTTGGGCCCAAATTGTAAAATGGTCTTATCTATTGGCGATTTCGTTCCAATTCACATTCCAAGTAATATTCGGCATGCTAATTACATTGCCGGTTGCCAACTTGCATGATCTCTTATAGTTTCCGAGATATGGACTATCGATAATTTACACCTTAGGCTCTGCTTCTAACTTGGGCCCAAATTGTAAAATGGTCTTATCTAATGGCGATTTCGTTCCAATTCACATTACAGGTAATATTCGGCATGCTAATTACATTGCCGGTTGCCAAATTGCATTATCTCTTATAGTTTCCGAGATATGGACTATCAATAATTTACATCTTAGGCTCTGCTTCTAACTTGGACCCAAATTGTAAAATGGTCTTATCTCTTGGCGATTTCGTTCCAATTCACATTCCAAGTAATATTCGGCATGCTAATTACATTGCCGGTTGCCAAATTGCATTATCTCTTATAGTTTCCGAGATATGGACTATCGATAATTTACACCTTAGTCTCTGCTTCTAACTTGGACGCAAATTGTAAAATGGTCTTATCTATTGGCGATTTCGTTCCAATTCACATTCCAAGTAATATTCGGCATGCTAATTACATTGCCGGTGGCCAAGTTGCATTATCTCTTATAGTTTCCGAGATATGGACTATCGATAATTTACACCTTAGGCTCTGCTTCTAACTTGGGCCCAAATTGTAAAATGGTCTTATCTATTGGCGATTTCGTTCCAATTCACATTCCAAGTAATATTCGGCATGCTAATTACATTGCCGGTTGCCAAATTGCATTATCTCTTATAGTTTCCGAGATATGGACTATCGATAATTTACACCTTAGGCTCTGCTTCTAACTTGGGCCCAAATAGTAAAATGGTCTTATCTATTGGCGATTTCGTTCCAATTCACATTCCAAGTAATATTCGGCATGCTAATTACATTGCCGGTTGCCAAATTGCATTATCTCTTATAGTTTCCGAGATATGGACTATCAATTATTTACACCTAAGGCTCTGCTTCTAACTTGGGCCCAAATTGTAAAATGGTCTTATCTGTTGGCGATTTCGTTCCAATTCACATTCCAAGTAATATTCGGCATGCTAATTACATTGCCGGTTGCCAAATTGCATTAGGCTAACTTGGGCCCAAATTTTAAAATGGTCCTATCTATTGGCGATTTCGTTCCAATTCACATTCCAAGTAATATTCGGCATGCTAATTACATTGCCGGTGGCCAAGTTGCATTATCTCTTATAGTTTCCGAGGTATGGACTATCGATTATTTACACCTTAGGCTCTGCTTCTAACTTGGGCCCAAATTGTAAAATGGTCTTATCTTTTGGCGATCTCGTTCCAATTCACATTCCAAGTAATATTCGGCATGCTAATTACATTGCCGGTTGCCAAATTGCATTATCTCTTATAGTTTCCGAGATATGGACTATCGATAATTTACACCTTAGACTCTGCTTCTAACTTGGGCCCAAATTGTAAAATGGTCTTATCTATTGGCGATTTCGTTCCAATTCACATTCCAAGTAATATTCGGCATGCTAATTACATTGCCGGTGGCCAAGTTGCATTATCTCTTATAGTTTCCGAGGTATGGACTATCGATAATTTACACCTTAGGCTCTGCTTCTAACTTGGGCCCAAATTGTAAAATGGTCTTATCTTTTGGCGATCTCGTTCCATTTCACATTCCAAGTAATATTCGGCATGCTATTTACATTGCCGGTTGCCAAATTGCATTATCTCTTATAGTTTCCGAGATATGGACTATCGATAATTTACACCTTAGGCTCTGCTTATAACTTGGGCCCAAATTGTAAAATGGTCTTATCTATTGGCGATTTCGTTCCAATTCACATTCCAAGTAATATTCGGCATGCTAATTACATTGCCGGTTGCCAAATTGCATTATCTCTTATAGTCTCCGAGATATGGACTATCGATAATTTACACCTTAGGCTCTGCTTCTAAATTGCGCCCAATTTGTAAAATGGTCTTATCTATTGGCGATTTCGTTCCAATTCACATTCCAAGTAATATTCGGCATGCTAATTACATTGCGGTTGCCAAATTGCATTATCTCTTATAGTTTCCGAGATATGGACTATCGATAATCTACACCTAAGGCTCTGCTTCTAACTTGGGCCCAAATTGTAAAATGGTCTTATCTATTGGCGATTTCGTTCCAATTCACATTCCAAGTAATATTCGGCATGCTAATTACATTGCCGGTTGCCAAATTGCATTATCTCTTATAGTTTCCGAGATACGGACTATCGATAATTTACACCTTAGACTCTGCTTCTAACTTGGGCCCAAATTGTAAAATGGCCTTATCTATTGGCGATTTCGTTCCAATTCACATTCCAAGTAATATTCGGCATGCTAATTACATTTCCGGTGGCCAAGTTGCATTATCTCTTATAGTTTCCGAGATATGGACTATCGATAATTTACACCTTAGGCTCTGCTTCTAACTTGGGCCCAAATTGTAAAATGGACTTATCTATTGGCGATTTCGTTCCAATTCACATTCCAAGTAATATTCGGCATGCTAATTACATTGCCGGTTGCCAAATTGCATTATCTCTTATAGTTTCCGAGATATGGACTATCGATAATTTACACCTTAGGCTCTGCTTCTAACTTGGGCCCAAATTGTAAAATGGTCTTATCTATTGGCGATTTCGTTCCAATTCACATTCCAAGTAATATTCGGCATGCTAATTACATTGCCGGTTGCCAAATTGCATTATCTCTTATAGTCTCCGAGATATGGACTATCGATAATTTACACCTTAGGCTCTGCTTCTAACTTGGGCCCAAATTGTAAAATGGTCTTATCTATTGGCGATTTCGTTCCAATTCACATTCCAAGTAATATTCGGCATGCTAATTACATTGCCGGTTGCCAAATTGCATTAGGCTAACTTGGGCCCAAATTTTAAAATGGTCCTATCTATTGGCGATTTCGTTCCAATTCACATTCCAAGTAATATTCGGCATGCTAATTACATTGCCGGTGGCCAAGTTGCATTATCTCTTATAGTTTCCGAGGTATGGACTATCGATTATTTACACCTTAGGCTCTGCTTCTAACTTGGGCCCAAATTGTAAAATGGTCTTATCTTTTGGCGATCTCGTTCCAATTCACATTCCAAGTAATATTCGGCATGCTAATTACATTGCCGGTTGCCAAATTGCATTATCTCTTATAGTTTCCGAGATATGGACTATCGATAATTTACACCTTAGACTCTGCTTCTAACTTGGGCCCAAATTGTAAAATGGTCTTATCTATTGGCGATTTCGTTCCAATTCACATTCCAAGTAATATTCGGCATGCTAATTACATTGCCGGTGGCCAAGTTGCATTATCTCTTATAGTTTCCGAGGTATGGACTATCGATAATTTACACCTTAGGCTCTGCTTCTAACTTGGGCCCAAATTGTAAAATGGTCTTATCTTTTGGCGATCTCGTTCCATTTCACATTCCAAGTAATATTCGGCATGCTATTTACATTGCCGGTTGCCAAATTGCATTATCTCTTATAGTTTCCGAGATATGGACTATCGATAATTTACACCTTAGGCTCTGCTTATAACTTGGGCCCAAATTGTAAAATGGTCTTATCTATTGGCGATTTCGTTCCAATTCACATTCCAAGTAATATTCGGCATGCTAATTACATTGCCGGTTGCCAAATTGCATTATCTCTTATAGTCTCCGAGATATGGACTATCGATAATTTACACCTTAGGCTCTGCTTCTAAATTGCGCCCAATTTGTAAAATGGTCTTATCTATTGGCGATTTCGTTCCAATTCACATTCCAAGTAATATTCGGCATGCTAATTACATTGCCGGTTGCCAAATTGCATTATCTCTTATAGTTTCCGAGATATGGACTATCGATAATTTACACCTAAGGCTCTGCTTCTAACTTGGGCCCAAATTGTAAAATGGTCTTATCTATTGGCGATTTCGTTCCAATTCACATTCCAAGTAATATTCGGCATGCTAATTACATTGCCGGTTGCCAAATTGCATTATCTCTTATAGTTTCCGAGATACGGACTATCGATAATTTACACCTTAGACTCTGCTTCTAACTTGGGCCCAAATTGTAAAATGGCCTTATCTATTGGCGATTTCGTTCCAATTCACATTCCAAGTAATATTCGGCATGCTAATTACATTTCCGGTGGCCAAGTTGCATTATCTCTTATAGTTTCCGAGATATGGACTATCGATAATTTACACCTTAGGCTCTGCTTCTAACTTGGGCCCAAATTGTAAAATGGACTTATCTATTGGCGATTTCGTTCCAATTCACATTCCAAGTAATATTCGGCATGCTAATTACATTGCCGGTTGCCAAATTGCATTATCTCTTATAGTTTCCGAGATATGGACTATCGATAATTTACACCTTAGGCTCTGCTTCTAACTTGGGCCCAAATTGTAAAATGGTCTTATCTATTGGCGATTTCGTTCCAATTCACATTCCAAGTAATATTCGGCATGCTAATTACATTGCCGGTTGCCAAATTGCATTATCTCTTATAGTCTCCGAGATATGGACTATCGATAATTTACACCTTAGGCTCTGCTTCTAACTTGGGCCCAAATTGTAAAATGGTCTTATCTATTGGCGATTTCGTTCCAATTCACATTCCAAGTAGTATTCGGCATGCTAATTACATTGCCTGTTGCCAAATTGCATTATCTCTTATAGTTTCCGAGATATGGACTATCGATAATTTACACCTTAGGCTCTGCTTCTAACTTGGGCCCAAATTGTAAAATGGTCTTATCTATTGGCGATTTCGTTCCAATTCACATTCCAAGTAATATTCGGCATGCTAATTACATTGCCGGTTGCCAAATTGCATGATCTCTTATAGTTTCCGAGATATGGACTATCGATAATTTACACCTTAGGCTCTGCTTCTAACTTGGGCCCAAATTGTAAAATGGTCTTATCTAATGGCGATTTCGTTCCAATTCACATTCCAGGTAATATTCGGCATGCTAATTACATTGCCGGTTGCCAAATTGCATTAGGCTAACTTGGGCCCAAATTGTAAAATGGTCTTATCTATTGGCGATTTCGTTCCAATTCACATTCCAAGTAATATTCGGCATGCTAATTACATTGCTGGTTGCCAAATTGCATTATCTCTTATAGTTTCCGAGATATGGACTTTCGATAATTTACACCTTAGGCTCTGCTTCTAACTTGGGCCCAAATTGTAAAATGGTCTTATCTATTGGCGATTTCGTTCCAATTCACATTCCAAGTAATATTCGGCATGCTAATTACATTGCCGGTGGCCAAGTTGCATTATCTCTTATAGTTTCCGAGATATGGACTATCGATAATTTACACCTTAGGCTCTGCTTCTAACTTGGGCCCAAATTCTTAAATGGTCTTATCTATTGGCGATTTCGTTCCAATTCACATTCCAAGTAATATTCGGCATGCTAATTACATTGCCGGTGGCCAAGTTGCATTATCTCTTATAGTTTCCGAGATATGGACTATCAATAATTTACACCTTAGGCTCTGCTTCTAACTTGGGCCCAAATTGTAAAATGGTCTTATCTATTGGCGATTTCGTTCCAATTCACATTCCAAGTAATATTCGGCATGCTAATTACATTGCCGGTTGCCAAATTGCATGATCTCTTATAGTTTCCGAGATATGGACTATCGATAATTTACACCTTAGGCTCTGCTTCTAACTTGGGCCCAAATTGTAAAATGGTCTTATCTAATGGCGATTTCGTTCCAATTCACATTCCAGGTAATATTCGGCATGCTAATTACATTGCCGGTTGCCAAATTGCATTATCTCTTATAGTTTCCGAGATATGGACTATCAATAATTTACATCTTAGGCTCTGCTTCTAACTTGGACCCAAATTGTAAAATGGTCTTATCTCTTGGCGATTTCGTTCCAATTCACATTCCAAGTAATATTCGGCATGCTAATTACATTGCCGGTTGCCAAATTGCATTATCTCTTATAGTTTCCGAGATATGGACTATCGATAATTTACACCTTAGTCTCTGCTTCTAACTTGGACCCAAATTGTAAAATGGTCTTATCTATTGGCGATTTCGTTCCAATTCACATTCCAAGTAATATTCGGCATGCTAATTACATTGCCGGTTGCCAAATTGCATTACCTCTTATAGTTTCCGAGATATGGACTATCAATAATTTACATCTTAGGCTCTGCTTCTAACTTGGACCCAAATTGTAAAATGGTCTTATCTCTTGGCGATTTCGTTCCAATTCACATTCCAAGTAATATTCGGCATGCTAATTACATTGCCGGTTGCCAAATTGCATTATCTCTTATAGTTTCCGAGATATGGACTATCGATAATTTACACCTTAGGCTCTGCTTCTAACTTGGGCCCAAATAGTAAAATGGTCTTATCTATTGGCGATTTCGTTCCAATTCACATTCCAAGTAATATTCGGCATGCTAATTACATTGCCGGTTGCCAAATTGCATTACCTCTTATAGTTTCCGAGATATGGACTATCAATTATTTACACCTAAGGCTCTGCTTCTAACTTGGGCCCAAATTGTAAAATGGTCTTATCTGTTGGCGATTTCGTTCCAATTCACATTCCAAGTAATATTCGGCATGCTAATTACATTGCCGGTTGCCAAATTGCATTAGGCTAACTTGGGCCCAAATTTTAAAATGGTCCTATCTATTGGCGATTTCGTTCCAATTCACATTCCAAGTAATATTCGGCATGCTAATTACATTGCCGGTGGCCAAGTTGCATTATCTCTTATAGTTTCCGAGGTATGGACTATCGATTATTTACACCTTAGGCTCTGCTTCTAACTTGGGCCCAAATTGTAAAATGGTCTTATCTTTTGGCGATCTCGTTCCAATTCACATTCCAAATAATATTCGGCATGCTAATTACATTGCCGGTTGCCAAATTGCATTATCTCTTATAGTTTCCGAGATATGGACTATCGATAATTTACACCTTAGACTCTGCTTCTAACTTGGGCCCAAATTGTAAAATGGTCTTATCTATTGGCGATTTCGTTCCAATTCACATTCCAAGTAATATTCGGCATGCTAATTACATTGCCGGTGGCCAAGTTGCATTATCTCTTATAGTTTCCGAGGTATGGACTATCGATAATTTACACCTTAGGCTCTGCTTCTAACTTGGGCCCAAATTGTAAAATGGTCTTATCTTTTGGCGATCTCGTTCCATTTCACATTCCAAGTAATATTCGGCATGCTATTTACATTGCCGGTTGCCAAATTGCATTATCTCTTATAGTTTCCGAGATATGGACTATCGATAATTTACACCTTAGGCTCTGCTTATAACTTGGGCCCAAATTGTAAAATGGTCTTATCTATTGGCGATTTCGTTCCAATTCACATTCCAAGTAATATTCGGCATGCTAATTACATTGCCGGTTGCCAAATTGCATTATCTCTTATAGTCTCCGAGATATGGACTATCGATAATTTACACCTTAGGCTCTGCTTCTAACTTGCGCCCAATTTGTAAAATGGTCTTATCTATTGGCGATTTCGTTCCAATTCACATTCCAAGTAATATTCGGCATGCTAATTACATTGCCGGTTGCCAAATTGCATTATCTCTTATAGTTTCCGAGATATGGACTATCGATAATTTACACCTAAGGCTCTGCTTCTAACTTGGGCCCAAATTGTAAAATGGTCTTATCTATTGGCGATTTCGTTCCAATTCACATTCCAAGTAATATTCGGCATGCTAATTACATTGCCGGTTGCCAAATTGCATTATCTCTTATAGTTTCCGAGATACGGACTATCGATAATTTACACCTTAGACTCTGCTTCTAACTTGGGCCCAAATTGTAAAATGGCCTTATCTATTGGCGATTTCGTTCCAATTCACATTCCAAGTAATATTCGGCATGCTAATTACATTTCCGGTGGCCAAGTTGCATTATCTCTTATAGTTTCCGAGATATGGACTATCGATAATTTACACCTTAGGCTCTGCTTCTAACTTGGGCCCAAATTGTAAAATGGACTTATCTATTGGCGATTTCGTTCCAATTCACATTCCAAGTAATATTCGGCATGCTAATTACATTGCCGGTTGCCAAATTGCATTATCTCTTATAGTTTCCGAGATATGGACTATCGATAATTTACACCTTAGGCTCTGCTTCTAACTTGGGCCCAAATTGTAAAATGGTCTTATCTATTGGCGATTTCGTTCCAATTCACATTCCAAGTAATATTCGGCATGCTAATTACATTGCCGGTTGCCAAATTGCATGATCTCTTATAGTTTCCGAGATATGGACTATCGATAATTTACACCTTAGGCTCTGCTTCTAACTTGGGCCCAAATTGTAAAATGGTCTTATCTAATGGCGATTTCGTTCCAATTCACATTCCAGGTAATATTCGGCATGCTAATTACATTGCCGGTTGCCAAATTGCATTATCTCTTATAGTTTCCGAGATATGGACTATCGATAATTTACACGATGGACTAACCTGGGCCCAAATTGTAAAATGGTCTTATCTATTGGCGATTTCGTTCCAATTCACATTCCAAGTAATATTCGGCATGCTAATTACATTGCTGGTTGCCAAATTGCATTATCTCTTATAGTTTCCGAGATATGGACTTTCGATAATTTACACCTTAGGCTCTGCTTCTAACTTGGGCCCAAATTGTAAAAAGGTCTTATCTATTGGCGATTTCGTTCCAATTCACACTCCAAGTAATATTCCGCATGCTAATTACATTGCCGGTTGCCAAGTTGCATTATCTCTTATAGTTTCCGAGATATGGACTATCGATTATTTACACCTTAGGCTCTGCTTCTAACTTGGGCCCAAATTGTAAAATGGTCTTATCTATTGGCGATTTCGTTCCAATTCACATTCCAAGTAATATTCGGCATGCTAATTACATTGCCGGTTGCCAAATTGCATTATCTCTTATAGTTTCCGAGATATGGCTAACTTGGGCCCAAATTGTAAAATGGTCTTATCTATTGGCGATTTCGTTCCAATTCACATTCCAAGTAATATTCCGCATGCTAATTACATTGCCGGTGGCCATGTTGCATTATCTCTTATAGTTTCCGAGATATGGACTACCGATAATTTACACCTTAGGCTCTGCTTCTAACTTGGGCCCAAATTGTAAAATGGTCTTATCTATTGGCGATTTCGTTCCAATTCACATTCCAAGTAATATTCGGCATGCTAATTACATTGCCGGTTGCCAAATTGCATTATCTCTTATAGTTTCCGAGATATGGACTATCGATAATTTACACCTTAGGCTCTGCTTCAAACTTGGGCCCAAATTGTAAAATGGTCTTATCTATTGGCGATTTCGTTCCAATTCACATTCCAAGTAATATTCGGCATGCTAATTACATTGCCGGTTGCCAAATTGCATTATCTCTTATAGTTTCCGAGATATGGACTATCAATAATTTACACCTTAGGCTCTGCTTCTAACTTGGGCCCAAATTGTAAAATGGTCTTATCTGTTGGCGATTTCGTTCAAATTCACATTCCAAGTAATATTCGGCATGCTAATTACATTGCCGGTTGCCAAATTGCATTATCTCTTATAGTTTCCGAGATATGGACTATCGATAATTTACACCTTAGGCTCTGCTTCTAACTTGGGCCCAAATTGTAAAATGGTCTTATCTATTGGCGATTTCGTTCCAATTCACATTCCAAGTAATATTCGGCATGCTAATTACATTGCCGGTTGCCAAATTGCATTATCTCTTATAGTTTCCGAGATATGGACTATCGATAATTTACACCTTAGGCTCTGCTTCTAACTTGGGCCCAAATTGTAAAATGGTCTTATCTATTGGCGATTTCGTTCCAATTCACATTCCAAGTAATATTCGGCATGCTAATTACATTGCCGGTTGCCAAATTGCATTATCTCTTATAGTTTCCGAGATATGGACTATCGATAATTTACACCCTAGGCTCTGCTTCTAACTTGGGCCCAAATTGTAAAATGGTCTTATCTATTGGCGATTTCGTTCCAATTCACAATCCAAGTAATATTCGGCATGCTAATTACATTGCCGGTTGCCAAATTTCATTATCTCTTATGGTTTCCGAGATATGGACTATCGATAATTTACACCTTAGGCTCTGCTTCTAACTTGGGCCCAAATTGTAAAATGGTCTTATCTATTGGCGATTTCGTTCCAATTCACATTCCAAGTAATATTCGGCATGCTAATTACATTGCCGGTGGCCAAGTTGCATTATCTCTTATAGTTTCCGAGATATGGACTATCGATAATTTACACCTTAGGCTCTGTTTCTAACTTGGGCCCAAATTGTAAAATGGTCTTATCTATTGGCGATTTCGTTCCAATTCACATTCCAAGTAATATTCGGCATGCTAATTACATTGCCGGTGGCCAAGTTGCATTATCTCTTATAGTCTCCGAGGTATGGACTATCGATAATTTACAACTTAGGCTCTGCTTCTAACTTGGGCCCAAATTGTAAAATGGTCTTATCTTTTATCGATCTCGTTCCAATTCACATTCCAAGTAATATTCGGCATGCTAATTACATTGCCGGTTGCCAAATTGCATTATCTCTTATAGTTTCCGAGATACGGACTATCGATAATTTACACCTTAGACTCTGCTTCTAACTTGGGCCCAAATTGTAAAATGGCCTTATCTATTGGCGATTTCGTTCCAATTCACATTCCAAGTAATATTCGGCATGCTAATTACATTTCCGGTGGCCAAGTTGCATTATCTCTTATAGTTTCCGAGATATGGACTATCGATAATTTACACCTTAGGCTCTGCTTCTAACTTGGGCCCAAATTGTAAAATGGACTTATCTATTGGCGATTTCGTTCCAATTCACACTCCAAGTAATATTCGGCATGCTAATTACATAGCCGGTTGCCAAATTGCATTATCTCTTATAGTTTCCGAGATATGGACTATCGATAATTTACACCTTAGGCTCTGCTTCTAACTTGGGCCCAAATTGTAAAATGGTCTTATCTATTGGCGATTTCGTTCCAATTCACATTCCAAGTAATATTCGGCATGCTAATTACATTGCCGGTTGCCAAATTGCATTATCTCTTATAGTTTCCGAGATATGGACTATCGATAATTTACACCTTAGGCTCTGCTTCTAACTTGGGCCCAAATTGTAAAATGGTCTTATCTATTGGCGATTTCGTTCCAATTCACATTTCAAGTAATATTCGGCATGCTAATTACATTGCCGGTTGCCAAATTGCATTATCTCTTATAGTTTCCGAGATATGGACTATCAATTATTTACACCTTAGGCTCTGCTTCTAACTTGGGCCCAAATTGTAAAATGGTCTTATCTGTTGGCGATTTCGTTCCAATTCACATTCCAAGTAATATTCGGCATGATAATTACATTGCTGGTTGCCAAATTGCATTATCTCTTATAGTTTCCGAGATATGGACTGTCGATAATTTACACCTTAGGCTAACTTGGTCCCAAATTGTAAAATGGTCTTATCTATTGGCGATTTCGTTCCAATTCACATTCCAAGTAATATTCGGCATGCTAATTACATTGCTGGTTGCCAAATTGCATTATCTCTTATAGTTTCCGAGATATGGACTTTCGATAATTTACACCTTAGGCTCTGCGTCTAACTTGGGCCCAAATTGTAAAATGGTCTTATCTATTGGCGATTTCGTTCCAATTCACACTCCAAGTAATATTCCGCATGCTAATTACATTGCCGGTTGCCAAATTACACTATCTCTTATAGTTTCCGAGATATGGACTATCGATAATTTACACCTTAGGCTCTGCTTCTAACTTGGACCCAAATTGTAAAATGGTCTTATCTATTGGCGATTTCGTTCCAATTCACATTCCAAGTAATATTCGGCATGCTAATTACATTGCCGGTGGCCAAGTTGCATTAGGCTCTGCTTCTAACTTGGGCCCAAATTGTAAAATGGTCTTATCTATTGGCGATTTCGTTCCAATTCACATTCCAAGTAATATTCGGCATGCTAATTACATTGCCGGTTGCCAAATTGCATTATCTCTTATAGTTTCCGAGATATGGACTATCGATAATTTACACCTTAGTCTCTGCTTCTAACTTGGGCCCAAATTGTAAAATGGTCTTATCTATTGGCGATTTCGTTCCAATTCACATTCCAAGTAATATTCGGCATGCTAATTACATTGCCGGTGGCCAAGTTGCATTATCTCTTATAGTTTCCGAGATATGGACTACCGATAATTTACACCTTAGGCTCTGCTTCTAACTTGGGCCCAAATTGTAAAATGGTCTTATCTATTGGCGATTTCGTTCCAATTCACATTCCAAGTAATATTCGGCATGCTAATTACATTGCCGGTTGCCAAATTGCATTATCTCTTATAGTTTCCGAGATATGGACTATCGATAATTTACACCTTAGGCTCTGCTTCAAACTTGGGCCCAAATTGTAAAATGGTCTTATCTATTGGCGATTTCGTTCCAATTCACATTCCAAGTAATATTCGGCATACTAATTACATTGCCGGTTGCCAAATTGCATTATCTCTTATAGTTTCCGAGATATGGACTATCGATAATTTACACCTTAGGCTCTGTTTCTAACTTGGGCCCAAATTGTAAAATGGTCTTATCTATTGGCGATTTCGTTCCAATTCACATTCCAAGTAATATTCGGCATGCTAATTACATTGCCGGTTGCCATATTGCATTATCTCTTATAGTTTCCGAGATATGGACTATCGATAATTTACTCCTTAGGCTCTGCTTCTAACTTGGGCCCAAATTGTAAAATGGTCTTATCTATTGGCGATTTCGTTCCAATTCACATTCCAAGTAATATTCGGCATGCTAATTACATTGCCGGTTGGAAAATTGCATTATCTCTTATAGTTTCCGAGATATGGACTATCAATAATTTACACCTTAGGCTCTGCTTCTAACTTGGGCCCAAATTGTAAAATGGTCTTATCTGTTGGCGATTTCGTTCCAATTCACATTCCAAGTAATATTCGGCATGCTAATTACATTGCCGGTTGCCAAATTGCATTATCTCTTATAGTTTCCGAGATATGGACTATCGATAATTTACACCCTAGGCTCTGCTTCTAACTTGGGCCCAAATTGTAAAATGGTCTTATCTATTGGCGATTTTGTTCCAATTCACATTCCAAGTAATATTCGGCATGCTAATTACATTGCCGGTTGCCAAATTGCATTTTCTCTTATAGTTTCCGAGATATGGACTATCGATAATTTACACCTTAGACTCTGCTTCTAACTTGGGCCCAAATTGTAAAATGGTCTTATCTATTGGCGATTTCGTTCCAATTCACATTCCAAGTAATATTCGGCATGCTAATTACATTGCCGGTGGCCAAGTTGCATTATCTCTTATAGTCTCCGAGGTATGGACTATCGATAATTTACAACTTAGGCTCTGCTTCTAACTTGGGCCCAAATTGTAAAATGGTCTTATCTTTTATCCATCTCGTTCCAATTCACATTCCAAGTAATATTCGGCATGCTAATTACATTGCCGGTTGCCAAATTGCATTATCTCTTATAGTTTCCGAGATACGGACTATCGATAATTTACACCTTAGACTCTGCTTCTAACTTGGGCCCAAATTGTAAAATGGCCTTATCTATTGGCGATTTCGTTCCAATTCACATTCCAAGTAATATTCGGCATGCTAATTACATTTCCGGTGGCCAAGTTGCATTATCTCTTATAGTTTCCGAGATATGGACTATCGATAATTTACACCTTAGGCTCTGCTTCTAACTTGGGCCCAAATTGTAAAATGGACTTATCTATTGGCGATTTCGTTCCAATTCACACTCCAAGTAATATTCGGCATGCTAATTACATAGCCGGTTGCCAAATTGCATTATCTCTTATAGTTTCCGAGATATGGACTATCGATAATTTACACCTTAGGCTCTGCTTCTAACTTGGGCCCAAATTGTAAAATGGTCTTATCTATTGGCGATTTCGTTCCAATTCACATTCCAAGTAATATTCGGCATGCTAATTACATTGCCGGTTGCCAAATTGCATTATCTCTTATAATTTCCGAGATATGGACTATCGATAATTTACACCTTAGGCTCTGCTTCTAACTTGGGCCCAAATTGTAAAATGGTCTTATCTATTGGCGATTTCGTTCCAATTCACATTTCAAGTAATATTCGGCATGCTAATTACATTGCCGGTTGCCAAATTGCA
The DNA here is from genome assembly GCF_030347505.1 of Rhynchophorus ferrugineus. Taxonomy (NCBI): domain Eukaryota; kingdom Metazoa; phylum Arthropoda; class Insecta; order Coleoptera; family Curculionidae; genus Rhynchophorus; species Rhynchophorus ferrugineus. The sequence continues at coordinate 218,942 of NW_027472622.1, forward strand.
TTATCTCTTATAGTTTACGAGATATGGACTATCAATTATTTACACCTTAGGCTCTGCTTCTAACTTGGGCCCAAATTGTAAAATGGTCTTATCTGTTGGCGATTTCGTTCCAATTCACATTCCAAGTAATATTCGGCATGATAATTACATTGCCGGTTGCCAAATTGCATTAGGCTAACTTGGTCCCAAATTGTAAAATGGTCTTATCTATTGGCGATTTCGTTCCAATTCACATTCCAAGTAATATTCGGCATGCTAATTACATTGCCGGTTGCCAAATTGCATTATCTCTTATAGTTTCCGAGATATGGACTATCGATAATTTACACCTTAGTCTCTGCTTCTAACTTGGGCCCAAATTGTAAAATCGTCTTATCTATTGGCGATTTCGTTCCAATTCACATTCCAAGTAATATTCCGCATGCTAATTACATTGCCGGTGGCCATGTTGCATTATCTCTTATAGTTTCCGAGATATGGACTACCGATAATTTACACCTTAGGCTCTGCTTCTAACTTGGGCCCAAATTGTAAAATGGTCTTATCTATTGGCGATTTCGTTCCAATTCACATTCCAAGTAATATTCGGCATGCTAATTACATTGCCGGTTGCCAAATTGCATTATCTCTTATAGTTTCCGAGATATGGACTATCGATAATTTACACCTTAGGCTCTGCTTCAAACTTGGGCCCAAATTGTAAAATGGTCTTATCTATTGGCGATTTCGTTCCAATTCACATTCCAAGTAATATTCGGCATGCTAATTACATTGCCGGTTGCCAAATTGCATTATCTCTTATAGTTTCCGAGATATGGACTATCAATAATTTACACCTTAGGCTCTGCTTCTAACTTGGGCCCAAATTGTAAAATGGTCTTATCTGTTGGCGATTTCGTTCAAATTCACATTCCAAGTAATATTCGGCATGCTAATTACATTGCCGGTTGCCAAATTGCATTATCTCTTATAGTTTCCGAGATATGGACTATCGATAATTTACACCTTAGGCTCTGCTTCTAACTTGGGCCCAAATTGTAAAATGGTCTTATCTATTGGCGATTTCGTTCCAATTCACATTCCAAGTAATATTCGGCATGCTAATTACATTGCCGGTTGCCAAATTGCATTATCTCTTATAGTTTCCGAGATATGGACTATCGATAATTTACACCTTAGGCTCTGCTTCTAACTTGGGCCCAAATTGTAAAATGGTCTTATCTATTGGCGATTTCGTTCCAATTCACATTCCAAGTAATATTCGGCATGCTAATTACATTGCCGGTTGCCAAATTGCATTATCTCTTATAGTTTCCGAGATATGGACTATCGATAATTTACACCCTAGGCTCTGCTTCTAACTTGGGCCCAAATTGTAAAATGGTCTTATCTATTGGCGATTTCGTTCCAATTCACAATCCAAGTAATATTCGGCATGCTAATTACATTGCCGGTTGCCAAATTTCATTATCTCTTATGGTTTCCGAGATATGGACTATCGATAATTTACACCTTAGGCTCTGCTTCTAACTTGGGCCCAAATTGTAAAATGGTCTTATCTATTGGCGATTTCGTTCCAATTCACATTCCAAGTAATATTCGGCATGCTAATTACATTGCCGGTGGCCAAGTTGCATTATCTCTTATAGTTTCCGAGATATGGACTATCGATAATTTACACCTTAGGCTCTGTTTCTAACTTGGGCCCAAATTGTAAAATGGTCTTATCTATTGGCGATTTCGTTCCAATTCACATTCCAAGTAATATTCGGCATGCTAATTACATTGCCGGTGGCCAAGTTGCATTATCTCTTATAGTCTCCGAGGTATGGACTATCGATAATTTACAACTTAGGCTCTGCTTCTAACTTGGGCCCAAATTGTAAAATGGTCTTATCTTTTATCGATCTCGTTCCAATTTACATTCCAAGTAATATTCGGCATGCTAATTACATTGCCGGTTGCCAAATTGAATTATCTCTTATAGTTTCCGAGATACGGCTAACTTGGGCCCAAATTGTAAAATGGCCTTATCTATTGGCGATTTCGTTCCAATTCACATTCCAAGTAATATTCGGCATGCTAATTACATTTCCGGTGGCCAAGTTGCATTATCTCTTATAGTTTCCGAGATATGGACTATCGATAATTTACACCTTAGGCTCTGCTTCTAACTTGGGCCCAAATTGTAAAATGGACTTATCTATTGGCGATTTCGTTCCAATTCACACTCCAAGTAATATTCGGCATGCTAATTACATAGCCGGTTGCCAAATTGCATTATCTCTTATAGTTTCCGAGATATGGACTATCGATAATTTACACCTTAGGCTCTGCTTCTAACTTGGGCCCAAATTGTAAAATGGTCTTATCTATTGGCGATTTCGTTCCAATTCACATTCCAAGTAATATTCGGCATGCTAATTACATTGCCGGTTGCCAAATTGCATTATCTCTTATAGTTTCCGAGATATGGACTATCGATAATTTACACCTTAGGCTCTGCTTCTAACTTGGGCCCAAATTGTAAAATGGTCTTATCTATTGGCGATTTCGTTCCAATTCACATTTCAAGTAATATTCGGCATGCTAATTACATTGCCGGTTGCCAAATTGCATTATCTCTTATAGTTTCCGAGATATGGACTATCAATTATTTACACCTTAGGCTCTGCTTCTAACTTGGGCCCAAATTGTAAAATGGTCTTATCTGTTGGCGATTTCGTTCCAATTCACATTCCAAGTAATATTCGGCATGATAATTACATTGCTGGTTGCCAAATTGCATTATCTCTTATAGTTTCCGAGATATGGACTACCGATAATTTACACCTTAGGCTAACTTGGTCCCAAATTGTAAAATGGTCTTATCTATTGGCGATTTCGTTCCAATTCACATTCCAAGTAATATTCGGCATGCTAATTACATTGCTGGTTGCCAAATTGCATTATCTCTTATAGTTTCCGAGATATGGACTTTCGATAATTTACACCTTAGGCTCTGCGTCTAACTTGGGCCCAAATTGTAAAATGGTCTTATCTATTGGCGATTTCGTTCCAATTCACACTCCAAGTAATATTCCGCATGCTAATTACATTGCCGGTTGCCAAATTACACTATCTCTTATAGTTTCCGAGATATGGACTATCGATAATTTACACCTTAGGCTCTGCTTCTAACTTGGACCCAAATTGTAAAATGGTCTTATCTATTGGCGATTTCGTTCCAATTCACATTCCAAGTAATATTCGGCATGCTAATTACATTGCCGGTGGCCAAGTTGCATTATCTCTTATAGTTTCCGAGATATGGACTATCGATAATTTACACCTTAGGCTCTGCTTCTAACTTGGGCCCAAATTGTAAAATGGTCTTATCTATTGGCGATTTCGTTCCAATTCACATTCCAAGTAATATTCGGCATGCTAATTACATTGCCGGTTGCCAAATTGCATTATCTCTTATAGTTTCCGAGATATGGACTATCGATAATTTACACCTTAGTCTCTGCTTCTAACTTGGGCCCAAATTGTAAAATGGTCTTATCTATTGGCGATTTCGTTCCAATTCACATTCCAAGTAATATTCGGCATGCTAATTACATTGCCGGTGGCCAAGTTGCATTATCTCTTATAGTTTCCGAGATATGGACTACCGATAATTTACACCTTAGGCTCTGCTTCTAACTTGGGCCCAAATTGTAAAATGGTCTTATCTATTGGCGATTTCGTTCCAATTCACATTCCAAGTAATATTCGGCATGCTAATTACATTGCCGGTTGCCAAATTGCATTATCTCTTATAGTTTCCGAGATATGGACTATCGATAATTTACACCTTAGGCTCTGCTTCAAACTTGGGCCCAAATTGTAAAATGGTCTTATCTATTGGCGATTTCGTTCCAATTCACATTCCAAGTAATATTCGGCATACTAATTACATTGCCGGTTGCCAAATTGCATTATCTCTTATAGTTTCCGAGATATGGACTATCGATAATTTACACCTTAGGCTCTGTTTCTAACTTGGGCCCAAATTGTAAAATGGTCTTATCTATTGGCGATTTCGTTCCAATTCACATTCCAAGTAATATTCGGCATGCTAATTACATTGCCGGTTGCCATATTGCATTATCTCTTAGAGTTTCCGAGATATGGACTATCGATAATTTACTCCTTAGGCTCTGCTTCTAACTTGGGCCCAAATTGTAAAATGGTCTTATCTATTGGCGATTTCGTTCCAATTCACATTCCAAGTAATATTCGGCATGCTAATTACATTGCCGGTTGGAAAATTGCATTATCTCTTATAGTTTCCGAGATATGGACTATCAATAATTTACACCTTAGGCTCTGCTTCTAACTTGGGCCCAAATTGTAAAATGGTCTTATCTGTTGGCGATTTCGTTCCAATTCACATTCCAAGTAATATTCGGCATGCTAATTACATTGCCGGTTGCCAAATTGCATTATCTCTTATAGTTTCCGAGATATGGACTATCGATAATTTACACCCTAGGCTCTGCTTCTAACTTGGGCCCAAATTGTAAAATGGTCTTATCTATTGGCGATTTTGTTCCAATTCACATTCCAAGTAATATTCGGCATGCTAATTACATTGCCGGTTGCCAAATTGCATTTTCTCTTATAGTTTCCGAGATATGGACTATCGATAATTTACACCTTAGACTCTGCTTCTAACTTGGGCCCAAATTGTAAAATGGTCTTATCTATTGGCGATTTCGTTCCAATTCACATTCCAAGTAATATTCGGCATGCTAATTACATTGCCGGTGGCCAAGTTGCATTATCTCTTATAGTCTCCGAGGTATGGACTATCGATAATTTACAACTTAGGCTCTGCTTCTAACTTGGGCCCAAATTGTAAAATGGTCTTATCTTTTATCGATCTCGTTCCAATTCACATTCCAAGTAATATTCGGCATGCTAATTACATTGCCGGTTGCCAAATTGCATTAGGCTAACTTGGGCCCAAATTGTAAAATGGCCTTATCTATTGGCGATTTCGTTCCAATTCACATTCCAAGTAATATTCGGCATGCTAATTACATTTCCGGTGGCCAAGTTGCATTATCTCTTATAGTTTCCGAGATATGGACTATCGATAATTTACACCTTAGGCTCTGCTTCTAACTTGGGCCCAAATTGTAAAATGGACTTATCTATTGGCGATTTCGTTCCAATTCACACTCCAAGTAATATTCGGCATGCTAATTACATAGCCGGTTGCCAAATTGCATTATCTCTTATAGTTTCCGAGATATGGACTATCGATAATTTACACCTTAGGCTCTGCTTCTAACTTGGGCCCAAATTGTAAAATGGTCTTATCTATTGGCGATTTCGTTCCAATTCACATTCCAAGTAATATTCGGCATGCTAATTACATTGCCGGTTGCCAAATTGCATTATCTCTTATAGTTTCCGAGATATGGACTATCGATAATTTACACCTTAGGCTCTGCTTCTAACTTGGGCCCAAATTGTAAAATGGTCTTATCTATTGGCGATTTCGTTCCAATTCACATTTCAAGTAATATTCGGCATGCTAATTACATTGCCGGTTGCCAAATTGCATTATCTCTTATAGTTTACGAGATATGGACTATCAATTATTTACACCTTAGGCTCTGCTTCTAACTTGGGCCCAAATTGTAAAATGGTCTTATCTGTTGGCGATTTCGTTCCAATTCACATTCCAAGTAATATTCGGCATGCTAATTACATTGCCGGTTGCCAAATTGCATTATCTCTTATAGTTTCCGAGATATGGACTATCGATAATTTACACCTTATCTCTTATAGTTTCCGAGATATGGACTATCGATAATTTACACCTTAGGCTCTGCTTCTAACTTGGGCCCAAATTGTAAAATGGTCTTATCTATTGGCGATTTCGTTCCAATTCACATTCCAAGTAATATTCGGCATGCTAATTACATTGCTGGTTGCCAAATTGCATTATCTCTTATAGTTTCCGAGATATGGACTTTCGATAATTTACACCTTAGGCTCTGCGTCTAACTTGGGCCCAAATTGTAAAATGGTCTTATCTATTGGCGATTTCGTTCCAATTCACACTCCAAGTAATATTCCGCATGCTAATTACATTGCCGGTTGCCAAATTACACTATCTCTTATAGTTTCCGAGATATGGACTATCGATAATTTACACCTTAGGCTCTGCTTCTAACTTGGACCCAAATTGTAAAATGGTCTTATCTATTGGCGATTTCGTTCCAATTCACATTCCAAGTAATATTCGGCATGCTAATTACATTGCCGGTTGGCAAATTGCATTATCTCTTATAGTTTCCGAGATATGGACTATAGATAATTTACTCCTTAGGCTCTGCTTCTAACTTGGGCCCAAATTGTAAAATGGTCTTATCTATTGGCGATTTCGTTCCAATTCACATTCCAAGTAATATTCGGCATGCTAATTACATTGCCGGTTGGAAAATTGCATTATCTCTTATAGTTTCCGAGATATGGACTATCAATAATTTACACCTTAGGCTCTGCTTCTAACTTGGGCCCAAATTGTAAAATGGTCTTATCTGTTGGCGATTTCGTTCCAATTCACATTCCAAGTAATATTCGGCATGCTAATTACATTGCCGGTTGCCAAATTGCATTATCTCTTATAGTTTCCGAGATATGGACTATCGATAATTTACACCTTAGGCTCTGCTTCTAACTTGGGCCCAAATTGTAAAATGGTCTTATCTATTGGCGATTTCGTTCCAATTCACATTCCAAGTAATATTCGGCATGCTAATTACATTGCCGGTTGCCAAATTGCATTTTCTCTTATAGTTTCCGAGATATGGACTATCGATAATTTACACCTTAGACTCTGCTTCTAACTTGGGCCCAAATTGTAAAATGGTCTTATCTATTGGCGATTTCGTTCCAATTCACATTCCAAGTAATATTCGGCATGCTAATTACATTGCCGGTGGCCAAGTTGCATTATCTCTTATAGTTTCCGAGATATGGACTATCGATAATTTACAACTTAGGCTCTGCTTCTAACTTGGGCCCAAATTGTAAAATGGTCTTATCTATTGGCGATTTCGTTCCAATTCACATTCCAAGTAATATTCGGCATGCTAATTACATTGCCGGTTGCCAAATTGCATTAGGCTAACTTGGGCCCAAATTGTAAAATGGTCTTATCTATTGGCGATTTCGTTCCAATTCACATTTCAAGTAATATTCGGCATGCTAATTACATTGCCGGTTGCCAAATTGCATTATCTCTTATAGTTTCCGAGATATGGACTATCAATTATTTACACCTTAGGCTCTGCTTCTAACTTGGGCCCAAATTGTAAAATGGTCTTATCTGTTGGCGATTTCGTTCCAATTCACATTCCAAGTAATATTCGGCATGATAATTACATTGCCGGTTGCCAAATTACACTATCTCTTATAGTTTCCGAGATATGGACTATCGATAATTTACACCTTAGGCTCTGCTTCTAACTTGGTCCCAAATTGTAAAATGGTCTTATCTATTGGCGATTTCGTTCCAATTCACATTCCAAGTAATATTCGGCATGCTAATTACATTGCTGGTTGCCAAATTGCATTATCTCTTATAGTTTCCGAGATATGGACTTTCGATAATTTACACCTTAGGCTCTGCGTCTAACTTGGGCCCAAATTGTAAAATGGTCTTATCTATTGGCGATTTCGTTCCAATTCACACTCCAAGTAATATTCCGCATGCTAATTACATTGCCGGTTGCCAAATTACACTATCTCTTATAGTTTCCGAGATATGGACTATCGATAATTTACACCTTAGACTCTGCTTCTAACTTGGACCCAAATTGTAAAATGGTCTTATCTATTGGCGATTTCGTTCCAATTCACATTCCAAGTAATATTCGGCATGCTAATTACATTGCCGGTGGCCAAGTTGCATTATCTCTTATAGTTTCCGAGATATGGACTATCGATAATTTACACCTTAGGCTCTGCTTCTAACTTGGGCCCAAATTGTAAAATGGTCTTATCTATTGGCGATTTCGTTCCAATTCACATTCCAAGTAATATTCGGCATGCTAATTACATTGCCGGTTGCCAAATTGCATTATCTCTTATAGTTTCCGAGATATGGACTATCGATAATTTACACCTTAGTCTCTGCTTCTAACTTGGGCCCAAATTGTAAAATGGTCTTATCTATTGGCGATTTCGTTCCAATTCACATTCCAAGTAATATTCGGCATGCTAATTACATTGCCGGTTGCCAAGGTTCATTGGACTAACTTGGGCCCAAATTGTAAAATGGTCTTATCTATTGGCGATTTCGTTCCAATTCACATTCCAAGTAATATTCGGCATGCTAATTACATTGCCGGTTGCCAAATTGCATTATCTCTTATAGTTTCCGAGATATGGACTATCGATAATTTACACCTTAGGCTCTGCTTCTAACTTGGGCCCAAATTGTAAAATGGTCTTATCTATTGGCGATTTCGTTCCAATTCACATTCCAAGTAATATTCGGCATACTAATTACATTGCCGGTTGCCAAATTGCATTATCTCTTATAGTTTCCGAGATATGGACTATCGATAATTTACACCTTAGGCTCTGCTTCAAACTTGGGCCCAAATTGTAAAATGGTCTTATCTATTGGCGATTTCGTTCCAATTCACATTCCAAGTAATATTCGGCATGCTAATTACATTGCCGGTTGCCAAATTGCATTATCTCTTATAGTTTCCGAGATATGGACTATCGATAATTTACACCTTAGGCTCTGCTTCTAACTTGGGCCCAAATTGTAAAATGGTCTTATCTATTGGCGATTTCGTTCCAATTCACATTCCAAGTAATATTCGGCATGCTAATTACATTGCCGGTTGCCAAATTGCATTATCTCTTATAGTTTCCGAGATATGGACTATCGATAATTTACACCTTAGGCTCTGCTTCTAACTTGGGCCCAAATTGTAAAATGGTCTTATCTATTGGCGATTTCGTTCCAATTCTCATTCCAAGTAATATTCGGCATGCTAATTACATTGCCGGTTGCCAAATTGCATTATCTCTTATAGTTTCCGAGATATGGACTATCGATAATTTACACCTTAGGCTCTGCTTCTAACTTGGGCCCAAATTGTAAAATGGTCTTATCTATTGGCGATTTCGTTCCAATTCACATTCCAAGTAATATTCGGCATGCTAATTACATTGCCGGTTGCCAAATTGCATTATCTCTTATGGTTTCCGAGATATGGACTATCGATAATTTACACCTTAGGCTCTGCTTCTAACTTGGGCCCAAATTGTAAAATGGTCTTATCTTTTGGCGATCTCGTTCCAATTCACATTCCAAGTAATATTCGGCATGATAATTACATTGCCGGTTGCCAAATTGCATTATCTCTTATAGTCTCCGAGATATGGACTATCGATAATTTACACCTTAGGCTCTGCTTCTAACTTGGTCCCAAATTGTAAAATGGTCTTATCTTTTGGCGATCTCGTTCCAATTCACATTCCAAGTAATATTCGGCATGCTAATTACATTGCCGGTTGCCAAATTGCATTATCTCTTATAGTTTCCGAGATATGGACTATCGATAATTTACACCTTAGACTCTGCTTCTAACTTGGGCCCAAATTGTAAAATGGTCTTATCTATTGGCGATTTCGTTCCAATTCACATTCCAAGTAATATTCGGCATGCTAATTACATTGCCGGTTGCCAAGTTGCATTATCTCTTATAGTTTCCGAGGTATGGACTATCGATAATTTACACCTTAGGCTCTGCTTCTAACTTGGGCCCAAATTGTAAAATGGTCTTATCTTTTGGCGATCTCGTTCCATTTCACATTCCAAGTAATATTCGGCATGCTAATTACATTGCCGGTTGCCAAATTGCATTATATCTTGTAGTTTCCGAGATATGGACTATCGATAATTTACACCTTAGGCTCTGCTTCTAACTTGGGCCCAAATTGTAAAATGGTCTTATCTATTGGCGATTTCGTTCCAATTCACATTCCAAGTAATACTCGGCATGCTAATTACATTGCCGGTAGCCAAGTTGCATTATCTCTTATAGTTTCCGAGGTATGGACTATCGATTATTTACACCTTAGGCTCTGCTTCTAACTTGAGCCCAAATTGTAAAATGGTCTTATCTTTTGGCGATTTCGTTCCAATTCACATTCCAAGTAATATTCGGCATGCTAATTACATTGCCGGTGGCCAAGTTGCATTATCTCTTATAGTTTCCGAGGTATGGACTATCGATAATTTACACCTTAGGCTCTGCTTCTAACTTGGGCCCAAATTGTAAAATGGTCTTATCTTTTGGCGATCTCGTTCCATTTCACATTCCAAGTAATATTCGGCATGCTAATTACATTGCCGGTTGCCAAATTGCATTATCTCTTGTAGTTTCCGAGATATGGACTATCGATAATTTACACCTTAGGCTCTGCTTCTAACTTGGGCCCAAATTGTAAAATGGTCTTATCTATTGGCGATTTCGTTCCAATTCACATTCCAAGTAATATTCGGCATGCTAATTACATTGCCGGTTGCCAAATTGCATTATCTCTTATAGTTTCCGAGATATGGACTATCGATAATTTACACCTTAGGCTCTGCTTCTAACTTGCGCCCAAATTGTAAAATGGTCTTATCTATTGGCGATTTCGTTCCAATTCACATTCCAAGTAATATTCGGCATGCTAATTACATTGCCGGTTGCCAAATTGCATTATCTCTTATAGTTTCCGAGATATGGACTATCGATAATTTACACCTTAGGCTCTGCTTCTAACTTGGGCCCAAATTGTAAAATGGTCTTATCTATTGGCGATTTCGTTCCAATTCACATTCCAAGTAATATTCGGCATGCTAATTACATTGCCGGTTGCCAAATTGCATTATCTCTTATAGTTTCCGAGATATGGACTATCGATAATTTACACCTTAGGCTCTGCTTCTAACTTGGACCCAAATTGTAAAATGGTCTTATCTATTGGCGATTTCGTTCCAATTCACATTCCAAGTAATATTCGTCATGCTAATTACATTGCCGGTGGCCAAGTTGCGTTATCTCTTATAGTTTCCGAGATATGGACTATCGATAATTTACACCTTAGGCTCTGCTTCTAACTTGGGCCCAAATTGTAAAATGGTCTTATCTATTGGCGATTTCGTTCCAATTCACATTCCAAGTAATATTCGGCATGCTAATTACATTGCCGGTTGCCAAATTGCATTATCTCTTATAGTTTCCGAGATATGGACTATCGATAATTTACACCTTAGTCTCTGCTTCTAACTTGGGCCCAAATAGTAAAATGGTCTTATCTATTGGCGAATTCATTCCAATTCACATTCCAAGTAATATTCGGCATGCTAATTACATTGCCGGTGGCCAAGTTGCATTAGGGTACCTTGGGCCCAAATTGTAAAATGGTCTTATCTATTGGCGATTTCGTTCCAATTCACATTCCAAGTAATATTCGGCATGCTAATTACATTGCCGGTTGCCAAATTGCATTATCTCTTATAGTTTCCGAGATATGGACTATCGATAATTTACACCTTAGGCTCTGCTTCTAACTTGGTCCCAAATTGTAAAATGGTCTTATCTATTGGCGATTTCGTTCCAATTCACATTCCAAGTAATATTCGGCATGCTAATTACTTTGCCGGTTGCCAAATTGCATGATCTCTTATAGTTTCCGAGATATGGACTATCGATAATTTACACCTTAGGCTCTGCTTCTAACTTGGGCCCAAATTGTAAAATGGTCTTATCTATTGGCGATTTCGTTCCAATTCACATTCCAAGTAATATTCGGCATGCTAATTACATTGCCGGTTGCCAAATTGCATTAGGCTAACTTGGGCCCAAATTGTAAAATGGTCTTATCTATTGGCGATTTCGTTCCAATTCACATTCCAAGTAATATTCGGCATGCTAATTACATTGCTGGTTGCCAAATTGCATTATCTCTTATAGTTTCCGAGATATGGACTTTCGATAATTTACACCTTAGGCTCTGCGTCTAACTTGGGCCCAAATTGTAAAATGGTCTTATCTATTGGCGATTTCGTTCCAATTCACACTCCAAGTAATATTCCGCATGCTAATTACATTGCCGGTTGCCAAATTACACTATCTCTTATAGTTTCCGAGATATGGACTATCGATAATTTACACCTTAGGCTCTGCTTCTAACTTGGACCCAAATTGTAAAATGGTCTTATCTATTGGCGATTTCGTTCCAATTCACATTCCAAGTAATATTCGGCATGCTAATTACATTGCCGGTGGCCAAGTTGCATTATCTCTTATAGTTTCCGAGATATGGACTATCGATAATTTACACCTTAGGCTCTGCTTCTAACTTGGGCCCAAATTGTAAAATGGTCTTATCTATTGGCGATTTCGTTCCAATTCACATTCCAAGTAATATTCGGCATGCTAATTACATTGCCGGTTGCCAAATTGCATTATCTCTTATAGTTTCCGAGATATGGACTATCGATAATTTACACCTTAGTCTCTGCTTCTAACTTGGGCCCAAATTGTAAAATGGTCTTATCTATTGGCGATTTCGTTCCAATTCACATTCCAAGTAATATTCGGCATGCTAATTACTTTGCCGGTTGCCAAATTGCATGATCTCTTATAGTTTCCGAGATATGGACTATCGATAATTTACACCTTAGGCTCTGCTTCTAACTTGGGCCCAAATTGTAAAATGGTCTTATCTGTTGGCGATTTCGTTCCAATTCACATTCCAAGTAATATTCGGCATGCTAATTACATTGCCGGTTGCCAAATTGCATTAGGCTAACTTGGGCCCAAATTTTAAAATGGTCTTATCTATTGGCGATTTCGTTCCAATTCACATTCCAAGTAATATTCGGCATGCTAATTACATTGCCGGTGGCCAAGTTGCATTATCTCTTATAGTTTCCGAGGTATGGACTATCGATAATTTACACCTTAGGCTCTGCTTCTAACTTGGGCCCAAATTGTAAAATGGTCTTATCTATTGGCGATTTCGTTCCAATTCACATTCCAAGTAATATTCGGCATGCTAATTACATTGCCGGTGGCCAAGTTGCATTATCTCTTATAGTTTCCGAGGTATGGACTATCGATAATTTACACCTTAGGCTCTGCTTCTAACTTGGGCCCAAATTGTAAAATGGTCTTATCTTTTGGCGATCTCGTTCCATTTCACATTCCAAGTAATATTCGGCATGCTATTTACATTGCCGGTTGCCAAATTGCATTATCTCTTATAGTTTCCGAGATATGGACTATCGATAATTTACACCTTAGGCTCTGCTTATAACTTGGGCCCAAATTGTAAAATGGTCTTATCTATTGGCGATTTCGTTCCAATTCACATTCCAAGTAATATTCGGCATGCTAATTACATTGCCGGTTGCCAAATTGCATTATCTCTTATAGTCTCCGAGATATGGACTATCGATAATTTACACCTTAGGCTCTGCTTCTAACTTGCGCCCAAATTGTAAAATGGTCTTATCTATTGGCGATTTCGTTCGAATTCACATTCCAAGTAATATTCGGCATGCTAATTACATTGCCGGTTGCCAAATTGCATTATCTCTTATAGTTTCCGAGATATGGACTATCGATAATTTACACCTAAGGCTCTGCTTCTAACTTGGGCCCAAATTGTAAAATGGTCTTATCTATTGGCGATTTCGTTCCAATTCACATTCCAAGTAATATTCGGCATGCTAATTACATTGCCGGTTGCCAAATTGCATTATCTCTTATAGTTTCCGAGATATGGACTATCGATAATTTACACCTTAGGCTCTGCTTCTAACTTGGGCCCAAATTGTAAAATGGTCTTATCTATTGGCGATTTCGTTACAATTCACATTCCAAGTAATATTCGGCATGCTAATTACATTGCCGGTTGCCAAATTGCATGATCTCTTATAGTTTCCGAGATATGGACTATCGATAATTTACACCTTAGGCTCTGCTTCTAACTTGGGCCCAAATTGTAAAATGGTCTTATCTATTGGTGATTTCGTTCCAATTCACATTCCAAGTAATATTCGGCATGCTAATTACATTGCCGGTTGCCAAATTGCATTAGGCTAACTTGGGCCCAAATTGTAAAATGGTCTTATCTATTGGCGATTTCGTTCCAATTCACATTCCAAGTAATATTCGGCATGCTAATTACATTGCTGGTTGCCAAATTGCATTATCTCTTATAGTTTCCGAGATATGGACTTTCGATAATTTACACCTTAGGCTCTGCTTCTAACTTGGGCCCAAATTGTAAAATGGTCTTATCTATTGGCGATTTCGTTCCAATTCACACTCCAAGTAATATTCCGCATGCTAATTACATTGCCGGTTGCCAAATTACACTACCTCTTATAGTTTCCGAGATATGGACTATCGATAATTTACACCTTAGGCTCTGCTTCTAACTTGGACCCAAATTTTAAAATGGTCTTATCTATTGGCGATTTCGTTCCAATTCACATTCCAAGTAATATTCGGCATGCTAATTACATTGCCGGTGGCCAAGTTGCATTATCTCTTATAGTTTCCGAGATATGGACTATCGATAATTTACACCTTAGGCTCTGCTTCTAACTTGGGCCCAAATTGTAAAATGGTCTTATCTATTGGCGATTTCGTTCCAATTCACATTCCAAGTAATATTCGGCATGCTAATTACATTGCCGGTTGCCAAATTGCATTATCTCTTATAGTTTCCGAGATATGGACTATCGATAATTTACACCTTAGTCTCTGCTTCTAACTTGGGCCCAAATTGTAAAATGGTCTTATCTATTGGCGATTTCGTTCCAATTCACATTCCAAGTAATATTTGGCATGCTAATTATTTTGCCGGTGGCCAAGTTGCATTATCTCTTATAGTTTCCGAGATATGGACTTTCGATAATTTACACCTTAGGCTCTGCTTCTAACTTGGGCCCAAATTGTAAAATGGTCTTATCTATTGGCGATTTCGTTCCAATTCACACTCCAAGTAATATTCCGCATGCTAATTACATTGCCGGTTGCCAAATTACACTATCTCTTATAGTTTCCGAGATATGGACTATCGATAATTTACACCTTAGGCTCTGCTTCTAACTTGGACCCAAATTTTAAAATGGTCTTATCTATTGGCGATTTCGTTCCAATTCACATTCCAAGTAATATTCGGCATGCTAATTACATTGCCGGTGGCCAAGTTGCATTATCTCTTATAGTTTCCGAGATATGGACTATCGATAATTTACACCTTAGGCTCTGCTTCTAACTTGGGCCCAAATTGTAAAATGGTCTTATCTATTGGCGATTTCGTTCCAATTCACATTCCAAGTAATATTCGGCATGCTAATTACATTGCCGGTTGCCAAATTGCATTATCTCTTATAGTTTCCGAGATATGGACTATCGATAATTTACACCTTAGTCTCTGCTTCTAACTTGGGCCCAAATTGTAAAATGGTCTTATCTATTGGCGATTTCGTTCCAATTCACATTCCAAGTAATATTCGGCATGCTAATTATTTTGCCGGTTGCCAAATTGCATGATCTCTTATAGTTTCCGAGATATGGACTCTCGATAATTTTCACCTTAGGCTCTGCTTCTAACTTGGGCCCAAATTGTAAAATGGTCTTATCTAATGGCGATTTCGTTCCAATTCACATTCCAAGTAATATTCGGCATGCTAATTACATTGCCGGTTCCCAAATTGCATTAGGCTAACTTGGGCCCAAATTGTAAAATGGTCTTATCTATTGGCGATTTCGTTCCAATTCACATTCCAAGTAATATTCGGCATGCTAATTACATTGCCGGTGGCCAAGTTGCATTATCTCTTATAGTTTCCGAGGTATGGACTATCGATTATTTACACCTTAGGCTCTGCTTCTAACTTGGGCCCAAATTGTAAAATGGTCTTATCTTTTGGCGATCTCGTTCCAATTCACATTCCAAGTAATATTCGGCATGCTAATTACATTGCCGGTTGCCAAATTGCATTATCTCTTATAGTTTCCGAGATATGGACTATCGATAATTTACACCTTAGGCTCTGCTTCTAACTTGGGCCCAAATTGTAAAATGGCCTTATCTTTTGGCGATCTCGTTCCATTTCACATTCCAAGTAATATTCGGCATGCTATTTACATTGCCGGTTGCCAAATTGCATTATCTCTTATAGTTTCCGAGATATGGACTATCGATAATTTACACCTTAGGCTCTGCTTATAACTTGGGCCCAAATTGTAAAATGGTCTTATCTATTGGCGATTTCGTTCCAATTCACATTCCAAGTAATATTCGGCATGCTAATTACATTGCCGGTTGCCAAATTGCATTATCTCTTATAGTCTCCGAGATATGGACTATCGATAATTTACACCTTAGGCTCTGCTTCTAACTTGCGCCCAAATTGTAAAATGGTCTTATCTATTGGCGATTTCGTTCCAATTCACATTCCAAGTAATATTCGGCATGCTAATTACATTGCCGGTTGCCAAATTGCATTATCTCTTATAGTTTCCGAGATATGGACTATCGATAATTTACACCTAAGGCTCTGCTTCTAACTTGGGCCCAAATTGTAAAATGGTCTTATCTATTGGCGATTTCGTTCCAATTCACATTCCAAGTAATATTCGGCATGCTAATTACATTGCCGGTTGCCAAATTGCATTATCTCTTATAGTTTCCGAGATATGGACTATCGATAATTTACACCTTAGGCTCTGCTTCTAACTTGGGCCCAAATTGTAAAATGGTCTTATCTATTGGCGATTTCGTTCCAATTCACATTCCAAGTAATATTCGGCATGCTAATTACATTGCCGGTTGCCAAATTGCATGATCTCTTATAGTTTCCGAGATATGGACTATCGATAATTTACACCTTAGGCTCTGCTTCTAACTTGGGCCCAAATTGTAAAATGGTCTTATCTATTGGCGATTTCGTTCCACTTCACATTCCAAGTAATATTCGGCATGCTAATCTAACTTGGGCCCAAATTGTAAAATGGTCTTATCTATTGGCGATTTCGTTTCAATTCACATTCCAAGTAATATTCGGCATGCTAATTACATTGCTGGTTGCCAAATTGCATTATCTCTTATAGTTTCCGAGATATGGACTTTCGATAATTTACACCTTAGGCTCTGCTTCTAACTTGGGCCCAAATTGTAAAATGGTCTTATCTATTGGCGATTTCGTTCCAATTCACACTCCAAGTAATATTCCGCATGCTAATTACATTGCCGGTTGCCAAATTACACTATCTCTTATAGTTTCCGAGATATGGACTATCGATAATTTACACCTTAGGCTCTGCTTCTAACTTGGACCCAAATTTTAAAATGGTCTTATCTATTGGCGATTTCGTTCCAATTCACATTCCAAGTAATATTCGGCATGCTAATTACATTGCCGGTGGCCAAGTTGCATTATCTCTTATAGTTTCCGAGATATGGACTATCGATAATTTACACCTTAGGCTCTGCTTCTAACTTGGGCCCAAATTGTAAAATGGTCTTATCTATTGGCGATTTCGTTCCAATTCACATTCCAAGTAATATTCGGCATGCTAATTACATTGCCGGTTGCCAAATTGCATTATCTCTTATAGTTTCCGAGATATGGACTATCGATAATTTACACCTTAGTCTCTGCTTCTAACTTGGGCCCAAATTGTAAAATGGTCTTATCTATTGGCGATTTCGTTCCAATTCACATTCCAAGTAATATTCGGCATGCTAATTACATTGCCGGTTGCCAAATTGCATTATCTCTTATAGTTTCGAGATATGGACTATCGATAATTTACACCTTAGGCTCTGCTTCAAACTTGGGCCCAAATTGTAAAATGGTCTTATCTATTGGCGATTTCGCTCCAATTCACATTCCAAGTAATATTCGGCATGCTAATTACATTGCCGGTTGCCAAATTGCATTATCTCTTATAGTTTCCGAGATATGGACTATCAATAATTTACACCTTAGGCTCTGCTTCTAACTTGGGCCCAAATTGTAAAATGGTCTTATCTGTTGGCGATTTCGTTGCAATTCACATTCCAAGTAATATTCGGCATGCTAATTACATTGCCGGTTGCCAAATTGCATTAGGCTCTGCTTCTAACTTGGGCCCAAATTGTAAAATGGTCTTATCTATTGGCGATTTCGTTCCAATTCACATTCCAAGTAATATTCGGCATGCTAATTACATTGCCGGTTGCCAAATTGCATTATCTCTTATAGTTTCCGAGATATGGACTATCGATAATTTACACCTTAGGCTCTGCTTCTAACTTGGGCCCAAATTGTAAAATGGTCTTATCTATTGGCGATTTCGTTCCAATTCACATTCCAAGTAATATTCGGCATGCTAATTACATTGCCGGTTGCCAAATTGCATTATCTCTTATAGTTTCCGAGATATGGACTATCGATAATTTACACCCTAGGCTCTGCTTCTAACTTGGGCCCAAATTGTAAAATGGTCTTATCTATTGGCGATTTCGTTCCAATTCACATTCCAAGTAATATTCGGCATGCTAATTACATTGCCGGTTGCCAAATTGCATTATCTCTTATGGTTTCCGAGATATGGACTATCGATAATTTACACCTTAGGCTCTGCTTCTAACTTGGGCCCAAATTGTAAAATGGTCTTATCTATTGGCGATTTCGTTCCAATTCACATTCCAAGTAATATTCGGCATGCTAATTACATTGCCGGTGGCCAAGTTGCATTATCTCTTATAGTTTCCGAGATATGGACTATCGATAATTTACTCCTTAGGCTCTGCTTCTAACTTGGGCCCAAATTGTAAAATGGTCTTATCTATTGGCGATTTCGTTCCAATTCACATTCCAAGTAATATTCGGCATGCTAATTACATTGCCGGTTGGAAAATTGCATTATCTCTTATAGTTTCCGAGATATGGACTATCAATAATTTACACCTTAGGCTCTGCTTCTAACTTGGGCCCAAATTGTAAAATGGTCTTATCTGTTGGCGATTTCGTTCCAATTCACATTCCAAGTAATATTCGGCATGCTAATTACATTGCCGGTTGCCAAATTGCATTATCTCTTATAGTTTCCGAGATATGGACTATCGATAATTTACACCCTAGGCTCTGCTTCTAACTTGGGCCCAAATTGTAAAATGGTCTTATCTATTGGCGATTTCGTTCCAATTCACATTCCAAGTAATATTCGGCATGCTAATTACATTGCCGGTTGCCAAATTGCATTTTCTCTTATAGTTTCCGAGATATGGACTATCGATAATTTACACCTTAGACTCTGCTTCTAACTTGGGCCCAAATTGTAAAATGGTCTTATCTATTGGCGATTTCGTTCCAATTCACATTCCAAGTAATATTCGGCATGCTAATTACATTGCCGGTGGCCAAGTTGCATTATCTCTTATAGTCTCCGAGGTATGGACTATCGATAATTTACAACTTAGGCTCTGCTTCTAACTTGGGCCCAAATTGTAAAATGGTCTTATCTTTTATCGATCTCGTTCCAATTCACATTCCAAGTAATATTCGGCATGCTAATTACATTGCCGGTTGCCAAATTGCATTATCTCTTATAGTTTCCGAGATACGGACTATCGATAATTTACACCTTAGACTCTGCTTCTAACTTGGGCCCAAATTGTAAAATGGCCTTATCTATTGGCGATTTCGTTCCAATTCACATTCCAAGTAATATTCGGCATGCTAATTACATTTCCGGTGGCCAAGTTGCATTATCTCTTATAGTTTCCGAGATATGGACTATCGATAATTTACACCTTAGGCTCTGCTTCTAACTTGGGCCCAAATTGTAAAATGGACTTATCTATTGGCGATTTCGTTCCAATTCACATTCCAAGTAATATTCGGCATGCTAATTACATAGCCGGTTGCCAAATTGCATTATCTCTTATAGTTTCCGAGATATGGACTATCGATAATTTACACCTTAGGCTCTGCTTCTAACTTGGGCCCAAATTGTAAAATAGTCTTATCTATTGGCGATTTCGTTCCAATTCACATTCCAAGTAATATTCGGCATGCTAATTACATTGCCGGTTGCCAAATTGCATTATCTCTTATAGTCTCCGAGATATGGACTATCGATAATTTACACCTTAGGCTCTGCTTCTAACTTGGGCCCAAATTGTAAAATGGTCTTATCTATTGGCGATTTCGTTCCAATTCACATTCCAAGTAGTATTCGGCATGCTAATTACATTGCCGGTTGCCAAATTGCATTATCTCTTATAGTTTCCGAGATATGGACTATCGATAATTTACACCTTAGGCTCTGCTTCTAACTTGGGCCCAAATTGTAAAATGGTCTTATCTATTGGCGATTTCGTTCCAATTCACATTCCAAGTAATATTCGGCATGCTAATTACATTGCCGTTTGCCAAATTGCATTATCTCTTATAGTTTCCGAGATATGGACTATCGATAATTTACACCTTAGGCTCTGCTTCTAACTTGGGCCCAAATTGTAAAATGGTCTTATCTATTGGCGATTTCGTTCCAATTCACATTCCAAGTAATATTCGGCATGCTAATTACATTGCCGGTTGCCAAATTGCATGATCTCTTATAGTTTCCGAGATATGGACTATCGATAATTTACACCTTAGGCTCTGCTTCTAACTTGGGCCCAAATTGTAAAATGGTCTTATCTATTGGCGATTTCGCTCCAATTTACATTCCAAGTAATATTCGGCATGCTAATTACATTGCCGGTTGCCAAATTGCATTATCTCTTATAGTTTCGGAGATATGGACTATCAATAATTTACATCTTAGGCTCTGCTTCTAACTTGGACCCAAATTGTAAAATGGTCTTATCTATTGGCGATTTCGTTCCAATTCACATTCCAAGTAATATTCGGCATGCTAATTACATTGCCGGTTGCCAAATTGCATTATCTCTTATAGTTTCCGAGATATGGACTATCGATAATTTACACCTTAGTCTCTGCTTCTAACTTGGACCCAAATTGTAAAATGGTCTTATCTATTGGCGATTTCGTTCCAATTCACATTCCAAGTAATATTCGGCATGCTAATTACATTGCCGGTTGCCAAATTGCATTATCTCTAATTGTAAAATGGTCTTATCTATTGGCGATTTCGTTCCAATTCACATTCCAAGTAATATTCGGCATGCTAATTACATTGCCGGTTGCCAAATTGCATTATCTCTTATAGTTTCCGAGATATGGACTATCGATAATTTACACCTTAGGCTCTGCTTCTAACTTGGGCCCAAATTGTAAAATGGTCTTATCTATTGGCGATTTCGTTCCAATTCACATTTCAAGTAATATTCGGCATGCTAATTACATTGCCGGTTGCCAAATTGCATTATCTCTTATAGTTTCCGAGATATGGACTATCAATTATTTACACCTTAGGCTCTGCTTCTAACTTGGGCCCAAATTGTAAAATGGTCTTATCTGTTGGCGATTTCGTTCCAATTCACATTCCAAGTAATATTCGGCATGATAATTACATTGCCGGTTGCCAAATTGCATTAGGCTAACTTGGTCCCAAATTGTAAAATGGTCTTATCTATTGGCGATTTCGTTCCAATTCACATTCCAAGTAATATTCGGCATGCTAATTACATTGCCGGTGGCCAAGTTGCATTATCTCTTATAGTTTCCGAGGTATGTACTATCGATTATTTACACCTTAGGCTCTGCTTCTAACTTGGGCCCAAATTGTAAAATGGTCTTATCTTTTGGCGATCTCGTTCCAATTCACATTCCAAGTAATATTCGGCATGCTAATTACATTGCCGGTTGCCAAATTGCATTATCTCTTATGGTTTCCGAGTTATGGACTATCGATAATTTACACCTTAGGCTCTGCTTCTAACTTAGGCCCAAATTGTAAAATGGTCTTATCTTTTGGCGATCTCGTTCCAATTCACATTCCAAGTAATATTCGGCATGATAATTACATTGCCGGTTGCCAAATTGCATTTTCTCTTATAGTTTCCGAGATATGGACTATCGATAATTTACACCTTAGGCTAACTTGGTCCCAAATTGTAAAATGGTCTTATCTATTGGCGATTTCGTTCCAATTCACATTAAAGTAATATTCGGCATGCTAATTACATTGCCGGTGGCCAAGTTGCATTATCTCTTATAGTTTCCGAGGTATGGACTATCGATTATTTACACCTTAGGCTCTGCTTCTAACTTGGGCCCAAATTGTAAAATGGTCTTATCTTTTGGCGATCTCGTTCCAATTCACATTCCAAGTAATATTCGGCATGCTAATTACATTGCCGGTTGCCAAATTGCATTATCTCTTATAGTTTCCGAGATATGGACTATTGATAATTTACACCTTAGACTCTGCTTCTAACTTGGGCCCAAATTGTAAAATGGTCTTATCTATTGGCGATTTCGTTCCAATTCACATTCCAAGTAATATTCGGCATGCTAATTACATTGCCGGTGGCCAAGTTGCATTATCTCTTGTAGTTTCCGAGATATGGACTATCGATAATTTACACCCTAGGCTCTGCTTCTAACTTGGGCCCAAATTGTAAAATGGTCTTATCTATTGGCGATTTCGTTCCAATTCACATTCCAAGTAATATTCGGCATGCTAATTACATTGCCGGTTGCCAAATTGCATTTTCTCTTATAGTTTCCGAGATATGGACTATCGATAATTTACACCTTAGACTCTGCTTCTAACTTGGGCCCAAATTGTAAAATGGTCTTATCTATTGGCGATTTCGTTCCAATTCACATTCCAAGTAATATTCGGCATGCTAATTACATTGCCGGTGGCCAAGTTGCATTATCTCTTATAGTCTCCGAGGTATGGACTATCGATAATTTACAACTTAGGCTCTGCTTCTAACTTGGGCCCAAATTGTAAAATGGTCTTATCTTTTATCGATCTCGTTCCAATTCACATTCCAAGTAATATTCGGCATGCTAATTACATTGCCGGTTGCCAAATTGCATTATCTCTTATAGTTTCCGAGATACGGACTATCGATAATTTACACCTTAGACTCTGCTTCTAACTTGGGCCCAAATTGTAAAATGGCCTTATCTATTGGCGATTTCGTTCCAATTCACATTCCAAGTAATATTCGGCATTAGGCTCTGCTTCTAACTTGGGCCCAAATTGTAAAATGGACTTATCTATTGGCGATTTCGTTCCAATTCACATTCCAAGTAATATTCGGCATGCTAATTACATAGCCGGTTGCCAAATTGCATTATCTCTTATAGTTTCCGAGATATGGACTATCGATAATTTACACCTTAGGCTCTGCTTCTAACTTGGGCCCAAATTGTAAAATAGTCTTATCTATTGGCGATTTCGTTCCAATTCACATTCCAAGTAATATTCGGCATGCTAATTACATTGCCGGTTGCCAAATTGCATTATCTCTTATAGTCTCCGAGATATGGACTATCGATAATTTACACCTTAGGCTCTGCTTCTAACTTGGGCCCAAATTGTAAAATGGTCTTATCTATTGGCGATTTCGTTCCAATTCACATTCCAAGTAGTATTCGGCATGCTAATTACATTGCCGGTTGCCAAATTGCATTATCTCTTATAGTTTCCGAGATATGGACTATCGATAATTTACACCTTAGGCTCTGCTTCTAACTTGGGCCCAAATTGTAAAATGGTCTTATCTATTGGCGATTTCGTTCCAATTCACATTCCAAGTAATATTCGGCATGCTAATTACATTGCCGTTTGCCAAATTGCATTATCTCTTATAGTTTCCGAGATATGGACTATCGATAATTTACACCTTAGGCTCTGCTTCTAACTTGGGCCCAAATTGTAAAATGGTCTTATCTATTGGCGATTTCGTTCCAATTCACATTCCAAGTAATATTCGGCATGCTAATTACATTGCCGGTTGCCAAATTGCATGATCTCTTATAGTTTCCGAGATATGGACTATCGATAATTTACACCTTAGGCTCTGCTTCTAACTTGGGCCCAAATTGTAAAATGGTCTTATCTATTGGCGATTTCGCTCCAATTTACATTCCAAGTAATATTCGGCATGCTAATTACATTGCCGGTTGCCAAATTGCATTATCTCTTATAGTTTCGGAGATATGGACTATCAATAATTTACATCTTAGGCTCTGCTTCTAACTTGGACCCAAATTGTAAAATGGTCTTATCTATTGGCGATTTCGTTCCAATTCACATTCCAAGTAATATTCGGCATGCTAATTACATTGCGGGTTGCCAAATTGCTTTAGGCTAACTTGGACCCAAATTGTAAAATGGTCTTATCTATTGGCGATTTCGTTCCAATTCACATTCCAAGTAATATTCGGCATGCTAATTACATTGCCGGTGGCCAAGTTGCATTATCTCTTATAGTTTCCGAGATATGGACTATCGATAATTTACACCTTAGGCTCTGCTTCTAACTTGGGCCCTAATTGTAAAATGGTCTTATCTATTGGCGATTTCGTTCCAATTCACATTCCAAGTAATATTCGGCATGCTAATTACATTGCCGGTTGCCAAATTGCATTATCTCTTATAGTTTCCGAGATATGGACTATCGATAATTTACACCTTAGGCTCTGCTTCTAACTTGGGCCCAAATTGTAAAATGGTCTTATCTATTGGCGATTTCGTTCCAATTCACATTTCAAGTAATATTCGGCATGCTAATTACATTGCCGGTTGCCAAATTGCATTATCTCTTATAGTTTCCGAGATATGGACTATCAATTATTTACACCTTAGGCTCTGCTTCTAACTTGGGCCCAAATTGTAAAATGGTCTTATCTGTTGGCGATTTCGTTCCAATTCACATTCCAAGTAATATTCGGCATGATAATTACATTGCCGGTTGCCAAATTGCATTATCTCTTATAGTTTCCGAGGTATGGACTATCGATTATTTACACCTTAGGCTAACTTGGTCCCAAATTGTAAAATGGTCTTATCTATTGGCGATTTCGTTCCAATTCACATTCCAAGTAATATTCGGCATGCTAATTACATTGCCGGTGGCCAAGTTGCATTATCTCTTATAGTTTCCGAGGTATGTACTATCGATTATTTACACCTTAGGCTCTGCTTCTAACTTGGGCCCAAATTGTAAAATGGTCTTATCTTTTGGCGATCTCGTTCCAATTCACATTCCAAGTAATATTCGGCATGCTAATTACATTGCCGGTTGCCAAATTGCATTATCTCTTATGGTTTCCGAGTTATGGACTATCGATAATTTACACCTTAGGCTCTGCTTCTAACTTGGGCCCAAATTGTAAAATGGTCTTATCTTTTGGCGATCTCGTTCCAATTCACATTCCAAGTAATATTCGGCATGATAATTACATTGCCGGTTGCCAAATTGCATTAGGCTAACTTGGTCCCAAATTGTAAAATGGTCTTATCTATTGGCGATTTCGTTCCAATTCACATTCCAAGTAATATTCGGCATGCTAATTACATTGCCGGTGGCCAAGTTGCATTATCTCTTATAGTTTCCGAGGTATGGACTATCGATTATTTACACCTTAGGCTCTGCTTCTAACTTGGGCCCAAATTGTAAAATGGTCTTATCTTTTGGCGATCTCGTTCCAATTCACATTCCAAGTAATATTCGGCATGCTAATTACATTGCCGGTTGCCAAATTGCATTATCTCTTATAGTTTCCGAGATATGGACTATTGATAATTTACACCTTAGACTCTGCTTCTAACTTGGGCCCAAATTGTAAAATGGTCTTATCTATTGGCGATTTCGTTCCAATTCACATTCCAAGTAATATTCGGCATGCTAATTACATTGCCGGTGGCCAAGTTGCATTATCTCTTATAGTTTCCGAGGTATGGACTATCGATAATTTACACCTTAGGCTCTGCTTCTAACTTGGGCCCAAATTGTAAAATGGTCTTATCTTGTGGCGATCTCGTTCCATTTCACATTCCAAGTAATATTCGGCATGCTATTTACATTGCCGGTTGCCAAATTGCATTATACCTTGTAGTTTCCGAGATATGGACTATCGATAATTTACACCTTAGGCTCTGCTTCTAACTTGGGCCCAAATTGTAAAATGGTCTTATCTATTGGCGATTTCGTTCCAATTCACATTCCAAGTAATATTCGGCATGCTAATTACATTGCCGGTAGCCAAGTTGCATTATCTCTTATAGTTTCCGAGGTATGGACTATCGATTATTTACACCTTAGGCTCTGCTTCTAACTTGGGCCCAAATTGTAAAATGGTCTTATCTTTTGGCGATCTCGTTCCAATTCACATTCCAAGTAATATTCGGCATGCTAATTACATTGCCGGTGGCCAAGTTGCATTATCTCTTATAGTTTCCGAGGTATGGACTATCGATAATTTACACCTTAGGCTCTGCTTCTAACTTGGGCCCAAATTGTAAAATGGTCTTATCTTTTGGCGATCTCGTTCCATTTCACATTCCAAGTAATATTCGGCATGCTATTTACATTGCCGGTTGCCAAATTGCATTATCTCTTGTAGTTTCCGAGATATGGACTATCGATAATTTACACCTTAGGCTCTGCTTCTAACTTGGGCCCAAATTGTAAAATGGTCTTATCTATTGGCGATTTCGTTCCAATTCACATTCCAAGTAATATTCGGCATTCTAATTACATTGCCGGTTGCCAAATTGCATTATCTCTTATAGTCTCCGAGATATGGACTATCGATAATTTACACCTTAGGCTCTGCTTCTAACTTGCGCCCAAATTGTAAAATGGTCTTATCTATTGGCGATTTCGTTCCAATTCACATTCCAAGTAATATTCGGCATGCTAATTACATTGCCGGTTGCCAAATTGCATTATCTCTTATAGTTTCCGAGATATGGACTATCGATAATTTACACCTTAGGCTCTGCTTCTAACTTGGGCCCAAATTGTAAAATGGTCTTATCTATTGGCGATTTCGTTCCAATTCACATTCCAAGTAATATTCGGCATGCTAATTACATTGCCGGTTGCCAAATTGCATTAGGCTCTGCTTCTAACTTGGGCCCAAATTGTAAAATGGTCTTATCTATTGGCGATTTCGTTCCAATTCACATTCCAAGTAATATTCGGCATGCTAATTACTTTGCCGGTTGCCAAATTGCATGATCTCTTATAGTTTCCGAGATATGGACTATCGATAATTTACACCTTAGGCTCTGCTTCTAACTTGGGCCCAAATTGTAAAATGGTCTTATCTATTGGCGATTTCGTTCCAATTCACATTCCAAGTAATATTCGGCATGCTAATTACATTGCCGGTTGCCAAATTACACTATCTCTTATAGTTTCCGAGATATGGACTATCGCATTAGGCTAACTTGGGCCCAAATTGTAAAATGGTCTTATCTATTGGCGATTTCGTTCCAATTCACATTCCAAGTAATATTCGGCATGCTAATTACATTGCTGGTTGCCAAATTGCATTATCTCTTATAGTTTCCGAGATATGGACTTTCGATAATTTACACCTTAGGCTCTGCGTCTAACTTGGGCCCAAATTGTAAAATGGTCTTATCTATTGGCGATTTCGTTCCAATTCACACTCCAAGTAATATTCCGCATGCTAATTACATTGCCGGTTGCCAAATTACACTATCTCTTATAGTTTCCGAGATATGGACTATCGATAATTTACACCTTAGGCTCTGCTTCTAACTTGGACCCAAATTGTAAAATGGTCTTATCTATTGGCGATTTCGTTCCAATTCACATTCCAAGTAATATTCGGCATGCTAATTACATTGCCGGTGGCCAAGTTGCATTATCTCTTATAGTTTCCGAGATATGGACTATCGATAATTTACACCTTAGGCTCTGCTTCTAACTTGGGCCCAAATTGTAAAATGGTCTTATCTATTGGCGATTTCGTTCCAATTCACATTCCAAGTAATATTCGGCATGCTAATTACATTGCCGGTTGCCAAATTGCATTATCTCTTATAGTTTCCGAGATATGGCTAACTTGGGCCCAAATTGTAAAATGGTCTTATCTATTGGCGATTTCGTTCCAATTCACATTCCAAGTAATATTCGGCATGCTAATTACTTTGCCGGTTGCCAAATTGCATGATCTCTTATAGTTTCCGAGATATGGACTATCGATAATTTACACCTTAGGCTCTGCTTCTAACTTGGGCCCAAATTGTAAAATGGTCTTATCTGTTGGCGATTTCGTTCCAATTCACATTCCAAGTAATATTCGGCATGCTAATTACATTGCCGGTTGCCAAATTGCATTATCTCTTATAGTTTCCGAGGTATGGACTATCGATAATTTACACCTTAGGCTAACTTGGGCCCAAATTTTAAAATGGTCTTATCTATTGGCGATTTCGTTCCAATTCACATTCCAAGTAATATTCGGCATGCTAATTACATTGCCGGTGGCCAAGTTGCATTATCTCTTATAGTTTCCGAGGTATGGACTATCGATAATTTACACCTTAGGCTCTGCTTCTAACTTGGGCCCAAATTGTAAAATGGTCTTATCTATTGGCGATTTCGTTCCAATTCACATTCCAAGTAATATTCGGCATGCTAATTACATTGCCGGTGGCCAAGTTGCATTATCTCTTATAGTTTCCGAGGTATGGACTATCGATAATTTACACCTTAGGCTCTGCTTCTAACTTGGGCCCAAATTGTAAAATGGTCTTATCTTTTGGCGATCTCGTTCCATTTCACATTCCAAGTAATATTCGGCATGCTATTTACATTGCCGGTTGCCAAATTGCATTATCTCTTATAGTTTCCGAGATATGGACTATCGATAATTTACACCTTAGGCTCTGCTTATAACTTGGGCCCAAATTGTAAAATGGTCTTATCTATTGGCGATTTCGTTCCAATTCACATTCCAAGTAATATTCGGCATGCTAATTACATTGCCGGTTGCCAAATTGCATTATCTCTTATAGTCTCCGAGATATGGACTATCGATAATTTACACCTTAGGCTCTGCTTCTAACTTGCGCCCAAATTGTAAAATGGTCTTATCTATTGGCGATTTCGTTCCAATTCACATTCCAAGTAATATTCGGCATGCTAATTACATTGCCGGTTGCCAAATTGCATTATCTCTTATAGTTTCCGAGATATGGACTATCGATAATTTACACCTAAGGCTCTGCTTCTAACTTGGGCCCAAATTGTAAAATGGTCTTATCTATTGGCGATTTCGTTCCAATTCACATTCCAAGTAATATTCGGCATGCTAATTACATTGCCGGTTGCCAAATTGCATTAGGCTCTGCTTCTAACTTGGGCCCAAATTGTAAAATGGTCTTATCTATTGGCGATTTCGTTCCAATTCACATTCCAAGTAATATTCGGCATGCTAATTACATTGCCGGTTGCCAAATTGCATGATCTCTTATAGTTTCCGAGATATGGACTATCGATAATTTACACCTTAGGCTCTGCTTCTAACTTGGGCCCAAATTGTAAAATGGTCTTATCTATTGGCGATTTCGTTCCAATTCACATTCCAAGTAATATTCGGCATGCTAATTACATTGCCGGTTGCCAAATTACACTATCTCTTATAGTTTCCGAGATATGGACTATCGCATTAGGCTAACTTGGGCCCAAATTGTAAAATGGTCTTATCTATTGGCGATTTCGTTCCAATTCACATTCCAAGTAATATTCGGCATGCTAATTACATTGCTGGTTGCCAAATTGCATTATCTCTTATAGTTTCCGAGATATGGACTTTCGATAATTTACACCTTAGGCTCTGCTTCTAACTTGGGCCCAAATTGTAAAATGGTCTTATCTATTGGCGATTTCGTTCCAATTCACACTCCAAGTAATATTCCGCATGCTAATTACATTGCCGGTTGCCAAATTACACTATCTCTTATAGTTTCCGAGATATGGACTATCGATAATTTACACCTTAGGCTCTGCTTCTAACTTGGACCCAAATTTTAAAATGGTCTTATCTATTGGCGATTTCGTTCCAATTCACATTCCAAGTAATATTCGGCATGCTAATTACATTGCCGGTGGCCAAGTTGCATTATCTCTTATAGTTTCCGAGATATGGACTATCGATAATTTACACCTTAGGCTCTGCTTCTAACTTGGGCCCAAATTGTAAAATGGTCTTATCTATTGGCGATTTCGTTCCAATTCACATTCCAAGTAATATTCGGCATGCTAATTACATTGCCGGTTGCCAAATTGCATTATCTCTTATAGTTTCCGAGATATGGCTAACTTGGGCCCAAATTGTAAAATGGTCTTATCTATTGGCGATTTCGTTCCAATTCACATTCCAAGTAATATTCGGCATGCTAATTACTTTGCCGGTTGCCAAATTGCATGATCTCTTATAGTTTCCGAGATATGGACTATCGATAATTTACACCTTAGGCTCTGCTTCTAACTTGGGCCCAAATTGTAAAATGGTCTTATCTGTTGGCGATTTCGTTCCAATTCACATTCCAAGTAATATTCGGCATGCTAATTACATTGCCGGTTGCCAAATTGCATTATCTCTTATAGTTTCCGAGGTATGGACTATCGATAATTTACACCTTAGGCTAACTTGGGCCCAAATTTTAAAATGGTCTTATCTATTGGCGATTTCGTTCCAATTCACATTCCAAGTAATATTCGGCATGCTAATTACATTGCCGGTGGCCAAGTTGCATTATCTCTTATAGTTTCCGAGGTATGGACTATCGATAATTTACACCTTAGGCTCTGCTTCTAACTTGGGCCCAAATTGTAAAATGGTCTTATCTATTGGCGATTTCGTTCCAATTCACATTCCAAGTAATATTCGGCATGCTAATTACATTGCCGGTGGCCAAGTTGCATTATCTCTTATAGTTTCCGAGGTATGGACTATCGATAATTTACACCTTAGGCTCTGCTTCTAACTTGGGCCCAAATTGTAAAATGGTCTTATCTTTTGGCGATCTCGTTCCATTTCACATTCCAAGTAATATTCGGCATGCTATTTACATTGCCGGTTGCCAAATTGCATTATCTCTTATAGTTTCCGAGATATGGACTATCGATAATTTACACCTTAGGCTCTGCTTATAACTTGGGCCCAAATTGTAAAATGGTCTTATCTATTGGCGATTTCGTTCCAATTCACATTCCAAGTAATATTCGGCATGCTAATTACATTGCCGGTTGCCAAATTGCATTATCTCTTATAGTCTCCGAGATATGGACTATCGATAATTTACACCTTAGGCTCTGCTTCTAACTTGCGCCCAAATTGTAAAATGGTCTTATCTATTGGCGATTTCGTTCCAATTCACATTCCAAGTAATATTCGGCATGCTAATTACATTGCCGGTTGCCAAATTGCATTATCTCTTATAGTTTCCGAGATATGGACTATCGATAATTTACACCTAAGGCTCTGCTTCTAACTTGGGCCCAAATTGTAAAATGGTCTTATCTATTGGCGATTTCGTTCCAATTCACATTCCAAGTAATATTCGGCATGCTAATTACATTGCCGGTTGCCAAATTGCATTAGGCTCTGCTTCTAACTTGGGCCCAAATTGTAAAATGGTCTTATCTATTGGCGATTTCGTTCCAATTCACATTCCAAGTAATATTCGGCATGCTAATTACATTGCCGGTTGCCAAATTGCATGATCTCTTATAGTTTCCGAGATATGGACTATCGATAATTTACACCTTAGGCTCTGCTTCTAACTTGGGCCCAAATTGTAAAATGGTCTTATCTATTGGCGATTTCGTTCCAATTCACATTCCAAGTAATATTCGGCATGCTAATTACATTGCCGGTTGCCAAATTACACTATCTCTTATAGTTTCCGAGATATGGACTATCGCATTAGGCTAACTTGGGCCCAAATTGTAAAATGGTCTTATCTATTGGCGATTTCGTTCCAATTCACATTCCAAGTAATATTCGGCATGCTATTTACATTGCTGGTTGCCAAATTGCATTATCTCTTATAGTTTCCGAGATATGGACTTTCGATAATTTACACCTTAGGCTCTGCTTCTAACTTGGGCCCAAATTGTAAAATGGTCTTATCTATTGGCGATTTCGTTCCAATTCACACTCCAAGTAATATTCCGCATGCTAATTACATTGCCGGTTGCCAAATTACACTATCTCTTATAGTTTCCGAGATATGGACTATCGATAATTTACACCTTAGGCTCTGCTTCTAACTTGGGCCCAAATTGTAAAATGGTCTTATCTATTGGCGATTTCGTTCCAATTCACATTCCAAGTAATATTCGGCATGCTAATTACATTGCCGGTTGCCAAATTGCATTATCTCTTATAGTTTCCGAGATATGGACTATCGATAATTTACACCTTAGTCTCTGCTTCTAACTTGGGCCCAAATTGTAAAATGGTCTTATCTATTGGCGATTTCGTTCCAATTCACATTCCAAGTAATATTCGGCATGCTAATTATTTTGCCGGTTGCCAAATTGCATGATCTCTTATAGTTTCCGAGATATGGACTATCGATAATTTACACCTTAGGCTCTGCCTCTAACTTGGGCCCAAATTGTAAAATGGTCTTATCTATTGGCGATTTCGTTCCAATTCACATTCCAAGTAATATTCGGCATGCTAATTACATTGCCGGTTGCCAAATTGCATTATCTCTTATAGTTTCCGAGATATGGACTATCGATAATTTACACCTTAGTCTCTGCTTCTAACTTGGGCCCAAATTGTAAAATGGTCTTATCTATTGGCGATTTCGTTCCAATTCACATTCCAAGTAATATTCGGCATGCTAATTATTTTGCCGGTTGCCAAATTGCATGATCTCTTATAGTTTCCGAGATATGGACTATCGATAATTTACACCTTAGGCTCTGCTTCTAACTTGGGCCCAAATTGTAAAATGGTCTTATCTTTTGGCGATCTCGTTCCAATTCACATTCCAAGTAATATTCGGCATGCTAATTACATTGCCGGTTGCCAAATTGCATTATCTCTTATGGTTTCCGAGTTATGGACTATCGATAATTTACACCTTAGGCTCTGCTTCTAACTTGGGCCCAAATTGTAAAATGGTCTTATCTTTTGGCGATCTCGTTCCAATTCACATTCCAAGTAATATTCGGCATGATAATTACATTGCCGGTTGCCAAATTGCATTAGGCTAACTTGGTCCCAAATTGTAAAATGGTCTTATCTATTGGCGATTTCGTTCCAATTCACATTCCAAGTAATATTCGGCATGCTAATTACATTGCCGGTGGCCAAGTTGCATTATCTCTTATAGTTTCCGAGGTATGGACTATCGATTATTTACACCTTAGGCTCTGCTTCTAACTTGGGCCCAAATTGTAAAATGGTCTTATCTTTTGGCGATCTCGTTCCAATTCACATTCCAAGTAATATTCGGCATGCTAATTACATTGCCGGTTGCCAAATTGCATTATCTCTTATAGTTTCCGAAATATGGACTATTGATAATTTACACCTTAGACTCTGCTTCTAACTTGGGCCCAAATTGTAAAATGGTCTTATCTATTGGCGATTTCGTTCCAATTCACATTCCAAGTAATATTCGGCATGCTAATTACATTGCCGGTGGCCAAGTTGCATTATCTCTTATAGTTTCCGAGGTATGGACTATCGATAATTTACACCTTAGGCTCTGCTTCTAACTTGGGCCCAAATTGTAAAATGGTCTTATCTTTTGGCGATCTCGTTCCATTTCACATTCCAAGTAATATTCGGCATGCTATTTACATTGCTGGTTGCCAAATTGCATTATCTCTTGTAGTTTCCGAGATATGGACTATCGATAATTTACACCTTAGGCTCTGCTTCTAACTTGGGCCCAAATTGTAAAATGGTCTTATCTATTGGCGATTTCGTTCCAATTCACATTCCAAGTAATATTCGGCATGCTAATTACATTGCCGGTTGCCAAATTGCATTATCTCTTATAGTCTCCGAGATATGGACTATCGATAATTTACACCTTAGGCTCTGCTTCTAACTTGCGCCCAAATTGTAAAATGGTCTTATCTATTGGCGATTTCGTTCCAATTCACATTCCAAGTAATATTCGGCATGCTAATTACATTGCCGGTTGCCAAATTGCATTATCTCTTATAGTTTCCGAGATATGGACTATCGATAATTTACACCTTAGGCTCTGCTTCTAACTTGGGCCCAAATTGTAAAATGGTCTTATCTATTGGCGATTTCGTTCCAATTCACATTCCAAGTAATATTTGGCATGCTAATTACATTGCCGGTTGCCAAATTGCATTATCTCTTATAGTTTCCGAGATATGGACTATCGATAATTTACACCTTAGGCTCTGCTTCTAACTTGGGCCCAAATTGTAAAATGGTCTTATCTATTGGCGATTTCGTTCCAATTCACATTCCAAGTAATATTCGGCATGCTAATTACTTTGCCGGTTGCCAAATTGCATGATCTCTTATAGTTTCCGAGATATGGACTATCGATAATTTACACCTTAGGCTCTGCTTCTAACTTGGTCCCAAATTGTAAAATGGTCTTATCTATTGGCGATTTCGTTCCAATTCACATTCCAAGTAATATTCGGCATGCTAATTACATTGCCGGTTGCCAAATTGCATTAGGCTAACTTGGGCCCAAATTGTAAAATGGTCTTATCTATTATCGATTTCGTTCCAATTCACATTCCAAGTAATATTCGGCATGCTAATTACATTGCTGGTTGCCAAATTGCATTATCTCTTATAGTTTCCGAGATATGGACTTTCGATAATTTACACCTTAGGCTCTGCGTCTAACTTGGGCCCAAATTGTAAAATGGTCTTATCTATTGGCGATTTCGTTCCAATTCACACTCCAAGTAATATTCCGCATGCTAATTACATTGCCGGTTGCCAAATTACACTATCTCTTATAGTTTCCGAGATATGGACTATCGATAATTTACACCTTATGCTCTGCTTCTAACTTGGACCCAAATTGTAAAATGGTCTTATCTATTGGCGATTTCGTTCCAATTCACATTCCAAGTAATATTCGGCATGCTAATTACATTGCCGGTGGCCAAGTTGCATTATCTCTTATAGTTTCCGAGATATGGACTATCGATAATTTACACCTTAGGCTCTGCTTCTAACTTGGGCCCAAATTGTAAAATGGTCTTATCTATTGGCGATTTCGTTCCAATTCACATTCCAAGTAATATTCGGCATGCTAATTACATTGCCGGTTGCCAAATTGCATTATCTCTTATAGTTTCCGAGATATGGACTATCGATAATTTACACCTTAGTCTCTGCTTCTAACTTGGGCCCAAATTGTAAAATGGTCTTATCTATTGGCGATTTCGTTCCAATTCACATTCCAAGTAATATTCGGCATGCTAATTACTTTGCCGGTTGCCAAATTGCATGATCTCTTATAGTTTCCGAGATATGGACTATCGATAATTTACACCTTAGGCTCTGCTTCTAACTTGGGCCCAAATTGTAAAATGGTCTTATCTGTTGGCGATTTCGTTCCAATTCACATTCCAAGTAATATTCGGCATGCTAATTACATTGCCGGTTGCCAAATTGCATTAGGCTAACTTGGGCCCAAATTTTAAAATGGTCTTATCTATTGGCGATTTCGTTCCAATTCACATTCCAAGTAATATTCGGCATGCTAATTACATTGCCGGTGGCCAAGTTGCATTATCTCTTATAGTTTCCGAGGTATGGACTATCGATAATTTACACCTTAGGCTCTGCTTCTAACTTGGGCCCAAATTGTAAAATGGTCTTATCTATTGGCGATTTCGTTCCAATTCACATTCCAAGTAATATTCGGCATGCTAATTACATTGCCGGTTGCCAAATTGCATTATCTCTTATAGTTTCCGAGATATGGACTATCGATAATTTACACCTTAGTCTCTGCTTCTAACTTGGGCCCAAATTGTAAAATGGTCTTATCTATTGGCGATTTCGTTCCAATTCACATTCCAAGTAATATTTGGCATGCTAATTACATTGCCGGTTGCCAAATTGCATGATCTCTTATAGTTTCCGAGATATGGACTATCGATAATTTACACCTTAGGCTCTGCTTCTAACTTGGGCCCAAATTGTAAAATGGTCTTATCTATTGGCGATTTCGTTCCAATTCACATTCCAAGTAATATTCGGCATGCTAATTATTTTGCCGGTTGCCAAATTGCATGATCTCTTATAGTTTCCGAGATATGGACTATCGATAATTTACACCTTAGGCTCTGCCTCTAACTTGGGCCCAAATTGTAAAATGGTCTTATCTATTGGCGATTTCGTTCCAATTCACATTCCAAGTAATATTCGGCATGCTAATTACATTGCCGGTTGCCAAAATGCATTATCTCTTATAGTTTCCGAGATATGGACTATCGATAATTTACACCTTAGTCTCTGCTTCTAACTTGGGCCCAAATTGTAAAATGGTCTTATCTATTGGCGATTTCGTTCCAATTCACATTCCAAGTAATATTCGGCATGCTAATTATTTTGCCGGTTGCCAAATTGCATGATCTCTTATAGTTTCCGAGATATGGACTATCGATAATTTACACCTTAGGCTCTGCTTCTAACTTGGGCCCAAATTGTAAAATGGTCTTATCTATTGGCGATTTCGTTCCAATTCACATTCCAAGTAATATTCGGCATGCTAATTATTTTGCCGGTTGCCAAATTGCATGATCTCTTATAGTTTCCGAGATATGGACTATCGATAATTTACACCTTAGGCTCTGCTTCTAACTTGGGCCCAAATTGTAAAATGGTCTTATCTTTTGGCGATCTCGTTCCAATTCACATTCCAAGTAATATTCGGCATGCTAATTACATTGCCGGTTGCCAAATTGCATTATCTCTTATGGTTTCCGAGTTATGGACTATCGATAATTTACACCTTAGGCTCTGCTTCTAACTTGGGCCCAAATTGTAAAATGGTCTTATCTTTTGGCGATCTCGTTCCAATTCACATTCCAAGTAATATTCGGCATGATAATTACATTGCCGGTTGCCAAATTGCATTAGGCTAACTTGGTCCCAAATTGTAAAATGGTCTTATCTATTGGCGATTTCGTTCCAATTCACATTCCAAGTAATATTCGGCATGCTAATTACATTGCCGGTGGCCAAGTTGCATTATCTCTTATAGTTTCCGAGGTATGGACTATCGATTATTTACACCTTAGGCTCTGCTTCTAACTTGGGCCCAAATTGTAAAATGGTCTTATCTTTTGGCGATCTCGTTCCAATTCACATTCCAAGTAATATTCGGCATGCTAATTACATTGCCGGTTGCCAAATTGCATTATCTCTTATAGTTTCCGAAATATGGACTATTGATAATTTACACCTTAGACTCTGCTTCTAACTTGGGCCCAAATTGTAAAATGGTCTTATCTATTGGCGATTTCGTTCCAATTCACATTCCAAGTAATATTCGGCATGCTAATTACATTGCCGGTGGCCAAGTTGCATTATCTCTTATAGTTTCCGAGGTATGGACTATCGATAATTTACACCTTAGGCTCTGCTTCTAACTTGGGCCCAAATTGTAAAATGGTCTTATCTTTTGGCGATCTCGTTCCATTTCACATTCCAAGTAATATTCGGCATGCTATTTACATTGCCGGTTGCCAAATTGCATTATCTCTTGTAGTTTCCGAGATATGGACTATCGATAATTTACACCTTAGGCTCTGCTTCTAACTTGGGCCCAAATTGTAAAATGGTCTTATCTATTGGCGATTTCGTTCCAATTCACATTCCAAGTAATATTCGGCATGCTAATTACATTGCCGGTTGCCAAATTGCATTATCTCTTATAGTCTCCGAGATATGGACTATCGATAATTTACACCTTAGGCTCTGCTTCTAACTTGCGCCCAAATTGTAAAATGGTCTTATCTATTGGCGATTTCGTTCCAATTCACATTCCAAGTAATATTCGGCATGCTAATTACATTGCCGGTTGCCAAATTGCATTATCTCTTATAGTTTCCGAGATATGGACTATCGATAATTTACACCTTAGGCTCTGCTTCTAACTTGGGCCCAAATTGTAAAATGGTCTTATCTATTGGCGATTTCGTTCCAATTCACATTCCAAGTAATATTTGGCATGCTAATTACATTGCCGGTTGCCAAATTGCATTATCTCTTATAGTTTCCGAGATATGGACTATCGATAATTTACACCTTAGGCTCTGCTTCTAACTTGGGCCCAAATTGTAAAATGGTCTTATCTATTGGCGATTTCGTTCCAATTCACATTCCAAGTAATATTCGGCATGCTAATTACTTTGCCGGTTGCCAAATTGCATGATCTCTTATAGTTTCCGAGATATGGACTATCGATAATTTACACCTTAGGCTCTGCTTCTAACTTGGGCCCAAATTGTAAAATGGTCTTATCTATTGGCGATTTCGTTCCAATTCACATTCCAAGTAATATTCGGCATGCTAATTACATTGCCGGTTGCCAAATTGCATTAGGCTAACTTGGGCCCAAATTGTAAAATGGTCTTATCTATTATCGATTTCGTTCCAATTCACATTCCAAGTAATATTCGGCATGCTAATTACATTGCTGGTTGCCAAATTGCATTATCTCTTATAGTTTCCGAGATATGGACTTTCGATAATTTACACCTTAGGCTCTGCGTCTAACTTGGGCCCAAATTGTAAAATGGTCTTATCTATTGGCGATTTCGTTCCAATTCACACTCCAAGTAATATTCCGCATGCTAATTACATTGCCGGTTGCCAAATTACACTATCTCTTATAGTTTCCGAGATATGGACTATCGATAATTTACACCTTATGCTCTGCTTCTAACTTGGACCCAAATTGTAAAATGGTCTTATCTATTGGCGATTTCGTTCCAATTCACATTCCAAGTAATATTCGGCATGCTAATTACATTGCCGGTGGCCAAGTTGCATTATCTCTTATAGTTTCCGAGATATGGACTATCGATAATTTACACCT
Organism: Rhynchophorus ferrugineus; assembly: GCF_030347505.1. Lineage (NCBI taxonomy): Eukaryota > Metazoa > Arthropoda > Insecta > Coleoptera > Curculionidae > Rhynchophorus > Rhynchophorus ferrugineus. The sequence goes on from NW_027472622.1 coordinate 258,076, forward strand.
TAGGCTCTGCTTCTAACTTGGGCCCAAATTGTAAAATGGTCTTATCTATTGGCGATTTCGTTCCAATTCACATTCCAAGTAATATTCGGCATGCTAATTACATTGCCGGTTGCCAAATTGCATTATCTCTTATAGTTTCCGAGATATGGACTATCGATAATTTACACCTTAGTCTCTGCTTCTAACTTGGGCCCAAATTGTAAAATGGTCTTATCTATTGGCGATTTCGTTCCAATTCACATTCCAAGTAATATTCGGCATGCTAATTACTTTGCCGGTTGCCAAATTGCATGATCTCTTATAGTTTCCGAGATATGGACTATCGATAATTTACACCTTAGGCTCTGCTTCTAACTTGGGCCCAAATTGTAAAATGGTCTTATCTGTTGGCGATTTCGTTCCAATTCACATTCCAAGTAATATTCGGCATGCTAATTACATTGCCGGTTGCCAAATTGCATTAGGCTAACTTGGGCCCAAATTTTAAAATGGTCTTATCTATTGGCGATTTCGTTCCAATTCACATTCCAAGTAATATTCGGCATGCTAATTACATTGCCGGTGGCCAAGTTGCATTATCTCTTATAGTTTCCGAGGTATGGACTATCGATAATTTACACCTTAGGCTCTGCTTCTAACTTGGGCCCAAATTGTAAAATGGTCTTATCTATTGGCGATTTCGTTCCAATTCACATTCCAAGTAATATTCGGCATGCTAATTACATTGCCGGTGGCCAAGTTGCATTATCTCTTATAGTTTCCGAGGTATGGACTATCGATAATTTACACCTTAGGCTCTGCTTCTAACTTGGGCCCAAATTGTAAAATGGTCTTATCTTTTGGCGATCTCGTTCCATTTCACATTCCAAGTAATATTCGGCATGCTATTTACATTGCCGGTTGCCAAATTGCATTATCTCTTATAGTTTCCGAGATATGGACTATCGATAATTTACACCTTAGGCTCTGCTTATAACTTGGGCCCAAATTGTAAAATGGTCTTATCTATTGGCGATTTCGTTCCAATTCACATTCCAAGTAATATTCGGCATGCTAATTACATTGCCGGTTGCCAAATTGCATTATCTCTTATAGTCTCCGAGATATGGACTATCGATAATTTACACCTTAGGCTCTGCTTCTAACTTGCGCCCAAATTGTAAAATGGTCTTATCTATTGGCGATTTCGTTCCAATTCACATTCCAAGTAATATTCGGCATGCTAATTACATTGCCGGTTGCCAAATTGCATTATCTCTTATAGTTTCCGAGATATGGACTATCGATAATTTACACCTAAGGCTCTGCTTCTAACTTGGGCCCAAATTGTAAAATGGTCTTATCTATTGGCGATTTCGTTCCAATTCACATTCCAAGTAATATTCGGCATGCTAATTACATTGCCGGTTGCCAAATTGCATTATCTCTTATAGTTTCCGAGATATGGACTATCGATAATTTACACCTTAGGCTCTGCTTCTAACTTGGGCCCAAATTGTAAAATGGTCTTATCTATTGGCGATTTCGTTCCAATTCACATTCCAAGTAATATTCGGCATGCTAATTACATTGCCGGTTGCCAAATTGCATGATCTCTTATAGTTTCCGAGATATGGACTATCGATAATTTACACCTTAGGCTCTGCTTCTAACTTGGGCCCAAATTGTAAAATGGTCTTATCTATTGGCGATTTCGTTCCAATTCACATTCCAAGTAATATTCGGCATGCTAATTACATTGCCGGTTGCCAAATTGCATTAGGCTAACTTGGGCCCAAATTGTAAAATGGTCTTATCTATTGGCGATTTCGTTCCAATTCACATTCCAAGTAATATTCGGCATGCTAATTACATTGCTGGTTGCCAAATTGCATTATCTCTTATAGTTTCCGAGATATGGACTTTCGATAATTTACACCTTAGGCTCTGCTTCTAACTTGGGCCCAAATTGTAAAATGGTCTTATCTATTGGCGATTTCGTTCCAATTCACACTCCAAGTAATATTCCGCATGCTAATTACATTGCCGGTTGCCAAATTACACTATCTCTTATAGTTTCCGAGATATGGACTATCGATAATTTACACCTTAGGCTCTGCTTCTAACTTGGACCCAAATTTTAAAATGGTCTTATCTATTGGCGATTTCGTTCCAATTCACATTCCAAGTAATATTCGGCATGCTAATTACATTGCCGGTTGCCAAATTGCATTATCTCTTATAGTTTCCGAGATATGGACTATCGATAATTTACACCTTAGTCTCTGCTTCTAACTTGGGCCCAAATTGTAAAATGGTCTTATCTATTGGCGATTTCGTTCCAATTCACATTCCAAGTAATATTCGGCATGCTAATTACATTGCCGGTGGCCAAGTTGCATTATCTCTTATAGTTTCCGAGATATGGACTACCGATAATTTACACCTTAGGCTCTGCTTCTAACTTGGGCCCAAATTGTAAAATGGTCTTATCTATTGGCGATTTCGTTCCAATTCACATTCCAAGTAATATTCGGCATGCTAATTACATTTCCGGTGGCCAAGTTGCATTATCTCTTATAGTTTCCGAGATATGGACTATCGATAATTTACACCTTAGGCTCTGCTTCTAACTTGGGCCCAAATTGTAAAATGGACTTATCTATTGGCGATTTCGTTCCAATTCACATTCCAAGTAATATTCGGCATGCTAATTACATAGCCGGTTGCCAAATTGCATTATCTCTTATAGTTTCCGAGATATGGACTATCGATAATTTACACCTTAGGCTCTGCTTCTAACTTGGGCCCAAATTGTAAAATAGTCTTATCTATTGGCGATTTCGTTCCAATTCACATTCCAAGTAATATTCGGCATGCTAATTACATTGCCGGTTGCCAAATTGCATTATCTCTTATAGTCTCCGAGATATGGACTATCGATAATTTACACCTTAGGCTCTGCTTCTAACTTGGGCCCAAATTGTAAAATGGTCTTATCTATTGGCGATTTCGTTCCAATTCACATTCCAAGTAGTATTCGGCATGCTAATTACATTGCCGGTTGCCAAATTGCATTATCTCTTATAGTTTCCGAGATATGGACTATCGATAATTTACACCTTAGGCTCTGCTTCTAACTTGGGCCCAAATTGTAAAATGGTCTTATCTATTGGCGATTTCGTTCCAATTCACATTCCAAGTAATATTCGGCATGCTAATTACATTGCCGGTTGCCAAATTGCATTATCTCTTATAGTTTCCGAGATATGGACTATCGATAATTTACACCTTAGGCTCTGCTTCTAACTTGGGCCCAAATTGTAAAATGGTCTTATCTATTGGCGATTTCGTTCCAATTCACATTCCAAGTAATATTCGGCATGCTAATTACATTGCCGGTTGCCAAATTGCATGATCTCTTATAGTTTCCGAGATATGGACTATCGATAATTTACACCTTAGGCTCTGCTTCTAACTTGGGCCCAAATTGTAAAATGGTCTTATCTATTGGCGATTTCGCTCCAATTCACATTCCAAGTAATATTCGGCATGCTAATTACATTGCCGGTTGCCAAATTGCATTATCTCTTATAGTTTCGGAGATATGGACTATCAATAATTTACATCTTAGGCTCTGCTTCTAACTTGGACCCAAATTGTAAAATGGTCTTATCTATTGGCGATTTCGTTCCAATTCACATTCCAAGTAATATTCGGCATGCTAATTACATTGCCGGTTGCCAAATTGCATTATCTCTTATAGTTTCCGAGATATGGACTATCGATAATTTACACCTTAGTCTCTGCTTCTAACTTGGACCCAAATTGTAAAATGGTCTTATCTATTGGCGATTTCGTTCCAATTCACATTCCAAGTAATATTCGGCATGCTAATTACATTGCCGGTGGCCAAGTTGCATTATCTCTTATAGTTTCCGAGATATGGACTATCGATAATTTACACCTTAGGCTCTGCTTCTAACTTGGGCCCTAATTGTAAAATGGTCTTATCTATTGGCGATTTCGTTCCAATTCACATTCCAAGTAATATTCGGCATGCTAATTACATTGCCGGTTGCCAAATTGCATTATCTCTTATAGTTTCCGAGATATGGACTATCGATAATTTACACCTTAGGCTCTGCTTCTAACTTGGGCCCAAATTGTAAAATGGTCTTATCTATTGGCGATTTCGTTCCAATTCACATTTCAAGTAATATTCGGCATGCTAATTACATTGCCGGTTGCCAAATTGCATTATCTCTTATAGTTTCCGAGATATGGACTATCAATTATTTACACCTTAGGCTCTGCTTCTAACTTGGGCCCAAATTGTAAAATGGTCTTATCTGTTGGCGATTTCGTTCCAATTCACATTCCAAGTAATATTCGGCATGATAATTACATTGCCGGTTGCCAAATTGCATTATCTCTTATAGTTTCCGAGATATGGACTATCGATAATTTACACCTTAGGCTAACTTGGTCCCAAATTGTAAAATGGTCTTATCTATTGGCGATTTCGTTCCAATTCACATTCCAAGTAATATTCGGCATGCTAATTACATTGCCGGTGGCCAAGTTGCATTATCTCTTATAGTTTCCGAGGTATGGACTATCGATTATTTACACCTTAGGCTCTGCTTCTAACTTGGACCCAAATTGTAAAATGGTCTTATCTTTTGGCGATCTCGTTCCAATTCACATTCCAAGTAATATTCGGCATGCTAATTACATTGCCGGTTGCCAAATTGCATTATCTCTTATAGTTTCCGAGATATGGACTATCGATAATTTACACCTTAGACTCTGCTTCTAACTTGGGCCCAAATTGTAAAATGGTCTTATCTATTGGCGATTTCGTTCCAATTCACATTCCAAGTAATATTCGGCATGCTAATTACATTGCCGGTGGCCAAGTTGCATTAGGCTCTGCTTCTAACTTGGGCCCAAATTGTAAAATGGTCTTATCTATTGGCGATTTCGTTCCAATTCACATTCCAAGTAATATTCGGCATGCTATTTACATTGCCGGTTGCCAAATTGCATTATCTCTTGTAGTTTCCGAGATATGGACTATCGATAATTTACACCTTAGGCTCTGCTTCTAACTTGGGCCCAAATTGTAAAATGGTCTTATCTATTGGCGATTTCGTTCCAATTCACATTCCAAGTAATATTCGGCATGCTAATTACATTGCCGGTTGCCAAATTGCATGATCTCTTATAGTCTCCGAGATATGGACTATCGATAATTTACACCTTAGGCTCTGCTTCTAACTTGCGCCCAAATTGTAAAATGGTCTTATCTATTGGCGATTTCGTTCCAATTCACATTCCAAATAATATTCGGCATGCTAATTACACTGCCGGTTGCCAAATTGCATTATCTCTTATAGTTTCCGAGATATGGACTATCGATAATTTACACCTTAGGCTCTGCTTCTAACTTGGGCCCAAATTGTAAAATGGTCTTATCTATTGGCGATTTCGTTCCAATTCACATTCCAAGTAATATTCGGCATGCTAATTACATTGCCGGTTGCCAAATTGCATTATCTCTTATAGTTTCCGAGATATGGACTATCGATAATTTACACCTTAGGCTCTGCTTCTAACTTGGGCCCAAATTGTAAAATGGTCTTATCTATTGGCGATTTCGTTCCAATTCACATTCCAAGTAATATTCGGCATGCTAATTACTTTGCCGGTTGCCAAATTGCATGATCTCTTATAGTTTCCGAGATATGGACTATCGATAATTTACACCTTAGGCTCTGCTTCTAACTTGGGCCCAAATTGTAAAATGGTCTTATCTATTGGCGATTTCGTTCCAATTCACATTCCAAGTAATATTCGGCATGCTAATTACATTGCCGGTTGCCAAATTGCATTATCTCTTATGGTTTCCGAGTTATGGACTATCGATAATTTACACCTTAGGCTAACTTGGGCCCAAATTGTAAAATGGCCTTATCTATTGGCGATTTCGTTCCAATTCACATTCCAAGTAATATTCGGCATGCTAATTACATTGCTGGTTGCCAAATTGCATTAGGCTCTGCGTCTAACTTGGGCCCAAATTGTAAAATGGTCTTATCTATTGGCGATTTCGTTCCAATTCACATTCCAAGTAATATTCCGCATGCTAATTACATTGCCGGTTGCCAAATTACACTATCTCTTATAGTTTCCGAGATATGGACTATCGATAATTTACACCTTAGGCTCTGCTTCTAACTTGGACCCAAATTGTAAAATGGTCTTATCTATTGGCGATTTCGTTCCAATTCACATTCCAAGTAATATTCGGCATGCTAATTACATTGCCGGTGGCCAAGTTGCATTATCTCTTATAGTTTCCGAGATATGGACTATCGATAATTTACACCTTAGGCTCTGCTTCTAACTTGGGCCCAAATTGTAAAATGGTCTTATCTATTGGCGATTTCGTTCCAATTCACATTCCAAGTAATATTCGGCATGCTAATTACATTGCCGGTTGCCAAATTGCATTATCTCTTATAGTTTCCGAGATATGGACTATCGATAATTTACACCTTAGGCTCTGCTTCTAACTTGGGCCCAAATTGTAAAATGGTCTTATCTATTGGCGATTTCGTTCCAATTCTCATTCCAAGTAATATTCGGCATGCTAATTACATTGCCGGTTGCCAAATTGCATTATCTCTTATAGTTTCCGAGATATGGACTATCGATAATTTACACCCTAGGCTCTGCTTCTAACTTGGGCCCAAATTGTAAAATGGTCTTATCTATTGGCGATTTCGTTCCAATTCACATTCCAAGTAATATTCGGCATGCTAATTACATTGCCGGTTGCCAAATTGCATTATCTCTTATGGTTTCCGAGTTATGGACTATCGATAATTTACACCTTAGGCTCTGCTTCTAACTTGGGCCCAAATTGTAAAATGGTCTTATCTTTTGGCGATCTCGTTCCAATTCACATTCCAAGTAATATTCGGCATGATAATTACATTGCCGGTTGCCAAATTGCATTATCTCTTATAGTTTCCGAGATATGGACTATCAATAATTTACATCTTAGGCTAACTTGGTCCCAAATTGTAAAATGTTCTTATCTATTGGCGATTTCGTTCCAATTCACATTCCAAGTAATATTCGGCATGCTAATTACATTGCCGGTGGCCAAGTTGCATTATCTCTTATAGTTTCCGAGGTATGGACTATCGATTATTTACACCTTAGGCTCTGCTTCTAACTTGGGCCCAAATTGTAAAATGGTCTTATCTTTTGGCGATCTCGTTCCAATTCACATTCCAAGTAATATTCGGCATGCTAATTACATTGCCGGTTGCCAAATTGCATTATCTCCTATAGTTTCCGAGATATGGACTATCGATAATTTACACCTTAGACTCTGCTTCTAACTTGGGCCCAAATTGTAAAATGGCCTTATCTATTGGCGATTTCGTTCCAATTCACATTCCAAGTAATATTCGGCATGCTAATTACATTGCCGGTGGCCAAGTTGCATTATCTCTTATAGTTTCCGAGGTATGGACTATCGATAATTTACACCTTAGGCTCTGCTTCTAACTTGGGCCCAAATTGTAAAATGGTCTTATCTATTGGCGATTTCGTTCCAATTCACATTCCAAGTAGTATTCGGCATGCTAATTACATTGCCGGTTGCCAAATTGCATTATCTCTTATAGTTTCCGAGATATGGACTATCGATAATTTACACCTTAGGCTCTGCTTCTAACTTGGGCCCAAATTGTAAAATGGTCTTATCTATTGGCGATTTCGTTCCAATTCACATTCCAAGTAATATTCGGCATGCTAATTACATTGCCGGTTGCCAAATTGCATTATCTCTTATAGTTTCCGAGATATGGACTATCGATAATTTACACCTTAGGCTCTGCTTCTAACTTGGGCCCAAATTGTAAAATGGTCTTATCTATTGGCGATTCCGTTCCAATTCACATTCCAAGTAATATTCGGCATGCTAATTACATTGCCGGTTGCCAAATTGCATTATCTCTTATAGTTTCCGAGATATGGACTATCGATAATTTACACCTTAGGCTCTGCTTCTAACTTGGGCCCAAATTGTAAAATGGTCTTATCTATTGGCGATTTCGTTCCAATTCACATTCCAAGTAATATTCGGCATGCTAATTACTTTGCCGGTTGCCAAATTGCATGATCTCTTATAGTTTCCGAGATATGGACTATCGATAATTTACACCTTAGGCTCTGCTTCTAACTTGGGCCCAAAATTTAAAATGGTCTTATCTATTGGCGATTTCGTTCCAATTCACATTCCAAGTAATATTCGGCATGCTAATTACATTGCCGGTTGCCAAATTGCATTAGGCTAACTTGGGCCCAAATTGTAAAATGGTCTTATCTATTGGCGATTTCGTTCCAATTCACATTCCAAGTAATATTCGGCATGCTAATTACATTGCTGGTTGCCAAATTGCATTATCTCTTATAGTTTCCGAGATATGGACTTTCGATAATTTACACCTTAGGCTCTGCGTCTAACTTGGGCCCAAATTGTAAAATGGTCTTATCTATTGGCGATTTCGTTCCAATTCACACTCCAAGTAATATTCCGCATGCTAATTACATTGCCGGTTGCCAAATTACACTATCTCTTATAGTTTCCGAGATATGGACTATCGATAATTTACACCTTAGGCTCTGCTTCTAACTTGGACCCAAATTGTAAAATGGTCTTATCTATTGGCGATTTCGTTCCAATTCACATTCCAAGTAATATTCGGCATGCTAATTACATTGCCGGTGGCCAAGTTGCATTATCTCTTATAGTTTCCGAGATATGGACTATCGATAATTTACACCTTAGGCTCTGCTTCTAACTTGGGCCCAAATTGTAAAATGGTCTTATCTATTGGCGATTTCGTTCCAATTCACATTCCAAGTAATATTCGGCATGCTAATTACATTGCCGGTTGCCAAATTGCATTATCTCTTATAGTTTCCGAGATATGGACTATCGATAATTTACACCTTAGGCTCTGCTTCTAACTTGGGCCCAAATTGTAAAATGGTCTTATCTATTGGCGATTTCGTTCCAATTCTCATTCCAAGTAATATTCGGCATGCTAATTACATTGCCGGTTGCCAAATTGCATTATCTCTTATAGTTTCCGAGATATGGACTATCGATAATTTACTCCCTAGGCTCTGCTTCTAACTTGGGCCCAAATTGTAAAATGGTCTTATCTATTGGCGATTTCGTTCCAATTCACATTCCAAGTAATATTCGGCATGCTAATTACATTGCCGGTTGCCAAATTGCATTATCTCTTATGGTTTCCGAGTTATGGACTATCGATAATTTACACCTTAGGCTCTGCTTCTAACTTGGGCCCAAATTGTAAAATGGTCTTATCTTTTGGCGATCTCGTTCCAATTCACATTCCAAGTAATATTCGGCATGATAATTACATTGCCGGTTGCCAAATTGCATTAGGCTAACTTGGTCCCAAATTGTAAAATGTTCTTATCTATTGGCGATTTCGTTCCAATTCACATTCCAAGTAATATTCGGCATGCTAATTACATTGCCGGTGGCCAAGTTGCATTATCTCTTATAGTTTCCGAGGTATGGACTATCGATTATTTACACCTTAGGCTCTGCTTCTAACTTGGGCCCAAATTGTAAAATGGTCTTATCTTTTGGCGATCTCGTTCCAATTCACATTCCAAGTAATATTCGGCATGCTAATTACATTGCCGGTTGCCAAATTGCATTATCTCCTATAGTTTCCGAGATATGGACTATCGATAATTTACACCTTAGACTCTGCTTCTAACTTGGGCCCAAATTGTAAAATGGCCTTATCTATTGGCGATTTCGTTCCAATTCACATTCCAAGTAATATTCGGCATGCTAATTACATTGCCGGTGGCCAAGTTGCATTATCTCTTATAGTTTCCGAGGTATGGACTATCGATAATTTACACCTTAGGCTCTGCTTCTAACTTGGGCCCAAATTGTAAAATGGTCTTATCTATTGGCGATTTCGTTCCAATTCACATTCCAAGTAGTATTCGGCATGCTAATTACATTGCCGGTTGCCAAATTGCATTATCTCTTATAGTTTCCGAGATATGGACTATCGATAATTTACACCTTAGGCTCTGCTTCTAACTTGGGCCCAAATTGTAAAATGGTCTTATCTATTGGCGATTTCGTTCCAATTCACATTCCAAGTAATATTCGGCATGCTAATTACATTGCCGGTTGCCAAATTGCATTATCTCTTATAGTTTCCGAGATATGGACTATCGATAATTTACACCTTAGGCTCTGCTTCTAACTTGGGCCCAAATTGTAAAATGGTCTTATCTATTGGCGATTCCGTTCCAATTCACATTCCAAGTAATATTCGGCATGCTAATTACATTGCCGGTTGCCAAATTGCATTATCTCTTATAGTTTCCGAGATATGGACTATCGATAATTTACACCTTAGGCTCTGCTTCTAACTTGGGCCCAAATTGTAAAATGGTCTTATCTATTGGCGATTTCGTTCCAATTCACATTCCAAGTAATATTCGGCATGCTAATTACTTTGCCGGTTGCCAAATTGCATGATCTCTTATAGTTTCCGAGATATGGACTATCGATAATTTACACCTTAGGCTCTGCTTCTAACTTGGGCCCAAAATTTAAAATGGTCTTATCTATTGGCGATTTCGTTCCAATTCACATTCCAAGTAATATTCGGCATGCTAATTACATTGCCGGTTGCCAAATTGCATTAGGCTAACTTGGGCCCAAATTGTAAAATGGTCTTATCTATTGGCGATTTCGTTCCAATTCACATTCCAAGTAATATTCGGCATGCTAATTACATTGCTGGTTGCCAAATTGCATTATCTCTTATAGTTTCCGAGATATGGACTTTCGATAATTTACACCTTAGGCTCTGCGTCTAACTTGGGCCCAAATTGTAAAATGGTCTTATCTATTGGCGATTTCGTTCCAATTCACACTCCAAGTAATATTCCGCATGCTAATTACATTGCCGGTTGCCAAATTACACTATCTCTTATAGTTTCCGAGATATGGACTATCGATAATTTACACCTTAGGCTCTGCTTCTAACTTGGACCCAAATTGTAAAATGGTCTTATCTATTGGCGATTTCGTTCCAATTCACATTCCAAGTAATATTCGGCATGCTAATTACATTGCCGGTGGCCAAGTTGCATTATCTCTTATAGTTTCCGAGATATGGACTATCGATAATTTACACCTTAGGCTCTGCTTCTAACTTGGGCCCAAATTGTAAAATGGTCTTATCTATTGGCGATTTCGTTCCAATTCACATTCCAAGTAATATTCGGCATGCTAATTACATTGCCGGTTGCCAAATTGCATTATCTCTTATAGTTTCCGAGATATGGACTATCGATAATTTACACCTTAGGCTCTGCTTCTAACTTGGGCCCAAATTGTAAAATGGTCTTATCTATTGGCGATTTCGTTCCAATTCTCATTCCAAGTAATATTCGGCATGCTAATTACATTGCCGGTTGCCAAATTGCATTATCTCTTATAGTTTCCGAGATATGGACTATCGATAATTTACACCCTAGGCTCTGCTTCTAACTTGGGCCCAAATTGTAAAATGGTCTTATCTATTGGCGATTTCGTTCCAATTCACATTCCAAGTAATATTCGGCATGCTAATTACATTGCCGGTTGCCAAATTGCATTATCTCTTATGGTTTCCGAGTTATGGACTATCGATAATTTACACCTTAGGCTCTGCTTCTAACTTGGGCCCAAATTGTAAAATGGTCTTATCTTTTGGCGATCTCGTTCCAATTCACATTCCAAGTAATATTCGGCATGATAATTACATTGCCGGTTGCCAAATTGCATTAGGCTAACTTGGTCCCAAATTGTAAAATGGTCTTATCTATTGGCGATTTCGTTCCAATTCACATTCCAAGTAATATTCGGCATGCTAATTACATTGCCGGTGGCCAAGTTGCATTATCTCTTATAGTTTCCGAGGTATGGACTATCGATTATTTACACCTTAGGCTCTGCTTCTAACTTGGGCCCAAATTGTAAAATGGTCTTATCTTTTGGCGATCTCGTTCCAATTCACATTCCAAGTAATATTCGGCATGCTAATTACATTGCCGGTTGCCAAATTGCATTATCTCTTATAGTTTCCGAGATATGGACTATCGATAATTTACACCTTAGACTCTGCTTCTAACTTGGGCCCAAATTGTAAAATGGCCTTATCTATTGGCGATTTCGTTCCAATTCACATTCCAAGTAATATTCGGCATGCTAATTAAATTGCCGGTGGCCAAGTTGCATTATCTCTTATAGTTTCCGAGGTATGGACTATCGATAATTTACACCTTAGGCTCTGCTTCTAACTTGGGCCCAAATTGTAAAATGGTCTTATCTATTGGCGATTTCGTTCCAATTCACATTCCAAGTAGTATTCGGCATGCTAATTACATTGCCGGTTGCCAAATTGCATTATCTCTTATAGTTTCCGAGATATGGATTATCGATAATTTACACCTTAGGCTCTGCTTCTAACTTGGGCCCAAATTGTAAAATGGTCTTATCTATTGGCGATTTCGTTCCAATTCACATTCCAAGTAATATTCGGCATGCTAATTACATTGCCGGTTGCCAAATTGCATTATCTCTTATAGTTTCCGAGATATGGACTATCGATAATTTACACCTTAGGCTCTGCTTCTAACTTGGGCCCAAATTGTAAAATGGTCTTATCTATTGGCGATTTCGCTCCAATTCACATTCCAAGTAATATTCGGCATGCTAATTACATTGCCGGTTGCCAAATTGCATTATCTCTTATAGTTTCCGAGATATGGACTATCAATAATTTACATCTTAGGCTCTGCTTCTAACTTGGACCCAAATTGTAAGATGGTCTTATCTATTGGCGATTTCGTTCCAATTCACATTCCAAGTAATATTCGGCATGCTAATTACATTGCCGGTTGCCAAATTGCATTATCTCTTATAGTTTCCGAGATATGGACTATCGATAATTTACACCTTAGTCTCTGCTTCTAACTTGGACCCAAATTGTAAAATGGTCTTATCTATTGGCGATTTCGTTCCAATTCACATTCCAAGTAATATTCGGCATGCTAATTACATTGCCGGTGGCCAAGTTGCATTATCTCTTATAGTTTCCGAGATATGGACTATCGATAATTTACACCTTAGGCTCTGCTTCTAACTTGGGCCCAAATTGTAAAATGGTCTTATCTATTGGCGATTTCGTTCCAATTCACATTTCAAGTAATATTCGGCATGCTAATTACATTGCCGGTTGCCAAATTGCATTATCTCTTATAGTTTCCGAGATATGGACTATCAATTATTTACACCTTAGGCTCTGCTTCTAACTTGGGCCCAAATTGTAAAATGGTCTTATCTGTTGGCGATTTCGTTCCAATTCACATTCCAAGTAATATTCGGCATGATAATTACATTGCCGGTTGCCAAATTGCATTAGGCTAACTTGGTCCCAAATTGTAAAATGGTCTTATCTATTGGCGATTTCGTTCCAATTCACATTCCAAGTAATATTCGGCATGCTAATTACATTGCCGGTGGCCAAGTTGCATTATCTCTTATAGTTTCCGAGGTATGGACTATCGATTATTTACACCTTAGGCTCTGCTTCTAACTTGGGCCCAAATTGTAAAATGGTCTTATCTTTTGGCGATCTCGTTCCAACTCACATTCCAAGTAATATTCGGCATGCTAATTATATTGCCGGTTGCCAAATTGCATTATCTCTTATAGTTTCCGAGATATGGACTATCGATAATTTACACCTTAGACTCTGCTTCTAACTTGGGCCCAAATTGTAAAATGGTCTTATCTATTGGCGATTTCGTTCCAATTCACATTCCAAGTAATATTCGGCATGCTAATTACATTGCCGGTGGCCAAGTTGCATTATCTCTTATAGTTTCCGAGGTATGGACTATCGATAATTTACACCTTAGGCTCTGCTTCTAACTTGGGCCCAAATTGTAAAATGGTCTTATCTTTTGGCGATCTCGTTCCATTTCACATTCCAAGTAATATTCGGCATGCTATTTACATTGCCGGTTGCCAAATTGCATTATCTCTTGTAGTTTCCGAGATATGGACTATCGATAATTTACACCTTAGGCTCTGCTTCTAACTTGGGCCCAAATTGTAAAATGGTCTTATCTATTGGTGATTTCGTTCCAATTCACATTCCAAGTAATATTCGGCATGCTAATTACATTGCCGGTTGCCAAATTGCATTATCTCTTATAGTCTCCGAGATATGGACTATCGATAATTTACACCTTAGGCTCTGCTTCTAACTTGCGCCCAAATTGTAAAATGGTCTTATCTATTGGCGATGTCGTTCCAATTCACATTCCAAGTAATATTCGGCATGCTAATTACATTGCCGGTTGCCAAATTGCATTATCTCTTATAGTTTCCGAGATATGGACTATCGATAATTTACACCTTAGGCTCTGCTTCTAACTTGGGCCCAAATTGTAAAATGGTCTTATCTATTGGCGATTTCGTTCCAATTCACATTCCAAGTAATATTCGGCATGCTAATTACATTGCCGGTTGCCAAATTGCATTATCTCTTATAGTTTCCGAGATATGGACTATCGATAATTTACACCTTAGGCTCTGCTTCTAACTTGGGCCCAAATTGTAAAATGGTCTTATCTATTGGCGATTTCGTTCCAATTCACATTCCAAGTAATAATTCGGCATGCTAATTACTTTGCCGGTTGCCAAATTGCATGATCTCTTATAGTTTCCGAGATATGGACTATCGATAATTTACACCTTAGGCTCTGCTTCTAACTTGGGCCCAAATTGTAAAATGGTCTTATCTATTGGCGATTTCGTTCCAATTCACATTCCAAGTAATATTCGGCATGCTAATTACATTGCCGGTTGCCAAATTGCATTAGGCTAACTTGGGCCCAAATTGTAAAATGGTCTTATCTATTGGCAATTTCGTTCCAATTCACATTCCAAGTAATATTCGGCATGCTAATTACATTGCTGGTTGCCAAATTGCATTATCTCTTATAGTTTCCGAGATATGGACTTTCGATAATTTACACCTTAGGCTCTGCGTCTAACTTGGACCCATATTGTAAAATGGTCTTATCTATTGGCGATTTCGTTCCAATTCACACTCCAAGTAATATTCCGCATGCTAATTACATTGCCGGTTGCCAAATTACACTATCTCTTATAGTTTCCGAGATATGGACTATCGATAATTTACACCTTAGGCTCTGCTTCTAACTTGGACCCAAATTGTAAAATGGTCTTATCTATTGGCGATTTCGTTCCAATTCACATTCCAAGTAATATTCGGCATGCTAATTACATTGCCGGTTGCCAAATTGCATTATCTCTTATAGTTTCCGAGATATGGTCTATCGATAATTTACACCTTAGGCTCTGCTTCTAACTTGGGCCCAAATTGTAAAATGGTCTTATCTATTGGCGATTTCGTTCCAATTCTCATTCCAAGTAATATTCGGCATGCTAATTACATTGCCGGTTGCCAAATTGCATTATCTCTTATAGTTTCCGAGATATGGACTACCGATAATTTACACCTTAGGCTCTGCTTCTAACTTGGGCCCAAATTGTAAAATGGTCTTATCTATTGGCGATTTCGTTCCAATTCACATTCCAAGTAATATTCGGCATGCTAATTACATTGCCGGTTGCCAAATTGCATTATCTCTTATAGTTTCCGAGATATGGACTATCGATAATTTACACCTTAGGCTCTGCTTCAAACTTGGGCCCAAATTGTAAAATGGTCTTATCTATTGGCGATTTCGTTCCAATTCACATTCCAAGTAATATTCGACATGCTAATTACATTGCCGGTTGCCAAATTGCATTATCTCTTATAGTTTCCGAGATATGGACTATCGATAATTTATACCTTAGGCTCTGCTTCAAACTTGGGCCCAAATTGTAAAATGGTCTTATCTATTGGCGATTTCGTTCCAATTCACATTCCAAGTAATATTCGGCATGCTAATTACATTGCCGGTTGCCAAATTGCATTATCTCTTATAGTTTCCGAGATATGGACTATCAATAATTTACACCTTAGGCTCTGCTTCTAACTTGGGCCCAAATTGTAAAATGGTCTTATCTGTTGGCGATTTCGTTCCAATTCACATTCCAAGTAATATTCGGCATGCTAATTACATTGCCGGTTGCCAAATTGCATTATCTCTTATAGTTTCCGAGATATGGTCTATCGATAATTTACACCTTAGGCTCTGCTTCTAACTTGGGCCCAAATTGTAAAATGGTCTTATCTATTGGCGATTTCGTTCCAATTCTCATTCCAAGTAATATTCGGCATGCTAATTACATTGCCGGTTGCCAAATTGCATTATCTCTTATAGTTTCCGAGATATGGACCATCGATAATTTACACCCTAGGCTCTGCTTCTAACTTGGGCCCAAATTGTAAAATGGTCTTATCTATTGGCCATTTCGTTCCAATTCACATTCCAAGTAATATTCGGCATGCTAATTACATTGCCGGTTGCCAAATTGCATTATCTCTTATGGTTTCCGAGTTATGGACTATCGATAATTTACACCTTAGGCTCTGCTTCTAACTTGGGCCCAAATTGTAAAATGGTCTTATCTTTTGGCGATCTCGTTCCAATTCACATTCCAAGTAATATTCGGCATGATAATTACATTGCCGGTTGCCAAATTGCATTAGGCTAACTTGGGCCCAAATTGTAAAATGGTCTTATCTTTTGGCGATCCCGTTCCAATTCACATTCCAAGTAATATTCGGCATGCTAATTACATTGCCGGTTGCCAAATTGCATTATCTCTTATAGTTTCCGAGATATGGACTATCGATAATTTACACCTTAGACTCTGCTTCTAACTTGGGCCCAAATTGTAAAATGGTCTTATCTATTGGCGATTTCGTTCCAATTCACATTCCAAGTAATATTCGGCATGCTAATTACATTGCCGGTGGCCAAGTTGCATTATCTCTTATAGTTTCCGAGGTATGGACTATCGATAATTTACACCTTAGGCTCTGCTTCTAACTTGGGCCCAAATTGTAAAATGGTCTTATCTTTTGGCGATCTCGTTCCATTTCACATTCCAAGTAATATTCGGCATGCTATTTACATTGCCGGTTGCCAAATTGCATTATCTCTTGTAGTTTCCGAGATATGGACTATCGATAATTTACACCTTAGGCTCTGCTTCTAACTTGGGCCCAAATTGTAAAATGGTCTTATCTATTGGCGATTTCGTTCCAATTCACATTCCAAGTAATATTCGGCATGCTAATTACATTGCCGGTGGCCAAGTTGCATTATCTCTTATAATTTCCGAGGTATGGACTATCGATTATTTACTCCTTAGGCTCTGCTTCTAACTTGGGCCCAAATTGTAAAATGGTCTTATCTTTTGGCGATCTCGTTCCAATTCACATTCCAAGTAATATTCGGCATGCTAATTACATTGCCGGTTGCCAAATTGCATTATCTCTTATAGTTTCCGAGATATGGACTATCGATAATTTACACCTTAGACTCTGCTTCTAACTTGGGCCCAAATTGTAAAATGGTCTTATCTATTGGCGATTTCGTTCCAATTCACATTCCAAGTAATATTCGGCATGCTAATTACATTGCCGGTGGCCAAGTTGCATTATCTCTTATAGTTTCCGAGGTATGGACTATCGATAATTTACACCTAAGGCTCTGCTTCTAACTTGGGCCCAAATTGTAAAATGGTCTTATCTTTTGGCGATCTCGCTCCATTTCACATTCCAAGTAATATTCGGCATGCTATTTACATTGCCGGTTGCCAAATTGCATTATCTCTTGTAGTTTCCGAGATATGGACTATCGATAATTTACACCTTAGGCTCTGCTTCTAACTTGGGCCCAAATTGTAAAATGGTCTTATCTATTGGCGATTTCGTTCCAATTCACATTCCAAGTAATATTCGGCATGCTAATTACATTGCCGGTTGCCAAATTGCATTATCTCTTATAGTCTCCGAGATATGGACTATCGATAATTTACACCTTAGGCTCTGCTTCTAACTTGCGCCCAAATTGTAAAATGGTCTTATCTATTGGCGATTTCGTTCCAATTCACATTCCAAGTAATATTCGGCATGCTAATTACATTGCCGGTTGCCAAATTGCATTATCTCTTATAGTTTCCGAGATATGGACTATCGATAATTTACACCTTAGTCTCTGCTTCTAACTTGGGCCCAAATTGTAAAATGGTCTTATCTATTGGCGATTTCGTTCCAATTCACATTCCAAGTAATATTCGGCATGCTAATTACATTGCCGGTTGCCAAATTGCATTATCTCTTATAGTTTCCGAGATATGGACTATCGATAATTTACACCTTAGGCTCTGCTTCTAACTTGGGCCCAAATTGTAAAATGGTCTTACCTATTGGCGATTTCGTTCCAATTCACATTCCAAGTAATATTCGGCATGCTAATTACTTTGCCGGTTGCCAAATTGCATGATCTCTTATAGTTTCCGAGATATGGACTATCGATAATTTACACCTTAGGCTCTGCTTCTAACTTGGGCCCAAATTGTAAAATGGTCTTATCTATTGGCGATTTCGTTCCAATTCACATTCCAAGTAATATTCGGCATGCTAATTACATTGCCGGTTGCCAAATTGCATTATCTCTTATAGTTTCCGAGATATGGACTATCGATAATTTACACCTTAGTCTCTGCTTCTAACTTGGGCCCAAATTGTAAAATGGTCTTATCTATTGGCGATTTCGTTCCAATTCACATTCCAAGTAATATTCGGCATGCTAATTACATTGCCGGTTGCCAAATTGCATTATCTCTTATAGTTTCCGAGATATGGACTATCGATAATTTACACCTTAGGCTCTGCTTCTAACTTGGGCCCAAATTGTAAAATGGACTTATCTATTGGCGATTTCGTTCCAATTCACATTCCAAGTAATATTCGGCATGCTAATTACATAGCCGGTTGCCAAATTGCATTATCTCTTATAGTTTCCGAGATATGGACTATCGATAATTTACACCTTAGGCTCTGCTTCTAACTTGGGCCCAAATTGTAAAATAGTCTTATCTATTGGCGATTTCGTTCCAATTCACATTCCAAGTAATATTCGGCATGCTAATTACATTGCCGGTTGCCAAATTGCATTATCTCTTATAGTCTCCGAGATATGGACTATCGATAATTTACACCTTAGGCTCTGCTTCTAACTTGGGCCCAAATTGTAAAATGGTCTTATCTATTGGCGATTTCGTTCCAATTCACATTCCAAGTAGTATTCGGCATGCTAATTACATTGCCGGTTGCCAAATTGCATTATCTCTTATAGTTTCCGAGATATGGACTATCGATAATTTACACCTTAGGCTCTGCTTCTAACTTGGGCCCAAATTGTAAAATGGTCTTATCTATTGGCGATTTCGTTCCAATTCACATTCCAAGTAATATTCGGCATGCTAATTACATTGCCGGTTGCCAAATTGCATTATCTCTTATAGTTTCCGAGATATGGACTATCGATAATTTACACCTTAGGCTCTGCTTCTAACTTGGGCCCAAATTGTAAAATGGTCTTATCTATTGGCGATTTCGTTCCAATTCACATTCCAAGTAATATTCGGCATGCTAATTACATTGCCGGTTGCCAAATTGCATGATCTCTTATAGTTTCCGAGATATGGACTATCGATAATTTACACCTTAGGCTCTGCTTCTAACTTGGGCCCAAATTGTAAAATGGTCTTATCTATTGGCGATTTCGCTCCAATTCACATTCCAAGTAATATTCGGCATGCTAATTACATTGCCGGTTGCCAAATTGCATTATCTCTTATAGTTTCGGAGATATGGACTATTAATAATTTACATCTTAGGCTCTGCTTCTAACTTGGACCCAAATTGTAAAATGGTCTTATATATTGGCGATTTCGTTCCAATTCACATTCCAAGTAATATTCGGCATGCTAATTACATTGCCGGTTGCCAAATTGCATTATCTCTTATAGTTTCCGAGATATGGACTATCGATAATTTACCAAATTGTAAAATGGTCTTATCTATTGGCGATTTCGTTCCAATTCACATTCCAAGTAATATTCGGCATGCTAATTACATTGCCGGTTGCCAAATTGCATTATCTCTTATAGTTTCCGAGATATGGACTATCGATAATTTACACCTTAGGCTCTGCTTCTAACTTGGGCCCAAATTGTAAAATGGTCTTATCTGTTGGCGATTTCGTTCCAATTCACATTCCAAGTAATATTCGGCATGATAATTACATTGCCGGTTGCCAAATTGCATTAGGCTAACTTGGTCCCAAATTGTAAAATGGTCTTATCTATTGGCGATTTCGTTCCAATTCACATTCCAAGTAATATTCGGCATGCTAATTACATTGCCGGTGGCCAAGTTGCATTATCTCTTATAGTTTCCGAGGTATGGACTATCGATTATTTACACCTTAGGCTCTGCTTCTAACTTGGGCCCAAATTGTAAAATGGTCTTATCTTTTGGCGATCTCGTTCCAATTCACATTCCAAGTAATATTCGGCATGCTAATTACATTGCCGGTTGCCAAATTGCATTATCTCTTATAGTTTCCGAGATATGGACTATCGATAATTTACACCTTAGACTCTGCTTCTAACTTGGGCCCAAATTGTAAAATGATCTTATCTATTGGCGATTTCGTTCCAATTCACATTCCAAGTAATATTCGGCATGCTAATTACATTGCCGGTGGCCAAGTTGCATTATCTCTTATAGTTTCCGAGGTATGGACTATCGATAATTTACACCTTAGGCTCTGCTTCTAACTTGGGCCCAAATTGTAAAATGGTCTTATCTTTTGGCGATCTCGTTCCATTTCACATTCCAAGTAATATTCGGCATGCTATTTACATTGCCGGTTGCCAAATTGCATTATCTCTTGTAGTTTCCGAGATATGGACTATCGATAATTTACACCTTAGGCTCTGCTTCTAACTTGGGCCCAAATTGTAAAATGGTCTTATCTATTGGCGATTTCGTTCCAATTCACATTCCAAGTAATATTCGGCATGCTAATTACATTGCCGGTTGCCAAATTGCATGATCTCTTATAGTCTCCGAGATATGGACTATCGATAATTTACACCTTAGGCTCTGCTTCTAACTTGCGCCCAAATTGTAAAATGGTCTTATCTATTGGCGATTTCGTTCCAATTCACATTCCAAGTAATATTCGGCATGCTAATTACATTGCCGGTTGCCAAATTGCATTATCTCTTATAGTTTCCGAGATATGGACTATCGATAATTTACACCTTAGGCTCTGCTTCTAACTTGGGCCCAAATTGTAAAATGGTCTTATCTATTGGCGATTTCGTTCCAATTCACATTCCAAGTAATATTCGGCATGCTAATTACATTGCCGGTTGCCAAAATGCATTATCTCTTATAGTTTCCGAGATATGGACTATCGATAATTTACACCTTAGGCTCTGCTTCTAACTTGGGCCCAAATTGTAAAATGGTCTTATCTATTGGCGATTTCGTTCCAATTCACATTCCAAGTAATATTCGGCATGCTAATTACTTTGCCGGTTGCCAAATTGCATGATCTCTTATAGTTTCCGAGATATGGACTATCGATAATTTACACCTTAGGCTCTGCTTCTAACTTGGGCCCAAATTGTAAAATGGTCTTATCTATTGGCGATTTCGTTCCAATTCACATTCCAAGTAATATTCGGCATGCTAATTACATTGCCGGTTGCCAAATTGCATTAGGCTAACTTGGGCCCAAATTGTAAAATGGCCTTATCTATTGGCGATTTTGTTCCAATTCACATTCCAAGTAATATTCGGCATGCTAATTACATTGCTGGTTGCCAAATTGCATTATCTCTTATAGTTTCCGAGATATGGACTTTCGATAATTTACACCTTAGGCTCTGCGTCTAACTTGGGCCCAAATTGTAAAATGGTCTTATCTATTGGCGATTTCGTTCCAATTCACACTCCAAGTAATATTCCGCATGCTAATTACATTGCCGGTTGCCAAATTACACTATCTCTTATAGTTTCCGAGATATGGACTATCGATAATTTACACCTTAGGCTCTGCTTCTAACTTGGACCCAAATTGTAAAATGGTCTTATCTATTGGCGATTTCGTTCCAATTCACATTCCAAGTAATATTCGGCATGCTAATTACATTGCCGGTGGCCAAGTTGCATTATCTCTTATAGTTTCCGAGATATGGACTATCGATAATTTACACCTTAGGCTCTGCTTCTAACTTGGGCCCAAATTGTAAAATGGTCTTATCTATTGGCGATTTCGTTCCAATTCACATTCCAAGTAATATTCGGCATGCTAATTACATTGCCGGTTGCCAAATTGCATTATCTCTTATAGTTTCCGAGATATGGACTATCGATAATTTACACCTTAATCTCTGCTTCTAACTTGGGCCCAAATTGTAAAATGGTCTTATCTATTGGCGATTTCGTTCCAATTCTCATTCCAAGTAATATTCGGCATGCTAATTACATTGCCGGTTGCCAAATTGCATTATCTCTTATAGTTTCCGAGATATGGACTATCGATAATTTACACCCTAGGCTCTGCTTCTAACTTGGGCCCAAATTGTAAAATGGTCTTATCTATTGGCGATTTCGTTCCAATTCACATTCCAAGTAATATTCGGCATGCTAATTACATTGCCGGTTGCCAAATTGCATTATCTCTTATGGTTTCCGAGTTATGGACTATCGATAATTTACACCTTAGGCTCTGCTTCTAACTTGGGCCCAAATTGTAAAATGGTCTTATCTTTTGGCGATCTCGTTCCAATTCACATTCCAAGTAATATTCGGCATGCTAATTACATTGCCGGTTGCCAAATTGCATGATCCCTTATAGTCTCCGAGATATGGACTATCGATAATTTACACCTTAGGCTCTGCTTCTAACTTGCGCCCAAATTGTAAAATGGTCTTATCTATTGGCGATTTCGTTCCAATTCACATTCCAAGTAATATTCGGCATGCTAATTACATTGCCGGTTGCCAAATTGCATTATCTCTTATAGTTTCCGAGATATGGACTATCGATAATTTACACCTTAGGCTCTGCTTCTAACTTGGGCCCAAATTGTAAAATGGTCTTATCTATTGGCGATTTCGTTCCAATTCACATTCCAAGTAATATTCGGCATGCTAATTACATTGCCGGTTGCCAAAATGCATTATCTCTTATAGTTTCCGAGATATGGACTATCGATAATTTACACCTTAGGCTCTGCTTCTAACTTGGGCCCAAATTGTAAAATGGTCTTATCTATTGGCGATTTCGTTCCAATTCACATTCCAAGTAATATTCGGCATGCTAATTACTTTGCCGGTTGCCAAATTGCATGATCTCTTATAGTTTCCGAGATATGGACTATCGATAATTTACACCTTAGGCTCTGCTTCTAACTTGGGCCCAAATTGTAAAATGGTCTTATCTATTGGCGATTTCGTTCCAATTCACATTCCAAGTAATATTCGGCATGCTAATTACATTGCCGGTTGCCAAATTGCATTAGGCTAACTTGGGCCCAAATTGTAAAATGGCCTTATCTATTGGCGATTTTGTTCCAATTCACATTCCAAGTAATATTCGGCATGCTAATTACATTGCTGGTTGCCAAATTGCATTATCTCTTATAGTTTCCGAGATATGGACTTTCGATAATTTACACCTTAGGCTCTGCGTCTAACTTGGGCCCAAATTGTAAAATGGTCTTATCTATTGGCGATTTCGTTCCAATTCACACTCCAAGTAATATTCCGCATGCTAATTACATTGCCGGTTGCCAAATTACACTATCTCTTATAGTTTCCGAGATATGGACTATCGATAATTTACACCTTAGGCTCTGCTTCTAACTTGGGCCCAAATTGTAAAATGGTCTTATCTTTTGGCGATCTCGTTCCAATTCACATTCCAAGTAATATTCGGCATGATAATTACATTGCCGGTTGCCAAATTGCATTAGGCTAACTTGGTCCCAAATTGTAAAATGGTCTTATCTATTGGCGATTTCGTTCCAATTCACATTCCAAGTAATATTCGGCATGCTAATTACATTGCCGGTGGCCAAGTTGCATTATCTCTTATAGTTTCCGAGGTATGGACTATCGATTATTTACACCTTAGGCTCTGCTTCTAACTTGGGCCCAAATTGTAAAATGGTCTTATCTTTTGGCGATCTCGTTCCAATTCACATTCCAAGTAATATTCGGCATGCTAATTACATTGCCGGTTGCCAAATTGCATTATCTCTTATAGTTTCCGAGATATGGACTATCGATAATTTACACCTTAGACTCTGCTTCTAACTTGGGCCCAAATTGTAAAATGGCCTTATCTATTGGCGATTTCGTTCCAATTCACATTCCAAGTAATATTCGGCATGCTAATTACATTGCCGGTGGCCAAGTTGCATTATCTCTTATAGTTTCCGAGGTATGGACTATCGATAATTTACACCTTAGGCTCTGCTTCTAACTTGGGCCCAAATTGTAAAATGGTCTTATCTATTGGCGATTTCGTTCCAATTCACATTCCAAGTAGTATTCGGCATGCTAATTACATTGCCGGTTGCCAAATTGCATTATCTCTTATAGTTTCCGAGATATGGACTATCGATAATTTACACCTTAGGCTCTGCTTCTAACTTGGGCCCAAATTGTAAAATGGTCTTATCTATTGGCGATTTCGTTCCAATTCACATTCCAAGTAATATTCGGCATGCTAATTACATTGCCGGTTGCCAAATTGCATTATCTCTTATAGTTTCCGAGATATGGACTATCGATAATTTACACCTTAGGCTCTGCTTCTAACTTGGGCCCAAATTGTAAAATGGTCTTATCTATTGGCGATTTCGTTCCAATTCACATTCCAAGTAATATTCGGCATGCTAATTACATTGCCGGTTGCCAAATTGCATTATCTCTTATAGTTTCCGAGATATGGACTATCGATAATTTACACCTTAGGCTCTGCTTCTAACTTGGGCCCAAATTGTAAAATGGTCTTATCTATTGGCAATTTCGTTCCAATTCACATTCCAAGTAATATTCGGCATGCTAATTACTTTGCCGGTTGCCAAATTGCATGATCTCTTATAGTTTCCGAGATATGGACTATCGATAATTTACACCTTAGGTTCTGCTTCTAACTTGGGCCCAAATTGTAAAATGGTCTTATCTATTGGCGATTTCGTTCCAATTCACATTCCAAGTAATATTCGGCATGCTAATTACATTGCCGGTTGCCAAATTGCATTAGGCTAACTTGGGCCCAAATTGTAAAATGGTCTTATCTATTGGCGATTTCGTTCCAATTCACATTCCAAGTAATATTCGGCATGCTAATTACATTGCTGGTTGCCAAATTGCATTATCTCTTATAGTTTCCGAGATATGGACTTTCGATAATTTACACCTTAGGCTCTGCGTCTAACTTGGGCCCAAATTGTAAAATGGTCTTATCTATTGGCGATTTCGTTCCAATTCACACTCCAAGTAATATTCCGCATGCTAATTACATTGCCGGTTGCCAAATTACACTATCTCTTATAGTTTCCGAGATATGGACTATCGATAATTTACACCTTAGGCTCTGCTTCTAACTTGGACCCAAATTGTAAAATGGTCTTATCTATTGGCGATTTCGTTCCAATTCACATTCCAAGTAATATTCGGCATGCTAATTACATTGCCGGTGGCCAAGTTGCATTATCTCTTATAGTTTCCGAGATATGGACTATCGATAATTTACACCTTAGGCTCTGCTTCTAACTTGGGCCCAAATTGTAAAATGGTCTTATCTATTGGCGATTTCGTTCCAATTCACATTCCAAGTAATATTCGGCATGCTAATTACATTGCCGGTTGCCAAATTGCATTATCTCTTATAGTTTCCGAGATATGGACTATCGATAATTTACACCTTAGGCTCTGCTTCTAACTTGGGCCCAAATTGTAAAATGGTCTTATCTATTGGCGATTTCGTTCCAATTCTCATTCCAAGTAATATTCGGCATGCTAATTACATTGCCGGTTGCCAAATTGCATTATCTCTTATAGTTTCCGAGATATGGACTATCGATAATTTACACCCTAGGCTCTGCTTCTAACTTGGGCCCAAATTGTAAAATGGTCTTATCTATTGGCGATTTCGTTCCAATTCACATTCCAAGTAATATTCGGCATGCTAATTACATTGCCGGTTGCCAAATTGCATTATCTCTTATGGTTTCCGAGTTATGGACTATCGATAATTTACACCTTAGGCTCTGCTTCTAACTTGGGCCCAAATTGTAAAATGGTCTTATCTTTTGGCGATCTCGTTCCAATTCACATTCCAAGTAATATTCGGCATGATAATTACATTGCCGGTTGCCAAATTGCATTAGGCTAACTTGGTCCCAAATTGTAAAATGGTCTTATCTATTGGCGATTTCGTTCCAATTCACATTCCAAGTAATATTCGGCATGCTAATTACATTGCCGGTGGCCAAGTTGCATTATCTCTTATAGTTTCCGAGGTATGGACTATCGATTATTTACACCTTAGGCTCTGCTTCTAACTTGGGCCCAAATTGTAAAATGGTCTTATCTTTTGGCGATCTCGTTCCAATTCACATTCCAAGTAATATTCGGCATGCTAATTACATTGCCGGTTGCCAAATTGCATTATCTCTTATAGTTTCCGAGATATGGACTATCGATAATTTACACCTTAGACTCTGCTTCTAACTTGGGCCCAAATTGTAAAATGGCCTTATCTATTGGCGATTTCGTTCCAATTCACATTCCAAGTAATATTCGGCATGCTAATTACATTGCCGGTGGCCAAGTTGCATTATCTCTTATAGTTTCCGAGGTATGGACTATCGATAATTTACACCTTAGGCTCTGCTTCTAACTTGGGCCCAAATTGTAAAATGGTCTTATCTATTGGCGATTTCGTTCCAATTCACATTCCAAGTAGTATTCGGCATGCTAATTACATTGCCGGTTGCCAAATTGCATTATCTCTTATAGTTTCCGAGATATGGACTATCGATAATTTACACCTTAGGCTCTGCTTCTAACTTGGGCCCAAATTGTAAAATGGTCTTATCTATTGGCGATTTCGTTCCAATTCACATTCCAAGTAATATTCGGCATGCTAATTACATTGCCGGTTGCCAAATTGCATTATCTCTTATAGTTTCCGAGATATGGACTATCGATAATTTACACCTTAGGCTCTGCTTCTAACTTGGGCCCAAATTGTAAAATGGTCTTATCTATTGGCGATTTCGTTCCAATTCACATTCCAAGTAATATTCGGCATGCTAATTACATTGCCGGTTGCCAAATTGCATTATCTCTTATAGTTTCCGAGATATGGACTATCGATAATTTACACCTTAGGCTCTGCTTCTAACTTGGGCCCAAATTGTAAAATGGTCTTATCTATTGGCAATTTCGTTCCAATTCACATTCCAAGTAATATTCGGCATGCTAATTACTTTGCCGGTTGCCAAATTGCATGATCTCTTATAGTTTCCGAGATATGGACTATCGATAATTTACACCTTAGGTTCTGCTTCTAACTTGGGCCCAAATTGTAAAATGGTCTTATCTATTGGCGATTTCGTTCCAATTCACATTCCAAGTAATATTCGGCATGCTAATTACATTGCCGGTTGCCAAATTGCATTAGGCTAACTTGGGCCCAAATTGTAAAATGGTCTTATCTATTGGCGATTTCGTTCCAATTCACATTCCAAGTAATATTCGGCATGCTAATTACATTGCTGGTTGCCAAATTGCATTATCTCTTATAGTTTCCGAGATATGGACTTTCGATAATTTACACCTTAGGCTCTGCGTCTAACTTGGGCCCAAATTGTAAAATGGTCTTATCTATTGGCGATTTCGTTCCAATTCACACTCCAAGTAATATTCCGCATGCTAATTACATTGCCGGTTGCCAAATTACACTATCTCTTATAGTTTCCGAGATATGGACTATCGATAATTTACACCTTAGGCTCTGCTTCTAACTTGGACCCAAATTGTAAAATGGTCTTATCTATTGGCGATTTCGTTCCAATTCACATTCCAAGTAATATTCGGCATGCTAATTACATTGCCGGTGGCCAAGTTGCATTATTTCTTATAGTTTCCGAGATATGGACTATCGATAATTTACACCTTAGGCTCTGCTTCTAACTTGGGCCCAAATTGTAAAATGGTCTTATCTATTGGCGATTTCGTTCCAATTCTCATTCCAAGTAATATTCGGCATGATAATTACATTGCCGGTTGCCAAATTGCATTAGGCTAACTTGGTCCCAAATTGTAAAATGGTCTTATCTATTGGCGATTTCGTTCCAATTCACATTCCAAGTAATATTCGGCATGCTAATTACATTGCCGGTGGCCAAGTTGCATTATCTCTTATAGTTTCCGAGGTATGGACTATCGATTATTTACACCTTAGGCTCTGCTTCTAACTTGGGCCCAAATTGTAAAATGGTCTTATCTTTTGGCGATCTCGTTCCAATTCACATTCCAAGTAATATTCGGCATGCTAATTACATTGCCGGTTGCCAAATTGCATTATCTCTTATAGTTTCCGAGATATGGACTATCGATAATTTACACCTTAGACTCAGGTTCTAACTTGGGTCCAAATTGTAAAATGGCCTTATCTATTGGCGATTTCGTTCCAATTCACATTCCAAGTAATATTCGGCATGCTAATTACATTGCCGGTTGCCAAATTGCATTATCTATTATAGTTTCCGAGATATGGACTATCGATAATTTACACCTTAGGCTCTGCTTCTAACTTGGGCCCAAATTGTAAAATGGTCTTATCTATTGGCGATTTCGTTCCAATTCACATTCCAAGTAATATTCGGCATGCTAATTACATTGCCGGTTGCCAAATTGCATTATCTCTTATAGTTTCCGAGATATGGACTATCGATAATTTACACCTTAGGCTCTGCTTCTAACTTGGGCCCAAATTGTAAAATGGTCTTATCTATTGGCGATTTCGTTCCAATTCACATTCCAAGTAATATTCGGCATGCTAATTACTTTGCCGGTTGCCAAATTGCATGATCTC
This sequence comes from Rhynchophorus ferrugineus, assembly GCF_030347505.1. NCBI lineage: Eukaryota > Metazoa > Arthropoda > Insecta > Coleoptera > Curculionidae > Rhynchophorus > Rhynchophorus ferrugineus. Next base: position 287,395 of record NW_027472622.1, read on the forward strand.
TTATAGTTTCCGAGATATGGACTATCGATAATTTACACCTTAGGCTCTGCTTCTAACTTGGGCCCAAATTGTAAAATGGTCTTATCTATTGGCGATTTCGTTCCAATTCACATTCCAAGTAATATTCGGCATGCTAATTACATTGCCGGTTGCCAAATTGCATTAGGCTAACTTGGGCCAAAATTGTAAAATGGTCTTATCTATTGGCGATTTCGTTCCAATTCACATTCCAAGTAATATTCGGCATGCTAATTACATTGCTGGTTGCCAAATTGCATTATCTCTTATAGTTTCCGAGATATGGACTTTCGATAATTTACACCTTAGGCTCTGCGTCTAACTTGGGCCCAAATTGTAAAATGGTCTTATCTATTGGCGATTTCGTTCCAATTCACACTCCAAGTAATATTCCGCATGCTAATTACATTGCCGGTTGCCAAATTACACTATCTCTTATAGTTTCCGAGATATGGACTATCGATAATTTACACCTTAGGCTCTGCTTCTAACTTGGACCCAAATTGTAAAATGGTCTTATCTATTGGCGATTTCGTTCCAATTCACATTCCAAGTAATATTCGGCATGCTAATTACATTGCCGGTGGCCAAGTTGCATTATCTCTTATAGTTTCCGAGATATGGACTATCGATAATTTACACCTTAGGCTCTGCTTCTAACTTGGGCCCAAATTGTAAAATGGTCTTATCTATTGGCGATTTCGTTCCAATTCACATTCCAAGTAATATTCGGCATGCTAATTACATTGCCGGTTGCCAAATTGCATTATCTCTTATAGTTTCCGAGATATGGACTATCGATAATTTACACCTTAGGCTCTGCTTCTAACTTGGGCCCAAATTGTAAAATGGTCTTATCTATTGGCGATTTCGTTCCAATTCTCATTCCAAGTAATATTCGGCATGCTAATTACATTGCCGGTTGCCAAATTGCATTATCTCTTATAGTTTCCGAGATATGGACTATCGATAATTTACACCCTAGGCTCTGCTTCTAACTTGGGCCCAAATTGTAAAATGGTCTTATCTATTGGCGATTTCGTTCCAATTCACATTCCAAGTAATATTCGGCATGCTAATTACATTGCCGGTTGCCAAATTGCATTATCTCTTATGGTTTCCGAGTTATGGACTATCGATAATTTACACCTTAGGCTCTGCTTCTAACTTGGGCCCAAATTGTAAAATGGTCTTATCTTTTGGCGATCTCGTTCCAATTCACATTCCAAGTAATATTCGGCATGATAATTACATTGCCGGTTGCCAAATTGCATTAGGCTAACTTGGTCCGAAATTGTAAAATGGTCTTATCTATTGGCGATTTCGTTCCAATTCACATTCCAAGTAATATTCGGCATGCTAATTACATTGCCGGTGGCCAAGTTGCATTATCTCTTATAGTTTCCGAGGTATGGACTATCGATTATTTACACCTTAGGCTCTGCTTCTAACTTGGGCCCAAATTGTAAAATGGTCTTATCTTTTGGCGATCTCGTTCCAATTCACATTCCAAGTAATATTCGGCATGCTAATTACATTGCCGGTTGCCAAATTGCATTATCTCTTATAGTTTCCGAGATATGGACTATCGATAATTTACACCTTAGACTCTGCTTCTAACTTGGGCCCAAATTGTAAAATGGCCTTATCTATTGGCGATTTCGTTCCAATTCACATTCCAAGTAATATTCGGCATGCTAATTACATTGCCGGTGGCCAAGTTGCATTATCTCTTATAGTTTCCGAGGTATGGACTATCGATAATTTACACCTTAGGCTCTGCTTCTAACTTGGGCCCAAATTGTAAAATGGTCTTATCTATTGGCGATTTCGTTCCAATTCACATTCCAAGTAGTATTCGGCATGCTAATTACATTGCCGGTTGCCAAATTGCATTATCTCTTATAGTTTCCGAGATATGGACTATCGATAATTTACACCTTAGGCTCTGCTTCTAACTTGGGCCCAAATTGTAAAATGGTCTTATCTATTGGCGATTTCGTTCCAATTCACATTCCAAGTAATATTCGGCATGCTAATTACATTGCCGGTTGCCAAATTGCATTATCTCTTATAGTTTCCGAGATATGGACTATCGATAATTTACACCTTAGACTCTGCTTCTAACTTGGGCCCAAATTGTAAAATGGCCTTATCTATTGGCGATTTCGTTCCAATTCACATTCCAAGTAATATTCGGCATGCTAATTACATTGCCGGTGGCCAAGTTGCATTATCTCTTATAGTTTCCGAGGTATGGACTATCGATAATTTACACCTTAGGCTCTGCTTCTAACTTGGGCCCAAATTGTAAAATGGTCTTATCTATTGGCGATTTCGTTCCAATTCACATTCCAAGTAGTATTCGGCATGCTAATTACATTGCCGGTTGCCAAATTGCATTATCTCTTATAGTTTCCGAGATATGGACTATCGATAATTTACACCTTAGGCTCTGCTTCTAACTTGGGCCCAAATTGTAAAATGGTCTTATCTATTGGCGATTTCGTTCCAATTCACATTCCAAGTAATATTCGGCATGCTAATTACTTTGCCGGTTGCCAAATTGCATGATCTCTTATAGTTTCCGAGATATGGACTATCGATAATTTACACCTTAGGCTCTGCTTCTAACTTGGGCCCAAATTGTAAAATGGTCTTATCTATTGGCGATTTCGTTCCAATTCACATTCCAAGTAATATTCGGCATGCTAATTACATTGCCGGTTGCCAAATTGCATTAGGCTAACTTGGGCCAAAATTGTAAAATGGTCTTATCTATTGGCGATTTCGTTCCAATTCACATTCCAAGTAATATTCGGCATGCTAATTACATTGCTGGTTGCCAAATTGCATTATCTCTTATAGTTTCCGAGATATGGACTTTCGATAATTTACACCTTAGGCTCTGCGTCTAACTTGGGCCCAAATTGTAAAATGGTCTTATCTATTGGCGATTTCGTTCCAATTCACACTCCAAGTAATATTCCGCATGCTAATTACATTGCCGGTTGCCAAATTACACTATCTCTTATAGTTTCCGAGATATGGACTATCGATAATTTACACCTTAGGCTCTGCTTCTAACTTGGACCCAAATTGTAAAATGGTCTTATCTATTGGCGATTTCGTTCCAATTCACATTCCAAGTAATATTCGGCATGCTAATTACTTTGCCGGTTGCCAAATTGCATGATCTCTTATAGTTTCCGAGATATGGACTATCGATAATTTACACCTTAGGCTCTGCTTCTAACTTGGGCCCAAATTGTAAAATGGTCTTATCTATTGGCGATTTCGTTCCAATTCACATTCCAAGTAATATTCGGCATGCTAATTACTTTGCCGGTTGCCAAATTGCATGATCTCTTATAGTTTCCGAGATATGGACTATCGATAATTTACACCTTAGGCTCTGCTTCTAACTTGGGCCCAAATTGTAAAATGGTCTTATCTATTGGCGATTTCGTTCCAATTCACATTCCAAGTAATATTCGGCATGCTAATTACATTGCCGGTTGCCAAATTGCATTAGGCTAACTTGGGCCACAATTGTAAAATGGTCTTATCTATTGGCGATTTCGTTCCAATTCACATTCCAAGTAATATTCGGCATGCTAATTACATTGCTGGTTGCCAAATTGCATTATCTCTTATAGTTTCCGAGATATGGACTATCGATAATTTACACCTTAGGCTCTGCTTCTAACTTGGGCCCAAATTGTAAAATGGTCTTATCTATTGGCGATTTCGTTCCAATTCACATTCCAAGTAATATTCGGCATGCTAATTACATTGCCGGTTGCCAAATTGCATTAGGCTAACTTGGGCCACAATTGTAAAATGGTCTTATCTATTGGCGATTTCGTTCCAATTCACATTCCAAGTAATATTCGGCATGCTAATTACATTGCTGGTTGCCAAATTGCATTATCTCTTATAGTTTCCGAGATATGGACTTTCGATAATTTACACCTTAGGCTCTGCGTCTAACTTGGGCCCAAATTGTAAAATGGTCTTATCTATTGGCGATTTCGTTCCAATTCACACTCCAAGTAATATTCCGCATGCTAATTACATTGCCGGTTGCCAAATTACACTATCTCTTATAGTTTCCGAGATATGGACTATCGATAATTTACACCTTAGGCTCTGCGTCTAACTTGGGCCCAAATTGTAAAATGGTCTTATCTATTGGCGATTTCGTTCCAATTCACACTCCAAGTAATATTCCGCATGCTAATTACATTGCCGGTTGCCAAATTACACTATCTCTTATAGTTTCCGAGATATGGACTATCGATAATTTACACCTTAGGCTCTGCTTCTAACTTGGACCCAAATTGTAAAATGGTCTTATCTATTGGCGATTTCGTTCCAATTCACATTCCAAGTAATATTCGGCATGCTAATTACATTGCCGGTGGCCAAGTTGCATTATCTCTTATAGTTTCCGAGATATGGACTATCGATAATTTACACCTTAGGCTCTGCTTCTAACTTGGGCCCAAATTGTAAAATGGTCTTATCTATTGGCGATTTCGTTCCAATTCACATTCCAAGTAATATTCGGCATGCTAATTACATTGCCGGTTGCCAAATTGCATTATCTCTTATAGTTTCCGAGATATGGACTATCGATAATTTACACCTTAGGCTCTGCTTCTAACTTGGGCCCAAATTGTAAAATGGTCTTATCTATTGGCGATTTCGTTCCAATTCTCATTCCAAGTAATATTCGGCATGCTAATTACATTGCCGGTTGCCAAATTGCATTATCTCTTATAGTTTCCGAGATATGGACTATCGATAATTTACACCCTAGGCTCTGCTTCTAACTTGGGCCCAAATTGTAAAATGGTCTTATCTATTGGCGATTTCGTTCCAATTCACATTCCAAGTAATATTCGGCATGCTAATTACATTGCCGGTTGCCAAATTGCATTAGGCTCTGCTTCTAACTTGGGCCCAAATTGTAAAATGGTCTTATCTTTTGGCGATCTCGTTCCAATTCACATTCCAAGTAATATTCGGCATGATAATTACATTGCCGGTTGCCAAATTGCATTATCTCTTATAGTTTCCGAGGTATGGACTATCGATTATTTACACCTTAGGCTAACTTGGTCCCAAATTGTAAAATGGTCTTATCTATTGGCGATTTCGTTCCAATTCACATTCCAAGTAATATTCGGCATGCTAATTACATTGCCGGTGGCCAAGTTGCATTATCTCTTATAGTTTCCGAGGTATGGACTATCGATTATTTACACCTTAGGCTCTGCTTCTAACTTGGGCCCAAATTGTAAAATGGTCTTATCTTTTGGCGATCTCGTTCCAATTCACATTCCAAGTAATATTCGGCATGCTAATTACATTGCCGGTTGCCAAATTGCATTATCTCTTATAGTTTCCGAGATATGGACTATCGATAATTTACACCTTAGACTCTGCTTCTAACTTGGGCCCAAATTGTAAAATGGCCTTATCTATTGGCGATTTCGTTCCAATTCACATTCCAAGTAATATTCGGCATGCTAATTACATTGCCGGTGGCCAAGTTGCATTATCTCTTATAGTTTCCGAGGTATGGACTATCGATAATTTACACCTTAGGCTCTGCTTCTAACTTGGGCCCAAATTGTAAAATGGTCTTATCTATTGGCGATTTCGTTCCAATTCACATTCCAAGTAGTATTCGGCATGCTAATTACATTGCCGGTTGCCAAATTGCATTATCTCTTATAGTTTCCGAGATATGGACTATCGATAATTTACACCTTAGGCTCTGCTTCTAACTTGGGCCCAAATTGTAAAATGGTCTTATCTATTGGCGATTTCGTTCCAATTCACATTCCAAGTAATATTCGGCATGCTAATTACATTGCCGGTTGCCAAATTGCATTATCTCTTATAGTTTCCGAGATATGGACTATCGATAATTTACACCTTAGGCTCTGCTTCTAACTTGGGCCCAAATTGTAAAATGGTCTTATCTATTGGCGATTTCGTTCCAATTCACATTCCAAGTAATATTCGGCATGCTAATTACATTGCCGGTTGCCAAATTGCATTATCTCTTATAGTTTCCGAGATATGGACTATCGATAATTTACACCTTAGGCTCTGCTTCTAACTTGGGCCCAAATTGTAAAATGGTCTTATCTATTGGCAATTTCGTTCCAATTCACATTCCAAGTAATATTCGGCATGCTAATTACATTGCCGGTTGCCAAATTGCATTAGGTTCTGCTTCTAACTTGGGCCCAAATTGTAAAATGGTCTTATCTATTGGCGATTTCGTTCCAATTCACATTCCAAGTAATATTCGGCATGCTAATTACATTGCCGGTTGCCAAATTGCATTATCTCTTATAGTTTCCGAGATATGGACTTTCGATAATTTACACCTTAGGATCGATGGACGAACCTAACTTGGGCCCAAATTGTAAAATGGTCTTATCTATTGGCGATTTCGTTCCAATTCACATTCCAAGTAATATTCGGCATGCTAATTACATTGCTGGTTGCCAAATTGCATTATCTCTTATAGTTTCCGAGATATGGACTTTCGATAATTTACACCTTAGGCTCTGCGTCTAACTTGGGCCCAAATTGTAAAATGGTCTTATCTATTGGCGATTTCGTTCCAATTCACACTCCAAGTAATATTCCGCATGCTAATTACATTGCCGGTTGCCAAATTACACTATCTCTTATAGTTTCCGAGATATGGACTATCGATAATTTACACCTTAGGCTCTGCTTCTAACTTGGACCCAAATTGTAAAATGGTCTTATCTATTGGCGATTTCGTTCCAATTCACATTCCAAGTAATATTCGGCATGCTAATTACATTGCCGGTGGCCAAGTTGCATTATTTCTTATAGTTTCCGAGATATGGACTATCGATAATTTACACCTTAGGCTCTGCTTCTAACTTGGGCCCAAATTGTAAAATGGTCTTATCTATTGGCGATTTCGTTCCAATTCTCATTCCAAGTAATATTCGGCATGATAATTACATTGCCGGTTGCCAAATTGCATTAGGCTAACTTGGTCCCAAATTGTAAAATGGTCTTATCTATTGGCGATTTCGTTCCAATTCACATTCCAAGTAATATTCGGCATGCTAATTACATTGCCGGTGGCCAAGTTGCATTATCTCTTATAGTTTCCGAGGTATGGACTATCGATTATTTACACCTTAGGCTCTGCTTCTAACTTGGGCCCAAATTGTAAAATGGTCTTATCTTTTGGCGATCTCGTTCCAATTCACATTCCAAGTAATATTCGGCATGCTAATTACATTGCCGGTTGCCAAATTGCATTATCTCTTATAGTTTCCGAGATATGGACTATCGATAATTTACACCTTAGACTCTGCTTCTAACTTGGGCCCAAATTGTAAAATGGCCTTATCTATTGGCGATTTCGTTCCAATTCACATTCCAAGTAATATTCGGCATGCTAATTACATTGCCGGTTGCCAAATTGCATTATCTATTATAGTTTCCGAGATATGGACTATCGATAATTTACACCTTAGGCTCTGCTTCTAACTTGGGCCCAAATTGTAAAATGGTCTTATCTATTGGCGATTTCGTTCCAATTCACATTCCAAGTAATATTCGGCATGCTAATTACATTGCCGGTTGCCAAATTGCATTATCTCTTATAGTTTCCGAGATATGGACTATCGATAATTTACACCTTAGGCTCTGCTTCTAACTTGGGCCCAAATTGTAAAATGGTCTTATCTATTGGCGATTTCGTTCCAATTCACATTCCAAGTAATATTCGGCATGCTAATTACTTTGCCGGTTGCCAAATTGCATGATCTCTTATAGTTTCCGAGATATGGACTATCGATAATTTACACCTTAGGCTCTGCTTCTAACTTGGGCCCAAATTGTAAAATGGTCTTATCTATTGGCGATTTCGTTCCAATTCACATTCCAAGTAATATTCGGCATGCTAATTACATTGCCGGTTGCCAAATTGCATTAGGCTAACTTGGGCCAAAATTGTAAAATGGTCTTATCTATTGGCGATTTCGTTCCAATTCACATTCCAAGTAATATTCGGCATGCTAATTACATTGCTGGTTGCCAAATTGCATTATCTCTTATAGTTTCCGAGATATGGACTTTCGATAATTTACACCTTAGGCTCTGCGTCTAACTTGGGCCCAAATTGTAAAATGGTCTTATCTATTGGCGATTTCGTTCCAATTCACACTCCAAGTAATATTCCGCATGCTAATTACATTGCCGGTTGCCAAATTACACTATCTCTTATAGTTTCCGAGATATGGACTATCGATAATTTACACCTTAGGCTCTGCTTCTAACTTGGACCCAAATTGTAAAATGGTCTTATCTATTGGCGATTTCGTTCCAATTCACATTCCAAGTAATATTCGGCATGCTAATTACATTGCCGGTGGCCAAGTTGCATTATCTCTTATAGTTTCCGAGATATGGACTATCGATAATTTACACCTTAGGCTCTGCTTCTAACTTGGGCCCAAATTGTAAAATGGTCTTATCTATTGGCGATTTCGTTCCAATTCACATTCCAAGTAATATTCGGCATGCTAATTACATTGCCGGTTGCCAAATTGCATTATCTCTTATAGTTTCCGAGATATGGACTATCGATAATTTACACCTTAGGCTCTGCTTCTAACTTGGGCCCAAATTGTAAAATGGTCTTATCTATTGGCGATTTCGTTCCAATTCTCATTCCAAGTAATATTCGGCATGCTAATTACATTGCCGGTTGCCAAATTGCATTATCTCTTATAGTTTCCGAGATATGGACTATCGATAATTTACACCCTAGGCTCTGCTTCTAACTTGGGCCCAAATTGTAAAATGGTCTTATCTATTGGCGATTTCGTTCCAATTCACATTCCAAGTAATATTCGGCATGCTAATTACATTGCCGGTTGCCAAATTGCATTATCTCTTATGGTTTCCGAGTTATGGACTATCGATAATTTACACCTTAGGCTCTGCTTCTAACTTGGGCCCAAATTGTAAAATGGTCTTATCTATTGGCGATCTCGTTCCAATTCACATTCCAAGTAATATTCGGCATGCTAATTACATTGCCGGTTGCCAAATTGCATTAGGCTAACTTGGTCCGAAATTGTAAAATGGTCTTATCTATTGGCGATTTCGTTCCAATTCACATTCCAAGTAATATTCGGCATGCTAATTACATTGCCGGTGGCCAAGTTGCATTATCTCTTATAGTTTCCGAGGTATGGACTATCGATTATTTACACCTTAGGCTCTGCTTCTAACTTGGGCCCAAATTGTAAAATGGTCTTATCTTTTGGCGATCTCGTTCCAATTCACATTCCAAGTAATATTCGGCATGCTAATTACATTGCCGGTTGCCAAATTGCATTATCTCTTATAGTTTCCGAGATATGGACTATCGATAATTTACACCTTAGACTCTGCTTCTAACTTGGGCCCAAATTGTAAAATGGCCTTATCTATTGGCGATTTCGTTCCAATTCACATTCCAAGTAATATTCGGCATGCTAATTACATTGCCGGTGGCCAAGTTGCATTATCTCTTATAGTTTCCGAGGTATGGACTATCGATAATTTACACCTTAGGCTCTGCTTCTAACTTGGGCCCAAATTGTAAAATGGTCTTATCTATTGGCGATTTCGTTCCAATTCACATTCCAAGTAGTATTCGGCATGCTAATTACATTGCCGGTTGCCAAATTGCATTATCTCTTATAGTTTCCGAGATATGGACTATCAATAATTTACACCTTAGGCTCTGCTTCTAACTTGGGCCCAAATTGTAAAATGGTCTTATCTATTGGCGATTTCGTTCCAATTCACATTCCAAGTAATATTCGGCATGCTAATTACATTGCCGGTTGCCAAATTGCATTATCTCTTATAGTTTCCGAGATATGGACTATCGATAATTTACACCTTAGACTCTGCTTCTAACTTGGGCCCAAATTGTAAAATGGCCTTATCTATTGGCGATTTCGTTCCAATTCACATTCCAAGTAATATTCGGCATGCTAATTACATTGCCGGTGGCCAAGTTGCATTATCTCTTATAGTTTCCGAGGTATGGACTATCGATAATTTACACCTTAGGCTCTGCTTCTAACTTGGGCCCAAATTGTAAAATGGTCTTATCTATTGGCGATTTCGTTCCAATTCACATTCCAAGTAGTATTCGGCATGCTAATTACATTGCCGGTTGCCAAATTGCATTATCTCTTATAGTTTCCGAGATATGGACTATCGATAATTTACACCTTAGGCTCTGCTTCTAACTTGGGCCCAAATTGTAAAATGGTCTTATCTATTGGCGATTTCGTTCCAATTCACATTCCAAGTAATATTCGGCATGCTAATTACTTTGCCGGTTGCCAAATTGCATGATCTCTTATAGTTTCCGAGATATGGACTATCGATAATTTACACCTTAGGTTCTGCTTCTAACTTGGGCCCAAATTGTAAAATGGTCTTATCTATTGGCGATTTCGTTCCAATTCACATTCCAAGTAATATTCGGCATGCTAATTACATTGCCGGTTGCCAAATTGCATTAGGCTAACTTGGGCCAAAATTGTAAAATGGTCTTATCTATTGGCGATTTCGTTCCAATTCACATTCCAAGTAATATTCGGCATGCTAATTACATTGCTGGTTGCCAAATTGCATTATCTCTTATAGTTTCCGAGATATGGACTTTCGATAATTTACACCTTAGGCTCTGCGTCTAACTTGGGCCCAAATTGTAAAATGGTCTTATCTATTGGCGATTTCGTTCCAATTCACACTCCAAGTAATATTCCGCATGCTAATTACATTGCCGGTTGCCAAATTACACTATCTCTTATAGTTTCCGAGATATGGACTATCGATAATTTACACCTTAGGCTCTGCTTCTAACTTGGACCCAAATTGTAAAATGGTCTTATCTATTGGCGATTTCGTTCCAATTCACATTCCAAGTAATATTCGGCATGCTAATTACTTTGCCGGTTGCCAAATTGCATGATCTCTTATAGTTTCCGAGATATGGACTATCGATAATTTACACCTTAGGCTCTGCTTCTAACTTGGGCCCAAATTGTAAAATGGTCTTATCTATTGGCGATTTCGTTCCAATTCACATTCCAAGTAATATTCGGCATGCTAATTACTTTGCCGGTTGCCAAATTGCATGATCTCTTATAGTTTCCGAGATATGGACTATCGATAATTTACACCTTAGGCTCTGCTTCTAACTTGGGCCCAAATTGTAAAATGGTCTTATCTATTGGCGATTTCGTTCCAATTCACATTCCAAGTAATATTCGGCATGCTAATTACATTGCCGGTTGCCAAATTGCATTAGGCTAACTTGGGCCACAATTGTAAAATGGTCTTATCTATTGGCGATTTCGTTCCAATTCACATTCCAAGTAATATTCGGCATGCTAATTACATTGCTGGTTGCCAAATTGCATTATCTCTTATAGTTTCCGAGATATGGACTTTCGATAATTTACACCTTAGGCTCTGCGTCTAACTTGGGCCCAAATTGTAAAATGGTCTTATCTATTGGCGATTTCGTTCCAATTCACACTCCAAGTAATATTCCGCATGCTAATTACATTGCCGGTTGCCAAATTACACTATCTCTTATAGTTTCCGAGATATGGACTATCGATAATTTACACCTTAGGCTCTGCTTCTAACTTGGACCCAAATTGTAAAATGGTCTTATCTATTGGCGATTTCGTTCCAATTCACATTCCAAGTAATATTCGGCATGCTAATTACATTGCCGGTGGCCAAGTTGCATTATCTCTTATAGTTTCCGAGATATGGACTATCGATAATTTACACCTTAGGCTCTGCTTCTAACTTGGGCCCAAATTGTAAAATGGTCTTATCTATTGGCGATTTCGTTCCAATTCACATTCCAAGTAATATTCGGCATGCTAATTACATTGCCGGTTGCCAAATTGCATTATCTCTTATAGTTTCCGAGATATGGACTATCGATAATTTACACCTTAGGCTCTGCTTCTAACTTGGGCCCAAATTGTAAAATGGTCTTATCTATTGGCGATTTCGTTCCAATTCTCATTCCAAGTAATATTCGGCATGCTAATTACATTGCCGGTTGCCAAATTGCATTATCTCTTATAGTTTCCGAGATATGGACTATCGATAATTTACACCCTAGGCTCTGCTTCTAACTTGGGCCCAAATTGTAAAATGGTCTTATCTATTGGCGATTTCGTTCCAATTCACATTCCAAGTAATATTCGGCATGCTAATTACATTGCCGGTTGCCAAATTGCATTATCTCTTATGGTTTCCGAGTTATGGACTATCGATAATTTACACCTTAGGCTCTGCTTCTAACTTGGGCCCAAATTGTAAAATGGTCTTATCTTTTGGCGATCTCGTTCCAATTCACATTCCAAGTAATATTCGGCATGATAATTACATTGCCGGTTGCCAAATTGCATTAGGCTAACTTGGTCCCAAATTGTAAAATGGTCTTATCTATTGGCGATTTCGTTCCAATTCACATTCCAAGTAATATTCGGCATGCTAATTACATTGCCGGTGGCCAAGTTGCATTATCTCTTATAGTTTCCGAGGTATGGACTATCGATTATTTACACCTTAGGCTCTGCTTCTAACTTGGGCCCAAATTGTAAAATGGTCTTATCTTTTGGCGATCTCGTTCCAATTCACATTCCAAGTAATATTCGGCATGCTAATTACATTGCCGGTTGCCAAATTGCATTATCTCTTATAGTTTCCGAGATATGGACTATCGATAATTTACACCTTAGACTCTGCTTCTAACTTGGGCCCAAATTGTAAAATGGCCTTATCTATTGGCGATTTCGTTCCAATTCACATTCCAAGTAATATTCGGCATGCTAATTACATTGCCGGTGGCCAAGTTGCATTATCTCTTATAGTTTCCGAGGTATGGACTATCGATAATTTACACCTTAGGCTCTGCTTCTAACTTGGGCCCAAATTGTAAAATGGTCTTATCTATTGGCGATTTCGTTCCAATTCACATTCCAAGTAGTATTCGGCATGCTAATTACATTGCCGGTTGCCAAATTGCATTATCTCTTATAGTTTCCGAGATATGGACTATCGATAATTTACACCTTAGGCTCTGCTTCTAACTTGGGCCCAAATTGTAAAATGGTCTTATCTATTGGCGATTTCGTTCCAATTCACATTCCAAGTAATATTCGGCATGCTAATTACATTGCCGGTTGCCAAATTGCACCTTAGGCTCTGCTTCTAACTTGGGCCCAAATTGTAAAATGGTCTTATCTATTGGCGATTTCGTTCCAATTCACATTCCAAGTAATATTCGGCATGCTAATTACATTGCCGGTTGCCAAATTGCATGATCTCTTATAGTTTCCGAGATATGGACTATCGATAATTTACACCTTAGGCTCTGCTTCTAACTTGGGCCCAAATTGTAAAATGGTCTTATCTATTGGCGATTTCGCTCCAATTCACATTCCAAGTAATATTCGGCATGCTAATTACATTGCCGGTTGCCAAATTGCATTATCTCTTATAGTTTCCGAGATATGGACTATCAATAATTTACATCTTAGGCTCTGCTTCTAACTTGGACCCAAATTGTAAGATGGTCTTATCTATTGGCGATTTCGTTCCAATTCACATTCCAAGTAATATTCGGCATGCTAATTACATTGCCGGTTGCCAAATTGCATTATCTCTTATAGTTTCCGAGATATGGACTATCGATAATTTACACCTTAGTCTCTGCTTCTAACTTGGACCCAAATTGTAAAATGGTCTTATCTATTGGCGATTTCGTTCCAATTCACATTCCAAGTAATATTCGGCATGCTAATTACATTGCCGGTGGCCAAGTTGCATTATCTCTTATAGTTTCCGAGATATGGACTATCGATAATTTACACCTTAGGCTCTGCTTCTAACTTGGGCCCTAATTGTAAAATGGTCTTATCTATTGGCGATTTCGTTCCAATTCACATTCCAAGTAATATTCGGCATGCTAATTACATTGCCGGTTGCCAAATTGCATTATCTCTTATAGTTTCCGAGATATGGACTATCGATAATTTACACCTTAGGCTCTGCTTCTAACTTGGGCCCAAATTGTAAAATGGTCTTATCTATTGGCGATTTCGTTCCAATTCACATTTCAAGTAATATTCGGCATGCTAATTACATTGCCGGTTGCCAAATTGCATTATCTCTTATAGTTTCCGAGATATGGACTATCAATTATTTACACCTTAGGCTCTGCTTCTAACTTGGGCCCAAATTGTAAAATGGTCTTATCTGTTGGCGATTTCGTTCCAATTCACATTCCAAGTAATATTCGGCATGATAATTACATTGCCGGTTGCCAAATTGCATTATCTCTTATAGTTTCCGAGATATGGACTATCGATAATTTACACCTTAGGCTAACTTGGTCCCAAATTGTAAAATGGTCTTATCTATTGGCGATTTCGTTCCAATTCACATTCCAAGTAATATTCGGCATGCTAATTACATTGCCGGTGGCCAAGTTGCATTATCTCTTATAGTTTCCGAGGTATGGACTATCGATTATTTACACCTTAGGCTCTGCTTCTAACTTGGGCCCAAATTGTAAAATGGTCTTATCTTTTGGCGATCTCGTTCCAATTCACATTCCAAGTAATATTCGGCATGCTAATTACATTGCCGGTTGCCAAATTGCATTATCTCTTATAGTTTCCGAGATATGGCTAACTTGGGCCCAAATTGTAAAATGGTCTTATCTATTGGCGATTTCGTTCCAATTCACATTCCAAGTAATATTCGGCATGCTAATTACATTGCCGGTTGCCAAGTTGCATTATCTCTTATAGTTTCCGAGGTATGGACTATCGATAATTTACACCTTAGGCTCTGCTTCTAACTTGGGCCCAAATTGTAAAATGGTCTTATCTTTTGGCGATCTCGTTCCATTTCACATTCCAAGTAATATTCGGCATGCTATTTACATTGCCGGTTGCCAAATTGCATTATCTCTTGTAGTTTCCGAGATATGGACTATCGATAATTTACACCTTAGGCTCTGCTTCTAACTTGGGCCCAAATTGTAAAATGGTCTTATCTATTGGCGATTTCGTTCCAATTCACATTCCAAGTAATATTCGGCATGCTAATTACATTGCCGGTTGCCAAATTGCATTATCTCTTATAGTCTCCGAGATATGGACTATCGATAATTTACACCTTAGGCTCTGCTTCTAACTTGCGCCCAAATTGTAAAATGGTCTTATCTATTGGCGATTTCGTTCCAATTCACATTCCAAGTAATATTCGGCATGCTAATTACATTGCCGGTTGCCAAATTGCATTATCTCTTATAGTTTCCGAGATATGGACTATCGATAATTTACACCTTAGGCTCTGCTTCTAACTTGGGCCCAAATTGTAAAATGGTCTTATCTATTGGCGATTTCGTTCCAATTCACATTCCAAGTAATATTCGGCATGCTAATTACATTGCCGGTTGCCAAATTGCATTAGGCTAACTTGGGCCACAATTGTAAAATGGTCTTATCTATTGGCGATTTCGTTCCAATTCACATTCCAAGTAATATTCGGCATGCTAATTACATTGCTGGTTGCCAAATTGCATTATCTCTTATAGTTTCCGAGATATGGACTTTCGATAATTTACACCTTAGGCTCTGCGTCTAACTTGGGCCCAAATTGTAAAATGGTCTTATCTATTGGCGATTTCGTTCCAATTCACACTCCAAGTAATATTCCGCATGCTAATTACATTGCCGGTTGCCAAATTACACTATCTCTTATAGTTTCCGAGATATGGACTATCGATAATTTACACCTTAGGCTCTGCTTCTAACTTGGACCCAAATTGTAAAATGGTCTTATCTATTGGCGATTTCGTTCCAATTCACATTCCAAGTAATATTCGGCATGCTAATTACATTGCCGGTGGCCAAGTTGCATTATCTCTTATAGTTTCCGAGATATGGACTATCGATAATTTACACCTTAGGCTCTGCTTCTAACTTGGGCCCAAATTGTAAAATGGTCTTATCTATTGGCGATTTCGTTCCAATTCACATTCCAAGTAATATTCGGCATGCTAATTACATTGCCGGTTGCCAAATTGCATTATCTCTTATAGTTTCCGAGATATGGACTATCGATAATTTACACCTTAGGCTCTGCTTCTAACTTGGGCCCAAATTGTAAAATGGTCTTATCTATTGGCGATTTCGTTCCAATTCTCATTCCAAGTAATATTCGGCATGCTAATTACATTGCCGGTTGCCAAATTGCATTATCTCTTATAGTTTCCGAGATATGGACTATCGATAATTTACACCCTAGGCTCTGCTTCTAACTTGGGCCCAAATTGTAAAATGGTCTTATCTATTGGCGATTTCGTTCCAATTCACATTCCAAGTAATATTCGGCATGCTAATTACATTGCCGGTTGCCAAATTGCATTATCTCTTATGGTTTCCGAGTTATGGACTATCGATAATTTACACCTTAGGCTCTGCTTCTAACTTGGGCCCAAATTGTAAAATGGTCTTATCTTTTGGCGATCTCGTTCCAATTCACATTCCAAGTAATATTCGGCATGATAATTACATTGCCGGTTGCCAAATTGCATTAGGCTAACTTGGTCCCAAATTGTAAAATGGTCTTATCTATTGGCGATTTCGTTCCAATTCACATTCCAAGTAATATTCGGCATGCTAATTACATTGCCGGTGGCCAAGTTGCATTATCTCTTATAGTTTCCGAGGTATGGACTATCGATTATTTACACCTTAGGCTCTGCTTCTAACTTGGGCCCAAATTGTAAAATGGTCTTATCTTTTGGCGATCTCGTTCCAATTCACATTCCAAGTAATATTCGGCATGCTAATTACATTGCCGGTTGCCAAATTGCATTATCTCTTATAGTTTCCGAGATATGGACTATCGATAATTTACACCTTAGACTCTGCTTCTAACTTGGGCCCAAATTGTAAAATGGCCTTATCTATTGGCGATTTCGTTCCAATTCACATTCCAAGTAATATTCGGCATGCTAATTACATTGCCGGTGGCCAAGTTGCATTATCTCTTATAGTTTCCGAGGTATGGACTATCGATAATTTACACCTTAGGCTCTGCTTCTAACTTGGGCCCAAATTGTAAAATGGTCTTATCTATTGGCGATTTCGTTCCAATTCACATTCCAAGTAGTATTCGGCATGCTAATTACATTGCCGGTTGCCAAATTGCATTATCTCTTATAGTTTCCGAGATATGGACTATCGATAATTTACACCTTAGGCTCTGCTTCTAACTTGGGCCCAAATTGTAAAATGGTCTTATCTATTGGCGATTTCGTTCCAATTCACATTCCAAGTAATATTCGGCATGCTAATTACATTGCCGGTTGCCAAATTGCATTATCTCTTATAGTTTCCGAGATATGGACTATCGATAATTTACACCTTAGGCTCTGCTTCTAACTTGGGCCCAAATTATAAAATGGTCTTATCTATTGGCGATTTCGTTCCAATTCACATTCCAAGTAATATTCGGCATGCTAATTACATTGCCGGTTGCCAAATTGCATGATCTCTTATAGTTTCCGAGATATGGACTATCGATAATTTACACCTTAGGCTCTGCTTCTAACTTGGGCCCAAATTGTAAAATGGTCTTATCTATTGGCGATTTCGCTCCAATTCACATTCCAAGTAATATTCGGCATGCTAATTACATTGCCGGTTGCCAAATTGCATTATCTCTTATAGTTTCCGAGATATGGACTATCAATAATTTACATCTTAGGCTCTGCTTCTAACTTGGACCCAAATTGTAAGATGGTCTTATCTATTGGCGATTTCGTTCCAATTCACATTCCAAGTAATATTCGGCATGCTAATTACATTGCCGGTTGCCAAATTGCATTATCTCTTATAGTTTCCGAGATATGGACTATCGATAATTTACACCTTAGTCTCTGCTTCTAACTTGGACCCAAATTGTAAAATGGTCTTATCTATTGGCGATTTCGTTCCAATTCACATTCCAAGTAATATTCGGCATGCTAATTACATTGCCGGTGGCCAAGTTGCATTATCTCTTATAGTTTCCGAGATATGGACTATCGATAATTTACACCTTAGGCTCTGCTTCTAACTTGGGCCCTAATTGTAAAATGGTCTTATCTATTGGCGATTTCGTTCCAATTCACATTCCAAGTAATATTCGGCATGCTAATTACATTGCCGGTTGCCAAATTGCATTATCTCTTATAGTTTCCGAGATATGGACTATCGATAATTTACACCTTAGGCTCTGCTTCTAACTTGGGCCCAAATTGTAAAATGGTCTTATCTATTGGCGATTTCGTTCCAATTCACATTTCAAGTAATATTCGGCATGCTAATTACATTGCCGGTTGCCAAATTGCATTATCTCTTATAGTTTCCGAGATATGGACTATCAATTATTTACACCTTAGGCTCTGCTTCTAACTTGGGCCCAAATTGTAAAATGGTCTTATCTGTTGGCGATTTCGTTCCAATTCACATTCCAAGTAATATTCGGCATGATAATTACATTGCCGGTTGCCAAATTGCATTAGGCTAACTTGGTCCCAAATTGTAAAATGGTCTTATCTATTGGCGATTTCGTTCCAATTCACATTCCAAGTAATATTCGGCATGCTAATTACATTGCCGGTGGCCAAGTTGCATTATCTCTTATAGTTTCCGAGGTATGGACTATCGATTATTTACACCTTAGGCTCTGCTTCTAACTTGGGCCCAAATTGTAAAATGGTCTTATCTTTTGGCGATCTCGTTCCAATTCACATTCCAAGTAATATTCGGCATGCTAATTACATTGCCGGTTGCCAAATTGCATTATCTCTTATAGTTTCCGAGATATGGACTATCGATAATTTACACCTTAGACTCTGCTTCTAACTTGGGCCCAAATTGTAAAATGGTCTTATCTATTGGCGATTTCGTTCCAATTCACATTCCAAGTAATATTCGGCATGCTAATTACATTGCCGGTGGCCAAGTTGCATTATCTCTTATAGTTTCCGAGGTATGGACTATCGATAATTTACACCTTAGGCTCTGCTTCTAACTTGGGCCCAAATTGTAAAATGGTCTTATCTTTTGGCGATCTCGTTCCATTTCACATTCCAAGTAATATTCGGCATGCTATTTACATTGCCGGTTGCCAAATTGCATTATCTCTTGTAGTTTCCGAGATATGGACTATCGATAATTTACACCTTAGGCTCTGCTTCTAACTTGGGCCCAAATTGTAAAATGGTCTTATCTATTGGCGATTTCGTTCCAATTCACATTCCAAGTAATATTCGGCATGCTAATTACATTGCCGGTTGCCAAATTGCATTATCTCTTATAGTCTCCGAGATATGGACTATCGATAATTTACACCTTAGGCTCTGCTTCTAACTTGCGCCCAAATTGTAAAATGGTCTTATCTATTGGCGATTTCGTTCCAATTCACATTCCAAGTAATATTCGGCATGCTAATTACATTGCCGGTTGCCAAATTGCATTATCTCTTATAGTTTCCGAGATATGGACTATCGATAATTTACACCTTAGGCTCTGCTTCTAACTTGGGCCCAAATTGTAAAATGGTCTTATCTATTGGCGATTTCGTTCCAATTCACATTCCAAGTAATATTCGGCATGCTAATTACATTGCCGGTTGCCAAATTGCATTATCTCTTATAGTTTCCGAGATATGGACTATCGATAATTTACACCTTAGGCTCTGCTTCTAACTTGGGCCCAAATTGTAAAATGGTCTTATCTATTGGCGATTTCGTTCCAATTCACATTCCAAGTAATATTCGGCATGCTAATTACTTTGCCGGTTGCCAAATTGTATGATCTCTTATAGTTTCCGAGATATGGACTATCGATAATTTACACCTTAGGCTCTGCTTCTAACTTGGGCCCAAATTGTAAAATGGTCTTATCTATTGGCGATTTCGTTCCAATTCACATTCCAAGTAATATTCGGCATGCTAATTACATTGCCGGTTGCCAAATTGCATTAGGCTAACTTGGGCCCAAATTGTAAAATGGTCTTATCTATTGGCGATTTCGTTCCAATTCACATTCCAAGTAATATTCGGCATGCTAATTACATTGCTGGTTGCCAAATTGCATTATCTCTTATAGTTTCCGAGATATGGACTTTCGATAATTTACACCTTAGGCTCTCCGTCTAACTTGGGCCCAAATTGTAAAATGGTCTTATCTATTGGCGATTTCGTTCCAATTCACACTCCAAGTAATATTCCGCATGCTAATTACATTGCCGGTTGCCAAATTACACTATCTCTTATAGTTTCCGAGATATGGACTATCGATAATTTACACCTTAGGCTCTGCTTCTAACTTGGACCCAAATTGTAAAATGGTCTTATCTATTGGCGATTTCGTTCCAATTCACATTCCAAGTAATATTCGGCATGCTAATTACATTGCCGGTGGCCAAGTTGCATTATCTCTTATAGTTTCCGAGATATGGACTATCGATAATTTACACCTTAGGCTCTGCTTCTAACTTGGGCCCAAATTGTAAAATGGTCTTATCTTTTGGCGATCTCGTTCCATTTCACATTCCAAGTAATATTCGGCATGCTATTTACATTGCCGGTTGCCAAATTGCATTATCTCTTGTAGTTTCCGAGATATGGACTATCGATAATTTACACCTTAGGCTCTGCTTCTAACTTGGGCCCAAATTGTAAAATGGTCTTATCTATTGGCGATTTCGTTCCAATTCACATTCCAAGTAATATTCGGCATGCTAATTACATTGCCGGTGGCCAAGTTGCATTATCTCTTATAGTTTCCGAGGTATGGACTATCGATTATTTACACCTTAGGCTCTGCTTCTAACTTGGGCCCAAATTGTAAAATGGTCTTATCTTTTGGCGATCTCGTTCCAATTCACATTCCAAGTAATATTCGGCATGCTAATTACATTGCCGGTTGCCAAATTGCATAATCTCTTATAGTTTCCGAGATATGGACTATCGATAATTTACACCTTAGACTCTGCTTCTAACTTGGGCCCAAATTGTAAAATGGTCTTATCTATTGGCGATTTCGTTCCAATTCACATTCCAAGTAATATTCGGCATGCTAATTACATTGCCGGTGGCCAAGTTGCATTATCTCTTATAGTTTCCGAGGTATGGACTATCGATAATTTACACCTTAGGCTCTGCTTCTAACTTGGGCCCAAATTGTAAAATGGTCTTATCTTTTGGCGATCTCGCTCCATTTCACATTCCAAGTAATATTCGGCATGCTATTTACATTGCCGGTTGCCAAATTGCATTATCTCTTGTAGTTTCCGAGATATGGACTATCGATAATTTACACCTTAGGCTCTGCTTCTAACTTGGGCCCAAATTGTAAAATGGTCTTATCTATTGGCGATTTCGTTCCAATTCACATTCCAAGTAATATTCGGCATGCTAATTACATTGCCGGTTGCCAAATTGCATTATCTCTTATAGTCTCCGAGATATGGACTATCGATAATTTACACCTTAGGCTCTGCTTCTAACTTGCGCCCAAATTGTAAAATGGTCTTATCTATTGGCGATTTCGTTCCAATTCACATTCCAAGTAATATTCGGCATGCTAATTACATTGCCGGTTGCCAAATTGCATTATCTCTTATAGTTTCCGAGATATGGACTATCGATAATTTACACCTTAGTCTCTGCTTCTAACTTGGGCCCAAATTGTAAAATGGTCTTATCTATTGGCGATTTCGTTCCAATTCACATTCCAAGTAATATTCGGCATGCTAATTACATTGCCGGTTGCCAAATTGCATTATCTCTTATAGTTTCCGAGATATGGACTATCGATAATTTACACCTTAGGCTCTGCTTCTAACTTGGGCCCAAATTGTAATATGGTCTTATCTATTGGCGATTTCGTTCCAATTCACATTCCAAGTAATATTCGGCATGCTAATTACTTTGCCGGTTGCCAAATTGCATGATCTCTTATAGTTTCCGAGATATGGACTATCGATAATTTACACCTTAGGCTCTGCTTCTAACTTGGGCCCAAATTGTAAAATGGTCTTATCTATTGGCGATTTCGTTCCAATTCACATTCCAAGTAATATTCGGCATGCTAATTACATTGCCGGTTGCCAAATTGCATTAGGCTAACTTGGGCCCAAATTGTAAAATGGTCTTATCTATTGGCGATTTCGTTCCAATTCACATTCCAAGTAATATTCGGCATGCTAATTACATTGCTGGTTGCCAAATTGCATTATCTCTTATAGTTTCCGAGATATGTACTTTCGATAATTTACACCTTAGGCTCTGCGTCTAACTTGGGCCCAAATTGTAAAATGGTCTTATCTATTGGCGATTTCGTGCCAATTCACACTCCAAGTAATATTCCGCATGCTAATTACATTGCCGGTTGCCAAATTACACTATCTCTTATAGTTTCCGAGATATGGACTATCGATAATTTACACCTTAGGCTCTGCTTCTAACTTGGACCCAAATTGTAAAATGGTCTTATCTATTGGCGATTTCGTTCCAATTCACATTCCAAGTAATATTCGGCATGCTAATTACATTGCCGGTTGCCAAATTGCATTATCTCTTATAGTTTCCGAGATATGGACTATCGATAATTTACACCTTAGGCTCTGCTTCAAACTTGGGCCCAAATTGTAAAATGGTCTTATCTATTGGCGATTTCGTTCCAATTCACATTCCAAGTAATATTCGGCATGCTAATTACATTGCCGGTTGCCAAATTGCATTATCTCTTATAGTTTCCGAGATATGGACTACCGATAATTTACACCTTAGGCTCTGCTTCTAACTTGGGCCCAAATTGTAAAATGGTCTTATCTATTGGCGATTTCGTTCCAATTCACATTCCAAGTAATATTCGGCATGCTAATTACATTGCCGGTTGCCAAATTGCATGATCTCTTATAGTTTCCGAGATATGGACTATCGATAATTTACACCTTAGGCTCTGCTTCAAACTTGGGCCCAAATTGTAAAATGGTCTTATCTATTGGCGATTTCGTTCCAATTCACATTCCAAGTAATATTCGGCATGCTAATTACATTGCCGGTTGCCAAATTGCATTATCTCTTATAGTTTCCGAGATATGGACTATCAATAATTTACACCTTAGGCTCTGCTTCTAACTTGGGCCCAAATTGTAAAATGGTCTTATCTGTTGGCGATTTCGTTCCAATTCACATTCCAAGTAATATTCGGCATGCTAATTACATTGCCGGTTGCCAAATTGCATTATCTCTTATAGTTTCCGAGATATGGACTATCGATAATTTACACCTTAGGCTCTGCTTCTAACTTGGGCCCAAATTGTAAAATGGTCTTATCTATTGGCGATTTCGTTCCAATTCTCATTCCAAGTAATATTCGGCATGCTAATTACATTGCCGGTTGCCAAATTGCATTATCTCTTATAGTTTCCGAGATATGGACTATCGATAATTTACACCCTAGGCTCTGCTTCTAACTTGGGCCCAAATTGTAAAATGGTCTTATCTATTGGCGATTTCGTTCCAATTCACATTCCAAGTAATATTCGGCATGCTAATTACATTGCCGGTTGCCAAATTGCATTATCTCTTATGGTTTCCGAGTTATGGACTATCCATAATTTACACCTTAGGCTCTGCTTCTAACTTGGGCCCAAATTGTAAAATGGTCTTATCTATTGGCGATTTCGTTCCAATTCACATTCCAAGTAATATTCGGCATGCTAATTACATTGCCGGTGGCCAAGTTGCATTATCTCTTATAGTTTCCGAGGTATGGACTATCGATAATTTACACCTTAGGCTCTGCTTCTAACTTGGGCCCAAATTGTAAAATGGTTTTATCTTTTGGCGATTTCGTTCCAATTCATATTCCAAGTAATATTCGGCATGCTAATTACATTGCCGGTTGCCAAATTGCATTATCTCTTATAGTTTCCGAGATATGGACTATCGATAATTTACACCTTAGGCTCTGCTTCTGACTTGGGCCCAAATTGTAAAATAATCTTATCTATTGGCGATTTCGTTCCATTTCACATTCCAAGTAATATTCGGCATGCTAATTACATTGCCGGTTGCCAAATTGCATTATCTCTTATAGTTTCCGAGATATGGACTATCGATAATTTACACCTTAGGCTCTGCTTCTAACTTGGGCCCAAATTGTAAAATGGTCTTATCTATTGGCGATTTCGTTCCAATTCACATTCCAAGTAATATTCGGCATGCTAATTACATTGCCGGTGGCCAAGTTGCATTATCTCTTATAGTTTCCGAGGTATGGACTATCGATTATTTACACCTTAGGCTCTGCTTCTAACTTGGGCCCAAATTGTAAAATGGTCTTATCTTTTGGCGATCTCGTTCCAATTCACATTCCAAGTAATATTCGGCATGCTAATTACATTGCCGGTTGCCAAATTGCATAATCTCTTATAGTTTCCGAGATATGGACTATCGATAATTTACACCTTAGACTCTGCTTCTAACTTGGGCCCAAATTGTAAAATGGTCTTATCTATTGGCGATTTCGTTCCAATTCACATTCCAAGTAATATTCGGCATGCTAATTACATTGCCGGTGGCCAAGTTGCATTATCTCTTATAGTTTCCGAGGTATGGACTATCGATAATTTACACCTTAGGCTCTGCTTCTAACTTGGGCCCAAATTGTAAAATGGTCTTATCTTTTGGCGATCTCGCTCCATTTCACATTCCAAGTAATATTCGGCATGCTATTTACATTGCCGGTTGCCAAATTGCATTATCTCTTGTAGTTTCCGAGATATGGACTATCGATAATTTACACCTTAGGCTCTGCTTCTAACTTGGGCCCAAATTGTAAAATGGTCTTATCTATTGGCGATTTCGTTCCAATTCACATTCCAAGTAATATTCGGCATGCTAATTACATTGCCGGTTGCCAAATTGCATTATCTCTTATAGTCTCCGAGATATGGACTATCGATAATTTACACCTTAGGCTCTGCTTCTAACTTGCGCCCAAATTGTAAAATGGTCTTATCTATTGGCGATTTCGTTCCAATTCACATTCCAAGTAATATTCGGCATGCTAATTACATTGCCGGTTGCCAAATTGCATTATCTCTTATAGTTTCCGAGATATGGACTATCGATAATTTACACCTTAGTCTCTGCTTCTAACTTGGGCCCAAATTGTAAAATGGTCTTATCTATTGGCGATTTCGTTCCAATTCACATTCCAAGTAATATTCGGCATGCTAATTACATTGCCGGTTGCCAAATTGCATTATCTCTTATAGTTTCCGAGATATGGACTATCGATAATTTACACCTTAGGCTCTGCTTCTAACTTGGGCCCAAATTGTAATATGGTCTTATCTATTGGCGATTTCGTTCCAATTCACATTCCAAGTAATATTCGGCATGCTAATTACTTTGCCGGTTGCCAAATTGCATGATCTCTTATAGTTTCCGAGATATGGACTATCGATAATTTACACCTTAGGCTCTGCTTCTAACTTGGGCCCAAATTGTAAAATGGTCTTATCTATTGGCGATTTCGTTCCAATTCACATTCCAAGTAATATTCGGCATGCTAATTACATTGCCGGTTGCCAAATTGCATTAGGCTAACTTGGGCCCAAATTGTAAAATGGTCTTATCTATTGGCGATTTCGTTCCAATTCACATTCCAAGTAATATTCGGCATGCTAATTACATTGCTGGTTGCCAAATTGCATTATCTCTTATAGTTTCCGAGATATGTACTTTCGATAATTTACACCTTAGGCTCTGCGTCTAACTTGGGCCCAAATTGTAAAATGGTCTTATCTATTGGCGATTTCGTGCCAATTCACACTCCAAGTAATATTCCGCATGCTAATTACATTGCCGGTTGCCAAATTACACTATCTCTTATAGTTTCCGAGATATGGACTATCGATAATTTACACCTTAGGCTCTGCTTCTAACTTGGACCCAAATTGTAAAATGGTCTTATCTATTGGCGATTTCGTTCCAATTCACATTCCAAGTAATATTCGGCATGCTAATTACATTGCCGGTTGCCAAATTGCATTATCTCTTATAGTTTCCGAGATATGGACTATCGATAATTTACACCTTAGGCTCTGCTTCAAACTTGGGCCCAAATTGTAAAATGGTCTTATCTATTGGCGATTTCGTTCCAATTCACATTCCAAGTAATATTCGGCATGCTAATTACATTGCCGGTTGCCAAATTGCATTATCTCTTATAGTTTCCGAGATATGGACTACCGATAATTTACACCTTAGGCTCTGCTTCTAACTTGGGCCCAAATTGTAAAATGGTCTTATCTATTGGCGATTTCGTTCCAATTCACATTCCAAGTAATATTCGGCATGCTAATTACATTGCCGGTTGCCAAATTGCATGATCTCTTATAGTTTCCGAGATATGGACTATCGATAATTTACACCTTAGGCTCTGCTTCAAACTTGGGCCCAAATTGTAAAATGGTCTTATCTATTGGCGATTTCGTTCCAATTCACATTCCAAGTAATATTCGGCATGCTAATTACATTGCCGGTTGCCAAATTGCATTATCTCTTATAGTTTCCGAGATATGGACTATCAATAATTTACACCTTAGGCTCTGCTTCTAACTTGGGCCCAAATTGTAAAATGGTCTTATCTGTTGGCGATTTCGTTCCAATTCACATTCCAAGTAATATTCGGCATGCTAATTACATTGCCGGTTGCCAAATTGCATTATCTCTTATAGTTTCCGAGATATGGACTATCGATAATTTACACCTTAGGCTCTGCTTCTAACTTGGGCCCAAATTGTAAAATGGTCTTATCTATTGGCGATTTCGTTCCAATTCTCATTCCAAGTAATATTCGGCATGCTAATTACATTGCCGGTTGCCAAATTGCATTATCTCTTATAGTTTCCGAGATATGGACTATCGATAATTTACACCCTAGGCTCTGCTTCTAACTTGGGCCCAAATTGTAAAATGGTCTTATCTATTGGCGATTTCGTTCCAATTCACATTCCAAGTAATATTCGGCATGCTAATTACATTGCCGGTTGCCAAATTGCATTATCTCTTATGGTTTCCGAGTTATGGACTATCCATAATTTACACCTTAGGCTCTGCTTCTAACTTGGGCCCAAATTGTAAAATGGTCTTATCTATTGGCGATTTCGTTCCAATTCACATTCCAAGTAATATTCGGCATGCTAATTACATTGCCGGTGGCCAAGTTGCATTATCTCTTATAGTTTCCGAGGTATGGACTATCGATAATTTACACCTTAGGCTCTGCTTCTAACTTGGGCCCAAATTGTAAAATGGTTTTATCTTTTGGCGATTTCGTTCCAATTCATATTCCAAGTAATATTCGGCATGCTAATTACATTGCCGGTTGCCAAATTGCATTATCTCTTATAGTTTCCGAGATATGGACTATCGATAATTTACACCTTAGGCTCTGCTTCTGACTTGGGCCCAAATTGTAAAATAATCTTATCTATTGGCGATTTCGTTCCATTTCACATTCCAAGTAATATTCGGCATGCTAATTACATTGCCGGTTGCCAAATTGCATTATCTCTTATAGTTTCCGAGATATGGACTATCGATAATTTACACCTTAGGCTCTGCTTCTAACTTGGACCCAAATTGTAAAATGGTCTTATCTATTGGCGATTTCGTTCCAATTCACATTCCAAGTAATATTCGGCATGCTAATTACATTGCTGGTTGCCAAATTGCATTATCTCTTATAGTTTCCGAGATATGGACTATCGATAATTTACACCTTAGGCTCTGCTTCTAACTTGGGCTCAAATTGTAAAATGGTCTTATCTATTGGCGATTTCGTTCCAATTCACATTCCAAGTAATATTCGTCATGCTAATTACATTGCCGGTTGCCAAATTGCATTATCTCTTATAGTTTCCGAGATATGGACTATCGATAATTTACACCTTAGGCTCTGCTTCTAACTTGGCCCCAAATTGTAAAATGGTCTTATCTATTGGCGATTTCTTTCCAATTCACATTCCAAGTAATATTCGGCATGCTAATTACATTGCCGATGGCCAAGTTGCATTATCTCTTATAGTTTCCGAGATATGGACTATCGATAATTTACACCTTAGGCTCTGCTTCTAACTTGGGCCCAAATTGTAAAATAATCTTATCTATTGGCGATTTCGTTCCAATTCACATTCCAAGTAATATTCGGCATGCTAATTACATTGCCGGTTGCCAAATTGCATGATCTCTTATAGTTTCCGAGATATGGACTATCGATAATTTACACCTTAGGCTCTGCTTCTAACTTGGGCCCAAATTGTAAAATGGTCTTATCTATTGGCGATTTCGTTCCAATTCACATTCCAAGTAATATTCGGCATGCTAATTACATTGCCGGTTGCCAAATTGCATTAGGCTAACTTGGGCCCAAATTGTAAAATGGTCTTATCTATTGGCGATTTCGTTCCAATTCACATTCCATGCAATATTCGGCATGCTAATTACATTGCTGGTTGCCAAATTGCATTATCTCTTATAGTTTCCGAGATATGGACTTTCGATAATTTACACCTTAGGCTCTGCTTCTAACTTGGGCCCAAATTGTAAAATGGTCTTATCTATTGGCGATTTCGTTCCAATTCACATTACAAGTAATATTCGGCATGCTAATTACATTGCCGGTTGCCAAATTGCATTATCTCTTATAATTTCAGAGATATGGACTATCGATAATTTACACCTTAGGCTCTGCTTCTAACTTGGGCCCAAATTGTAAAATGGTCTTATCTATTGGCGATTTCGTTCCAATTCACATTCCAAGTAATATTCGGCATGCTAATTACATTGCCGGTTGCCAAATTGCATTATCTCTTATAGTTTCCGAGATATGGACTATCAATAATTTACACCTTAGGCTCTGCTTCTAACTTGGGCCCAAATTGTAAAATGGTCTTATCTGTTGGCGATTTCGTTCAAATTCACATTCCAAGTAATATTCGGCATGCTAATTACATTGCCGGTTGCCAAATTGCATTATCTCTTATAGTTTCCGAGATATGGACTATC
The DNA here is from genome assembly GCF_030347505.1 of Rhynchophorus ferrugineus. NCBI lineage: Eukaryota > Metazoa > Arthropoda > Insecta > Coleoptera > Curculionidae > Rhynchophorus > Rhynchophorus ferrugineus. Next base: position 316,691 of record NW_027472622.1, read on the forward strand.
GATAATTTACACCTTAGGCTCTGCTTCTAACTTGGGCCCAAATTGTAAAATGGTCTTATTTATTGGCGATTTCGTTCCAATTCACATTCCAAGTAATATTCGGCATGCTAATTACATTGCCGGTTGCCAAATTGCATTATCTCTTATAGTTTCCGAGATATGGACTATCGATAATTTACACCTTAGGCTCTGCTTCTAACTTGGGCCCAAATTGTAAAATGGTCTTATCTATTGGCGATTTCGTTCCAATTCACATTCCAAGTAATATTCGGCATGCTAATTACATTGCCGGTGGCCAAGTTGCATTATCTCTTATAGTTTCCGAGGTACGGACTATCGATAATTTACACCTTAGGCTCTGCTTCTAACTTGGGCCCAAATTGTAAAATGGTCTTATCTTTTGGCGATTTCGTTCCAATTCATATTCCAAGTAATATTCGACATGCTAATTACATTGCCGGTTGCCAAATTGCATTATCTCTTATAGTTTCCGAGATATGGACTATCGATAATTTACACCTTAGGCTCTGCTTCTAACTTGGGCCCAAATTGTAAAATGGTCTTATCTATTGGCGATTTCGTTCCAATTCACATTCCAAGTAATATTCGGCATGCTAATTACATTGCCGGTGGCCAAGTTGCATTATCTCTTATAGTTTCCGAGATATGGACTATCGATAATTTACACCTTAGGCTCTGCTTCTAACTTGGGCCCAAATTGTAAAATGGTCTTATCTATTGGCGATTTCGTTCCAATTCACATACCAAGTAATATTCGGCATGCTAATTACATTGCTGGTTGCCAAATTGCATTATCTTTTATAGTTTCCGAGATATGGACTATCGATAATTTAGACCTTAGGCTCTGCTTCTAACTTGGGCTCAAATTGTAAAACGGTCTTATCTATTGGAGATTTCGTTCCAATTCACATTCCAAGTAATATTCGGCATGCTAATTACATTGCCGGTTGCCAAATTGCATTATCTCTTATAGTTTCCGAGATATGGACTATCGATAATTTACACCTTAGGCTCTGCTTCTAACTTGGCCCCAAATTGTAAAATGGTCTTATCTATTGGCGATTTCGTTCCAATTCACATTCCAAGTAATATTCGGCATGCTAATTACATTGCCGGTTGCCAAATTGCATTATCTCTTATAGTTTCCGAGATATGGACTATCGATAATTTACACCTTAGGCTCTGCTTCTAACTTGGGCCCAAATTGTAAAATGGTCTTATCTATAGGCGATTTCGTTCCAATTCACATTCCAAGTAATATTCGGCATGCTAATTACATTGCCGATGGCCAAGTTGCATTATCTCTTATAGTTTCCGAGATATGGACTATCGATAATTTACACCTTAGGCTCTGCTTCTAACTTGGGCCCAAATTGTAAAATAATCTTATCTATTGGCGATTTCGTTCCAATTCACATTCCAAGTAATATTCGGCATGCTAATTACATTGCCGGTTACCAAATTGCATTATCTCTTATAGTTTCCGAGATATGGACTATCGATAATTTACACCTTAGGCTCTGCTTCTAACTTGGGCCCAAATTGTAAAATGGTCTTATCTATTGGCGATTTCGTTCCAATTCACATTCCAAGTAATATTCGGCATGCTAATTACATTGCCGGTTGCCAAATTGCATTATCTCTTATAGTTTCCGAGATATGGACTATCAATAATTTACACCTTAGGCTCTGCTTCTAACTTGGGCCCAAATTGTAAAATGGTCTTATCTGTTGGCGATTTCGTTCCAATTCACATTCCAAGTAATATTCGGCATGCTAATTTCATTGCCGGTTGCCAAATTGCATTATCTCTTATAGTTTCCGAGATATGGACTATCGATAATTTACTCCCTAGGCTCTGCTTCTAACTTGGGCCCAAATTGTAAAATGGTCTTATCTATTGGCGATTTCGTTCCAATTCACATTCCAAGTAATATTCGGCATGCTAATTACATTGCCGGTTGCCAAATTGCATTATCTCTTATAGTTTCCGAGATATGGACTATCGATAATTTACACCTTAGGCTCTGCTTCTAACTTGGGCCCAAATTGTAAAATGGTCTTATCTATTGGCGATTTCGTTCCAATTCACATTCCAAGTAATATTCGGCATGCTAATTACATTACCGGTGGCCAAGTTGCATTATCTCTTATAGTTTCCGAGGTATGGACTATCGATAATTTACACCCTAGGCTCTGCTTCTAACTTGGGCCCAAATTGTAAAATGGTCTTATCTATTGGCGATTTTGCTCCAATTCACATTCCAAGTAATATTCGGCATGCTAATTACATTGCCGGTTGCCAAATTGCATTATCTCTTATAGTTTCCGAGATATGGACTATCGATAATTTACACCTTAGGCTCTGCTTCTAACTTAGGCCCAAATTGTAAAATGGTCTTATCTATTGGCGATTTCGTTCCAATTCACATTCCAAGTAATATTCGGCATGCTAATTACATTGCCGTTTGCCAAATTGAATTATCTCTTATAGTTTCCGAGATATGGACTATCGATAATTTACACCTTAGGCTCTGCTTCTAACTTGGGCCCAAATTGTGAAATGGTCTTATCTATTGGCGATTTCGTTCCAATTCACATTCCAAGTAATATTCGGCATGCTAATTACATTGCCGGTTGCCAAATTGCATTATCTCATATAGTTTCCGAGATATGGACTATCGATAATTTACACCTTAGTCTCTGCTTCTAACTTGGGCCCAAATTGTAAAATGGTCTTATCTATTGGAGATTTCGTTCCAATTCACATTCCAAGTAATATTCGGCATGCTAATTACATTGCCAGTGGCCAAGTTGCATTATCTCTTATAGTTTCCGAGATATGGACTACCGATAATTTACACCTTAGGCTCTGCTTCTAACTTGGGCCCAAATTGTAAAATGGTCTTATCTATTGGCGATTTCATTCCAATTCACATTCCAAGTAATATTCGGCATGCTAATTACATTGCCGGTTGCCAAATTGCATTATCTCTTATAGTTTCCGAGATATGGACTATCGATAATTTACACCTTAGGCTCTGCTTCAAACTTGGGCCCAAATTGTAAAATGGTCTTATCTATTGGCGATTTCGTTCCAATTCACATTCCAAGTAATATTCGGCATGCTAATTACATTGCCGGTTGCCAAATTGCATTATCGCTTATAGTTTCCGAGATATGGACTATCAATAATTTACACCTTAGGCTCTGCTTCTAACTTGGGCCCAAATTGTAAAATGGTCTTATCTGTTGGCGATTTCGTTCAAATTCACATTCCAAGTAATATTCGGCATGCTAATTACATTGCCGGTTGCCAAATTGCATTATCTCTTATAGTTTCCGAGATATGGACTATCGATTATTTACACCTTAGGCTCTGCTTCTAACTTGGGCCCAAATTGTAAAATGGTCTTATCTATTGGCGATTTCGTTCCAATTCACATTCCAAGTAATATTCGGCATGCTAATTACATTGCCGGTTGCCAAATTGCATTATCTCTTATAGTCTCCGAGATACGGACTATCGATAATTTACACCTTAGGCTCTGCTTCTAACTTGCGCCCAAATTGTAAAATGGTCTTATCTATTGGCGATTTCGTTCCAATTCACATTCCAAGTAATATTCGGCATGCTAATTACATTGCCGGTTGCCAAATTGCATTATCTCTTATAGTTTCCGAGATATGGACTATCGATAATTTACACCTTAGTCTCTGCTTCTAACTTGGGCCCAAATTGTAAAATGGTCTTATCTATTGGCGATTTCGTTCCAATTCACATTCCAAGTAATATTCGGCATGCTAATTACATTGCCGGTTGCCAAATTGCATTATCTCTTATAGTTTCCGAGATATGGACTATCGATAATTTACACCTTAGGCTCTGCTTCTAACTTGGGCCCAAATTGTAAAATGGTCTTATCTATTGGCGATTTCGTTCCAATTCACATTCCAAGTAATATTCGGCATGCTAATTACTTTGCCGGTTGCCAAATTGCATGATCTCTTATAGTTTCCGAGATATGGACTATCGATAATTTACACCTTAGGCTCTGCTTCTAACTTGGGCCCAAATTGTAAAATGGTCTTATCTATTGGCGATTTCGTTCCAATTCACATTCCAAGTAATATTCGGCATGCTAATTACATTGCCGGTTGCCAAATTGCATTAGGCTAACTTGGGCCCAAATTGTAAAATGGTCTTATCTATTGGCGATTTCGTTCCAATTCACATTCCAAGTAATATTCGGCATGCTAATTACATTGCTGGTTGCCAAATTGCATTATCTCTTATAGTTTCCGAGATATGGACTTTCGATAATTTACACCTTAGGCTCTGCGTCTAACTTGGGCCCAAATTGTAAAATGGTCTTATCTATTGGCGATTTCGTTCCAATTCACACTCCAAGTAATATTCCGCATGCTAATTACATTGCCGGTTGCCAAATTACACTATCTCTTATAGTTTCCGAGATATGGACTATCGATAATTTACACCTTAGGCTCTGCTTCTAACTTGGACCCAAATTGTAAAATGGTCTTATCTATTGGCGATTTCGTTCCAATTCACATTCCAAGTAATATTCGGCATGCTAATTACATTGCCGGTTGCCAAATTGCATTATCTCTTATAGTTTCCGAGATATGGACTATCGATAATTTACACCTTAGTCTCTGCTTCTAACTTGGGCCCAAATTGTAAAATGGTCTTATCTATTGGCGATTTCGTTCCAATTCACATTCCAAGTAATATTCGGCATGCTAATTACATTGCTGGTGGCCAAGTTGCATTATCTCTTATAGTTTCCGAGATATGGACTACCGATAATTTACACCTTAGGCTCTGCTTCTAACTTGGGCCCAAATTGTAAAATGGTCTTATCTATTGGCGATTTCGTTCCAATTCACATTCCAAGTAATATTCGGCATGCTAATTACATTGCCGGTTGCCAAATTGCATTATCTCTTATAGTTTCCGAGATATGGACTATCGATAATTTACACCTTAGGCTCTGCTTCAAACTTGGGCCCAAATTGTAAAATGGTCTTATCTATTGGCGATTTCGTTCCAATTCACATTCCAAGTAATATTCGGCATGCTAATTACATTGCCGGTTGCCAAATTGCATTATCTCTTATAGTTTCCGAGATATGGACTACCGATAATTTACACCTTAGGCTCTGCTTCTAACTTGGGCCCAAATTGTAAAATGGTCTTATCTATTGGCGATTTCGTTCCAATTCACATTCCAAGTAATATTCGGCATGCTAATTACATTGCCGGTTGCCAAATTGCATTATCTCTTATAGTTTCCGAGATATGGACTATCGATAATTTACACCTTAGGCTCTGCTTCAAACTTGGGCCCAAATTGTAAAATGGTCTTATCTATTGGCGATTTCGTTCCAATTCACATTCCAAGTAATATTCGGCATGCTAATTACATTGCCGGTTGCCAAATTGCATTATCTCTTATAGTTTCCGAGATATGGACTATCAATAATTTACACCTTAGGCTCTGCTTCTAACTAGGGCCTAAATTGTAAAATGGTCTTATCTGTTGGCGATTTCGTTCCAATTCACATTCCAAGTAATATTCGGCATGCTAATTACATTGCCGGTTGCCAAATTGCATTATCTCTTATAGTTTCCGAGATATGGACTATCGATAATTTACACCTTAGGCTCTGCTTCTAACTTGGGCCCAAATTGTAAAATGGTCTTATCTATTGGCGATTTCGTTCCAATTCTCATTCCAAGTAATATTCGGCATGCTAATTACATTGCCGGTTGCCAAATTGCATTATCTCTTATAGTTTCCGAGATATGGACTATCGATAATTTACACCCTAGGCTCTGCTTCTAACTTGGGCCCAAATTGTAAAATGGTCTTATCTATTGGCGATTTCGTTCCAATTCACATTCCAAGTAATATTCGGCATGCTAATTACATTGCCGGTTGCCAAATTGCATTATCTCTTATGGTTTCCGAGTTATGGACTATCCATAATTTACACCTTAGGCTCTGCTTCTAACTTGGGCCCAAATTGTAAAATGGTCTTATCTATTGGCGATTTCGTTCCAATTCACATTCCAAGTAATATTCGGCATGCTAATTACATTGCCGGTGGCCAAGTTGCATTATCTCTTATAGTTTCCGAGGTATGGACTATCGATAATTTACACCTTAGGCTCTGCTTCTAACTTGGGCCCAAATTGTAAAATGGTCTTATCTTTTGGCGATTTCGTTCCAATTCATATTCCAAGTAATATTCGGCATGCTAATTACATTGCCAGTTGCCAAATTGCATTATCTCTTATAGTTTCCGAGATATGGACTATCGATAATTTACACCTTAGGCTCTGCTTCTGACTTGGGCCCAAATTGTAAAATAATCTTATCTATTGGCGATTTCGTTCCATTTCACATTCCAAGTAATATTCGGCATGCTAATTACATTGCCGGTTGCCAAATTGCATTATCTCTTATAGTTTCCGAGATATGGACTATCGATAATTTACACCTTAGGCTCTGCTTCTAACTTGGACCCAAATTGTAAAATGGTCTTATCTATTGGCGATTTCGTTCCAATTCACATTCCAAGTAATATTCGGCATGCTAATTACATTGCCGGTTGCCAAATTGCATTATCTCTTATAGTTTCCGAGATATGGACTATCGATAATTTACACCTTAGGCTCTGCTTCTAACTTGGGCTCAAATTGTAAAATGGTCTTATCTATTGGCGATTTCGTTCCAATTCACATTCCAAGTAATATTCGTCATGCTAATTACATTGCCGGTTGCCAAATTGCATTATCTCTTATAGTTTCCGAGATATGGACTATCGATAATTTACACCTTAGGCTCTGCTTCTAACTTGGCCCCAAATTGTAAAATGGTCTTATCTATTGGCGATTTCTTTCCAATTCACATTCCAAGCAATATTCGGCATGCTAATTACATTGCCGATGGCCAAGTTGCATTATCTCTTATAGTTTCCGAGATATGGACTATCGATAATTTACACCTTAGGCTCTGCTTCTAACTTGGGCCCAAATTGTAAAATAATCTTATCTATTGGCGATTTCGTTCCAATTCACATTCCAAGTAATATTCGGCATGCTAATTACATTGCCGGTTGCCAAATTGCATGATCTCTTATAGTTTCCGAGATATGGACTATCGATAATTTACACCTTAGGCTCTGCTTCTAACTTGGGCCCAAATTGTAAAATGGTCTTATCTATTGGCGATTTCGTTCCAATTCACATTCCAAGTAATATTCGGCATGCTAATTACATTGCCGGTTGCCAAATTGCATTAGGCTAACTTGGGCCCAAATTGTAAAATGGTCTTATCTATTGGCGATTTCGTTCCAATTCACATTCCATGCAATATTCGGCATGCTAATTACATTGCTGGTTGCCAAATTGCATTATCTCTTATAGTTTCCGAGATATGGACTTTCGATAATTTACACCTTAGGCTCTGCTTCTAACTTGGGCCCAAATTGTAAAATGGTCTTATCTATTGGCGATTTCGTTCCAATTCACATTACAAGTAATATTCGGCATGCTAGTTACATTGCCGGTTGCCAAATTGCATTATCTCTTATAGTTTCAGAGATATGGACTATCGATAATTTACACCTTAGGCTCTGCTTCTAACTTGGGCCCAAATTGTAAAATGGTCTTATCTATTGGCGATTTCGTTCCAATTCACATTCCAAGTAATATTCGGCATGCTAATTACATTGCCGGTTGCCAAATTGCATTATCTCTTATAGTTTCCGAGATATGGACTATCAATAATTTACACCTTAGGCACTGCTTCTAACTTGGGCCCAAATTGTAAAATGGTCTTATCTGTTGGCGATTTCGTTCAAATTCACATTCCAAGTAATATTCGGCATGCTAATTACATTGCCGGTTGCCAAATTGCATTATCTCTTATAGTTTCCGAGATATGGACTATCGATAATTTACACCTTAGGCTCTGCTTCTAACTTGGGCCCAAATTGTAAAATGGTCTTATTTATTGGCGATTTCGTTCCAATTCACATTCCAAGTAATATTCGGCATGCTAATTACATTGCCGGTTGCCAAATTGCATTATCTCTTATAGTCTCCGAGATATGGACTATCGATAATTTACACCTTAGGCTCTGCTTCTAACTTGGGCCCAAATTGTAAAATGGTCTTATCTATTGGCGATTTCGTTCCAATTCACATTCCAAGTAATATTCGGCATGCTAATTACATTGCCGGTGGCCAAGTTGCATTATCTCTTATAGTTTCCGAGGTACGGACTATCGATAATTTACACCTTAGGCTCTGCTTCTAACTTGGGCCCAAATTGTAAAATGGTCTTATCTTTTGGCGATTTCGTTCCAATTCATATTCCAAGTAATATTCGACATGCTAATTACATTGCCGGTTGCCAAATTGCATTATCTCTTATAGTTTCCGAGATATGGACTATCGATAATTTACACCTTAGGCTCTGCTTCTAACTTGGGCCCAAATTGTAAAATGGTCTTATCTATTGGCGATTTCGTTCCAATTCACATTCCAAGTAATATTCGGCATGCTAATTACATTGCCGGTGGCCAAGTTGCATTATCTCTTATAGTTTCCGAGATATGGACTATCGATAATTTACACCTTAGGCTCTGCTTCTAACTTGGGCCCAAATTGTAAAATGGTCTTATCTATTGGCGATTTCGTTCCAATTCACATACCAAGTAATATTCGGCATGCTAATTACATTGCTGGTTGCCAAATTGCATTATCTTTTATAGTTTCCGAGATATGGACTATCGATAATTTAGACCTTAGGCTCTGCTTCTAACTTGGGCTCAAATTGTAAAACGGTCTTATCTATTGGAGATTTCGTTCCAATTCACATTCCAAGTAATATTCGGCATGCTAATTACATTGCCGGTTGCCAAATTGCATTATCTCTTATAGTTTCCGAGATATGGACTATCGATAATTTACACCTTAGGCTCTGCTTCTAACTTGGCCCCAAATTGTAAAATGGTCTTATCTATTGGCGATTTCGTTCCAATTCACATTCCAAGTAATATTCGGCATGCTAATTACATTGCCGGTTGCCAAATTGCATTATCTCTTATAGTTTCCGAGATATGGACTATCGATAATTTACACCTTAGGCTCTGCTTCTAACTTGGGCCCAAATTGTAAAATGGTCTTATCTATAGGCGATTTCGTTCCAATTCACATTCCAAGTAATATTCGGCATGCTAATTACATTGCCGATGGCCAAGTTGCATTATCTCTTATAGTTTCCGAGATATGGACTATCGATAATTTACACCTTAGGCTCTGCTTCTAACTTGGGCCCAAATTGTAAAATAATCTTATCTATTGGCGATTTCGTTCCAATTCACATTCCAAGTAATATTCGGCATGGTAATTACATTGCCGGTTACCAAATTGCATTATCTCTTATAGTTTCCGAGATATGGGCTATCGATAATTTACACCTTAGGCTCTGCTTCTAACTTGGGCCCAAATTGTAAAATGGTCTTATCTATTGGCGATTTCGTTCCAATTCACATTCCAAGTAATATTCGGCATGCTAATTACATTGCCGGTTGCCAAATTGCATTATCTCTTATAGTTTCCGAGATATGGACTATCAATAATTTACACCTTAGGCTCTGCTTCTAACTTGGGCCCAAATTGTAAAATGGTCTTATCTGTTGGCGATTTCGTTCCAATTCACATTCCAAGTAATATTCGGCATGCTAATTTCATTGCCGGTTGCCAAATTGCATTATCTCTTATAGTTTCCGAGATATGGACTATCGATAATTTACTCCCTAGGCTCTGCTTCTAACTTGGGCCCAAATTGTAAAATGGTCTTATCTATTGGCGATTTCGTTCCAATTCACATTCCAAGTAATATTCGGCATGCTAATTACATTGCCGGTTGCCAAATTGCATTATCTCTTATAGTTTCCGAGATATGGACTATCGATAATTTACACCTTAGGCTCTGCTTCTAACTTGGGCCCAAATTGTAAAATGGCCTTATCTATTGGCGATTTCGTTCCAATTCACATTCCAAGTAATATTCGGCATGCTAATTACATTGCCGGTGGCCAAGTTGCATTATCTCTTATAGTTTCCGAGGTATGGACTATCGATAATTTACACCCTAGGATCTGCTTCTAACTTGGGCCCAAATTGTAAAATGGTCTTATCTATTGGCGATTTCGTTCCAATTCACATTCCAAGTAATATTCGGCATGCTAATTACATTGCCGGTTGCCAAATTGCATTATCTCTTATAGTTTCCGAGATATGGACTATCGATAATTTACACCTTAGGCTCTGCTTCTAACTTGGGCCCAAATTGTAAAATGGTCTTATCTATTGGCGATTTCGTTCCAATTCACATTCCAAGTAATATTCGGCATGCTAATTACATTACCGGTGGCCAAGTTGCATTATCTCTTATAGTTTCCGAGGTATGGACTATCGATAATTTACACCCTAGGCTCTGCTTCTAACTTGGGCCCAAATTGTAAAATGGTCTTATCTATTGGCGATTTTGCTCCAATTCACATTCCAAGTAATATTCGGCATGCTAATTACATTGCCGGTTGCCAAATTGCATTATCTCTTATAGTTTCCGAGATATGGACTATCGATAATTTACACCTTAGGCTCTGCTTCTAACTTAGGCCCAAATTGTAAAATGGTCTTATCTATTGGCGATTTCGTTCCAATTCACATTCCAAGTAATATTCGGCATGCTAATTACATTGCCGTTTGCCAAATTGAATTATCTCTTATAGTTTCCGAGATATGGACTATCGATAATTTACACCTTAGGCTCTGCTTCTAACTTGGGCCCAAATTGTGAAATGGTCTTATCTATTGGCGATTTCGTTCCAATTCACATTCCAAGTAATATTCGGCATGCTAATTACATTGCCGGTTGCCAAATTGCATTATCTCATATAGTTTCCGAGATATGGACTATCGATAATTTACACCTTAGTCTCTGCTTCTAACTTGGGCCCAAATTGTAAAATGGTCTTATCTATTGGAGATTTCGTTCCAATTCACATTCCAAGTAATATTCGGCATGCTAATTACATTGCCAGTGGCCAAGTTGCATTATCTCTTATAGTTTCCGAGATATGGACTACCGATAATTTACACCTTAGGCTCTGCTTCTAACTTGGGCCCAAATTGTAAAATGGTCTTATCTATTGGCGATTTCATTCCAATTCACATTCCAAGTAATATTCGGCATGCTAATTACATTGCCGGTTGCCAAATTGCATTATCTCTTATAGTTTCCGAGATATGGACTATCGATAATTTACACCTTAGGCTCTGCTTCAAACTTGGGCCCAAATTGTAAAATGGTCTTATCTATTGGCGATTTCGTTCCAATTCACATTCCAAGTAATATTCGGCATGCTAATTACATTGCCGGTTGCCAAATTGCATTATCGCTTATAGTTTCCGAGATATGGACTATCAATAATTTACACCTTAGGCTCTGCTTCTAACTTGGGCCCAAATTGTAAAATGGTCTTATCTGTTGGCGATTTCGTTCAAATTCACATTCCAAGTAATATTCGGCATGCTAATTACATTGCCGGTTGCCAAATTGCATTATCTCTTATAGTTTCCGAGATATGGACTATCGATAATTTACACCTTAGGCTCTGCTTCTAACTTGGGCCCAAATTGTAAAATGGTCTTATCTATTGGCGATTTCGTTCCAATTCACATTCCAAGTAATATTCGGCATGCTAATTACATTGCCGGTTGCCAAATTGCATTATCTCTTATAGTTTCCGAGATATGGACTATCGATAATTTACACCTTAGGCTCTGCTTCTAACTTGGGCCCAAATTGTAAAATGGTCTTATCTATTGGCGATTTCGTTCCAATTCACATTCCAAGTAATATTCGGCATGCTGATTACATTGCCGGTTGCCAAATTGCATTATCTCTTATAGTTTCCGAGATATGGACTATCGATAATTTACACCCTAGGCTCTGCTTCTAACTTGGGCCCAAATTGTAAAATGGTCTTATCTATTGGCGATTTCGTTCCAATTCACATTCCAAGTAATATTCGGCATGCTAATTACATTGCCGGTTGCCAAATTGTATTATCTCTTATGGTTTCCGAGATATGGACTATCGATAATTTACACCTTAGGCTCTGCTTCTAACTTGGGCCCAAATTGTAAAGTGGTCTTATCTATTGGCGATTTCGTTCCAATTCACATTCCAAGTAATATTCGGCATGCTAATTACATTGCCGGTGGCCAAGTTGCATTATCTCTTATAGTTTCCGAGATATGGACTATCGATAATTTACACCTTAGGCTCTGCTTCTAACTTGGGCCCAAATTGTAAAATGGTCTTATCTATTGGCGATTTCGTTCCAATTCACATTCCAAGTAATATTCGGCATGCTAATTACATTGCCGGTGGCCAAGTTGCATTAGGCTCTGCTTCTAACTTGGGCCCAAATTGTAAAATGGTCTTATCTATTGGCGATTTCGTTCCAATTCACATTCCAAGTAATATTCGGCATGCTAATTACATTGCCGGTGGCCAAGTTGCATTATCTCTTATAGTCTCCGAGGTATGGACTATCGATAATTTACAACTTAGGCTCTGCTTCTAACTTGGGCCCAAATTGTAAAATGGTCTTATCTTTTATCGATCTCGTTCCAATTCACATTCCAAGTAATATTCGGCATGCTAATTACATTGCCGGTTGCCAAATTGCATTATCTCTTATAGTTTCCGAGATACGGACTATCGATAATTTACACCTTAGGCTCTGCTTCTAACTTGGGCCCAAATTGTAAAATGGCCTTATCTATTGGCGACTTCGTTCCAATTCACATTCCAAGTAGTATTCGGCATGCTAATTACATTGCCGGTTGCCAAATTGCATTATCTCTTATAGTTTCCGAGATATGGACTATCGATAATTTACACCTTAGGCTCTGCTTCTAACTTGGGCCCAAATTGTAAAATGGTCTTATCTATTGGCGATTTCGTTCCAATTCACATTCCAAGTAATACTCGGCATGCTAATTACATTGCCGGTTGCCAAATTGCATTATCTCTTATAGTTTCCGAGATATGGACTATCGATAATTAACACCTTAGGCTCTGCTTCTAACTTGGGCCCAAATTGTAAAATGGTCTTATCTATTGGCGATTTCGTTCCAATTCACATTCCAAGTAATATTCGGCATGCTAATTACATTGCCGGTTGCCAAATTGCATGATCTCTTATAGTTTCCGAGATATGGACTATCGATAATTTACACCTTAGGCTCTGCTTCTAACTTGGGCCCAAATTGTAAAATGGTCTTATCTATTGGCGATTTCGTTCCAATTCACATTCCAAGTAATATTCGGCATGCTAATTACATTGCCGGTTGCCAAATTGCATTATCTCTTATAGTTTCCGAGATATGGACTATCGATAATTTACACCTTAGTCTCTGCTTCTAACTTGGGCCCAAATTGTAAAATGGTCTTATCTATTGGCGATTTCGTTCCAATTCACATTCCAAGTAATATTCGGCATGCTAATTACATTGCCGGTGGCCAAGTTGCATTATCTCTTATAGTTTCCGAGATATGGACTACCGATAATTTACACCTTAGGCTCTGCTTCTAACTTGGGCCCAAATTGTAAAATGGTCTTATCTATTGGCGATTTCGTTCCAATTCACATTCCAAGTAATATTCGGCATGCTAATTACATTGCCGGTTGCCAAATTGCATTATCTCTTATAGTTTCCGAGATATGGACTATCGATAATTTACACCTTAGGCTCTGCTTCAAACTTGGGCCCAAATTGTAAAATGGTCTTATCTATTGGCGATTTCGTTCCAATTCACATTCCAAGTAATACTCGGCATGCTAATTACATTGCCGGTTGCCAAATTGCATTATCTCTTATAGTTTCCGAGATATGGACTATCGATAATTAACACCTTAGGCTCTGCTTCTAACTTGGGCCCAAATTGTAAAATGGTCTTATCTATTGGCGATTTCGTTCCAATTCACATTCCAAGTAATATTCGGCATGCTAATTACATTGCCGGTTGCCAAATTGCATGATCTCTTATAGTTTCCGAGATATGGACTATCGATAATTTACACCTTAGGCTCTGCTTCTAACTTGGGCCCAAATTGTAAAATGGTCTTATCTATTGGCGATTTCGTTCCAATTCACATTCCAAGTAATATTCGGCATGCTAATTACATTGCCGGTTGCCAAATTGCATTATCTCTTATAGTTTCCGAGATATGGACTATCGATAATTTACACCTTAGTCTCTGCTTCTAACTTGGGCCCAAATTGTAAAATGGTCTTATCTATTGGCGATTTCGTTCCAATTCACATTCCAAGTAATATTCGGCATGCTAATTACATTGCCGGTGGCCAAGTTGCATTATCTCTTATAGTTTCCGAGATATGGACTACCGATAATTTACACCTTAGGCTCTGCTTCTAACTTGGGCCCAAATTGTAAAATGGTCTTATCTATTGGCGATTTCGTTCCAATTCACATTCCAAGTAATATTCGGCATGCTAATTACATTGCCGGTTGCCAAATTGCATTATCTCTTATAGTTTCCGAGATATGGACTATCGATAATTTACACCTTAGGCTCTGCTTCAAACTTGGGCCCAAATTGTAAAATGGTCTTATCTATTGGCGATTTCGTTCCAATTCACATTCCAAGTAATATTCGGCATGCTAATTACATTGCCGGTTGCCAAATTGCATTATCTCTTATAGTTTCCGAGATATGGACTATCGATAATTTACACCTTAGGCTCTGCTTCAAACTTGGGCCCAAATTGTAAAATGGTCTTATCTATTGGCGATTTCGTTCCAATTCACATTCCAAGTAATATTCGGCATGCTAATTACATTGCCTGTTGCCAAATTGCATTATCTCTTATAGTTTCCGAGATATGGACTATCAATAATTTACACCTTAGGCTCTGCTTCTAACTTGGGCCCAAATTGTAAAATGGTCTTATCTGTTGGCGATTTCGTTCCAATTCACATTCCAAGTAATATTCGGCATGCTAATTACATTGCCGGTTGCCAAATTGCATTATCTCTTATAGTTTCCGAGATATGGACTATCGATAATTTACACCTTAGGCTCTGCTTCTAACTTGGGCCCAAATTGTAAAATGGTCTTATCTATTGGCGATTTCGTTCCAATTCTCATTCCAAGTAATATTCGGCATGCTAATTACATTGCCGGTTGCCAAATTGCATTATCTCTTATAGATTCCGAGATATGGACTATCGATAATTTACACCCTAGGCTCTGCTTCTAACTTGGGCCCAAATTGTAAAATGGTCTTATCTATTGGCGATTTCGTCCCAATTCACATTCCAAGTAATATTCGGCATGCTAATTACATTGCCGGTTGCCAAATTGCATTATGTCTTATGGTTTCCGAGTTATGGACTATCGATAATTTACACCTTAGGCTCTGCTTCTAACTTGGGCCCAAATTGTAAAATGGTCTTATCTATTGGCGATTTCGTTCCAATTCACATTCCAAGTAATATTCGGCATGCTAATTACATTGCCGGTGGCCAAGTTGCATTATCTCTTATAGTTTCCGAGGTATGGACTATCGATAATTTACACCTTAGGCTCTGCTTCTAACTTGGGCCCAAATTGTAAAATGGTCTTATCTTTTGGCGATTTCGTTCCAATTCATATTCCAAGTAATATTCAGCATGCTAATTACATTGCCGGTTGCCAAATTGCATTATCTCTTATAGTTTCCGAGATATGGACTATCGATAATTTACACCTTAGGCTCTGCTTCTAACTTGGGCCCAAATTGTAAAATGGTCTTATCTATTGGCGATTTCGTTCCAATTCACATTCCAAGTAATATTCGGCATGCTAATTACATTGCCGGTGGCCAAGTTGCATTATCTCTTATAGTTTCCGAGATATGGACTATCGATAATTTACACCTTAGGCTCTGCTTCTGACTTGGGCCCAAATTGTAAAATAATCTTATCTATTGGCGATTTCGTTCCATTTCACATTCCAAGTAATATTCGGCATGCTAATTACATTGCCGGTTGCCAAATTGCATTATCTCTTATAGTTTCCGAGATATGGACTATCGATAATTTACACCTTAGGCTCTGCTTCTAACTTGGACCCAAATTGTAAAATGGTCTTATCTATTGGCGATTTCGTTCCAATTCACAATCCAAGTAATATTCGGCAAGCTAATTACATTGCCGGTTGCCAAATTGCATTATCTCTTATAGTTTCCGAGATATGGACTATCGATAATTTACACCTTAGGCTCTGCTTCTAACTTGGGCCCAAATTGTAAAATGGTCTTATCTATTGGCGATTTCGTTCCAATTCACATTCCAAGTAATATTCGTCATGCTAATTACATTGCCGGTTGCCAAATTGCATTATCTCTTATAGTTTCCGAGATATGGACTATCGATAATTTACACCTTAGGCTCTGCTTCTAACTTGGCCCCAAATTGTAAAATGGTCTTATCTATTGGCGATTTCGTTCCAATTCACATTCCAAGTAATATTCGGCATGCTAATTACATTGCCGGTTGCCAAATTGCATTATCTCCAATAGTTTCCGAGATATGGACTATCGATAATTTACACCTTAGGCTCTGCTTCTAACTTGGGCCCAAATTGTAAAATGGTCTTATCTATTGGCGATTTCTTTCCAATTCACATTCCAAGTAATATTCGGCATGCTAATTACATTGCCGATGGCCAAGTTGCATTATCTCTTATAGTTTCCGAGATATGGACTATCGATAATTTACACCTTAGGCTCTGCTTCTAACTTGGGCCCAAATTGTAAAATAATCTTATCTATTGGCGATTTCGTTCCAATTCACATTCCAAGTAATATTCGGCATGCTAATTACATTGCCGGTTGCCAAATTGCATTATCTCTTATAGTTTCCGAGATATGGACTTTCGATAACTTACACCTTAGGCTCTGCTTCTAACTTGGGCCCAAATTGTAAAATGGTCTTATCTATTGGCGATTTCGTTCCAATTCACATTACAAGTAATATTCGGCATGCTAATTACATTGCCGGTTGCCAAATTGCATTATCTCTTATAGTTTCAGAGATATGGACTATCGATAATTTACACCTTAGGCTCTGCTTCTAACTTGGGCCCAAATTGTAAAATGGTCTTATCTATTGGCGATTTCGTTCCAATTCACATTCCAAGTAATATTCGGCATGCTAATTACATTGCCGGTTGCCAAATTGCATTATCTCTTATAGTTTCCGAGATATGGACTATCAATAATTTACACCTTAGGCTCTGCTTCTAACTTGGGCCCAAATTGTAAAATGGTCTTATCTGTTGGCGATTTCGTTCAAATTCACATTCCAAGTAATATTCGGCATGCTAATTACATTGCCGGTTGCCAAATTGCATTATCTCTTATAGTTTCCGAGATATGGACTATCGATAATTTACACCTTAGGCTCTGCTTCTAACTTGGGCCCAAATTGTAAAATGGTCTTATTTATTGGCGATTTCGTTCCAATTCACATTCCAAGTAATATTCGGCATGCTAATTACATTGCCGGTTGCCAAATTGCATTATCTCTTATAGTTTCCGAGATATGGACTATCGATAATTTACACCTTAGGCTCTGCTTCTAACTTGGGCCCAAATTGTAAAATGGTCTTATCTATTGGCGATTTCGTTCCAATTCACATTCCAAGTAATATTCGGCATGCTAATTACATTGCCGGTGGCCAAGTTGCATTATCTCTTATAGTTTCCGAGGTATGGACTATCGATAATTTACACCTTAGGCTCTGCTTCTAACTTGGGCCCAAATTGTAAAATGGTCTTATCTTTTGGCGATTTCGTTCCAATTCATATTCCAAGTAATATTCGACATGCTAATTACATTGCCGGTTGCCAAATTGCATTATCTCTTATAGTTTCCGAGATATGGACTATCGATAATTTACACCTTAGGCTCTGCTTCTAACTTGGGCCCAAATTGTAAAATGGTCTTATCTATTGGCGATTTCGTTCCAATTCACATTCCAAGTAATATTCGGCATGCTAATTACATTGCCGGTGGCCAAGTTGCATTATCTCTTATAGTTTCCGAGATATGGACTGTCGATAATTTACACCTTAGGCTCTGCTTCTAACTTGGGCCCAAATTGTAAAATGGTCTTATCTATTGGCGATTTCGTTCCAATTCACATACCAAGTAATATTCGGCATGCTAATTACATTGCTGGTTGCCAAATTGCATTATCTTTTATAGTTTCCGAGATATGGACTATCGATAATTTAGACCTTAGGCTCTGCTTCTAACTTGGGCTCAAATTGTAAAACGGTCTTATCTATTGGAGATTTCGTTCCAATTCACATTCCAAGTAATATTCGGCATGCTAATTACATTGCCGGTTGCCAAATTGCATTATCTCTTATAGTTTCCGAGATATGGACTATCGATAATTTACACCTTAGGCTCTGCTTCTAACTTGGCCCCAAATTGTAAAATGGTCTTATCTATTGGCGATTTCGTTCCAATTCACATTCCAAGTAATATTCGGCATGCTAATTACATTGCCGGTTGCCAAATTGCATTATCTCTTATAGTTTCCGAGATATGGACTATCGATAATTTACACCTTAGGCTCTGCTTCTAACTTGGGCCCAAATTGTAAAATGGTCTTATCTATAGGCGATTTCGTTCCAATTCACATTCCAAGTAATATTCGGCATGCTAATTACATTGCCGATGGCCAAGTTGCATTATCTCTTATAGTTTCCGAGATATGGACTATCGATAATTTACACCTTAGGCTCTGCTTCTAACTTGGGCCCAAATTGTAAAATAATCTTATCTATTGGCGATTTCGTTCCAATTTACATTCCAAGTAATATTCGGCATGCTAATTACATTGCCGGTTGCCAAATTGCATTATCTCTTATAGTTTCCGAGATATGGGCTATCGATAATTTACACCTTAGGCTCTGCTTCTAACTTGGGCCCAAATTGTAAAATGGTCTTATCTATTGGCGATTTCGTTCCAATTCACATTCCAAGTAATATTCGGCATGCTAATTACATTGCCGGTTGCCAAATTGCATTATCTCTTATAGTTTACGAGATATGGACTATCAATAATTTACACCTTAGGCTCTGCTTCTAACTTGGGCCCAAATTGTAAAATGGTCTTATCTGTTGGCGATTTCGTTCCAATTCACATTCCAAGTAATATTCGGCATGCTAATTTCATTGCCGGTTGCCAAATTGCATTATCTCTTATAGTTTCCGAGATATGGACTATCGATAATTTACTCCCTAGGCTCTGCTTCTAACTTGGGCCCAAATTGTAAAATGGTCTTATCTATTGGCGATTTCGTTCCAATTCACATTCCAAGTAATATTCGGCATGCTAATTACATTGCCGGTTGCCAAATTGCATTATCTCTTATAGTTTCCGAGATATGGACTATCGATAATTTACACCTTAGGCTCCGCTTCTAACTTGGGCCCAAATTGTAAAATGGTCTTATCTATTGGCGATTTCGTTCCAATTCACATTCCAAGTAATATTCGGCATGCTAATTACATTGCCGGTGGCCAAGTTGCATTATCTCTTATAGTTTCCGAGGTATGGACTATCGATAATTTACACCCTAGGATCTGCTTCTAACTTGGGCCCAAATTGTAAAATGGTCTTATCTATTGGCGATTTCGTTCCAATTCACATTCCAAGTAATATTCGGCATGCTAATTACATTGCCGGTTGCCAAATTGCATTATCTCTTATAGTTTCCGAGATATGGACTATCGATAATTTACACCTTAGGCTCTGCTTCTAACTTGGGCCCAAATTGTAAAATGGTCTTATCTATTGGCGATTTCGTTCCAATTCACATTCCAAGTAATATTCGGCATGCTAATTACATTACCGGTGGCCAAGTTGCATTATCTCTTATAGTTTCCGAGGTATGGACTATCGATAATTTACACCCTAGGCTCTGCTTCTAACTTGGGCCCAAATTGTAAAATGGTCTTATCTATTGGCGATTTTGTTCCAATTCACATTCCAAGTAATATTCGGCATGCTAATTACATTGCCGGTTGCCAAATTGCATTATCTCTTATAGTTTCCGAGATATGGACTATCGATAATTTACACCTTAGGCTCTGCTTCTAACTTAGGCCCAAATTGTAAAATGGTCTTATCTATTGGCGATTTCGTTCCAATTCACATTCCAAGTAATATTCGGCATGCTAATTACATTGCCGTTTGCCAAATTGAATTATCTCTTATAGTTTCCGAGATATGGACTATCGATAATTTACACCTTAGGCTCTGCTTCTAACTTGGGCCCAAATTGTAAAATGGTCTTATCTATTGGCGATTTCGTTCCAATTCACATTCCAAGTAATATTCGGCATGCTAATTACATTGCCGGTTGCCAAATTGCATTATCTCATATAGTTTCCGAGATATGGACTATCGATAATTTACACCTTAGTCTCTGCTTCTAACTTGGGCCCAAATTGTAAAATGGTCTTATCTATTGGAGATTTCGTTCCAATTCACATTCCAAGTAATATTCGGCATGCTAATTACATTGCCAGTGGCCAAGTTGCATTATCTCTTATAGTTTCCGAGATATGGACTACCGATAATTTACACCTTAGGCTCTGCTTCTAACTTGGGCCCAAATTGTAAAATGGTCTTATCTATTGGGGATTTCATTCCAATTCACATTCCAAGTAATATTCGGCATGCTAATTACATTGCCGGTTGCCAAATTGCATTATCTCTTATAGTTTCCGAGATATGGACTATCGATAATTTACACCTTAGGCTCTGCTTCAAACTTGGGCCCAAATTGTAAAATGGTCTTATCTATTGGCGATTTCGTTCCAATTCACATTCCAAGTAATATTCGGCATGCTAATTACATTGCCGGTTGCCAAATTGCATTATCTCTTATAGTTTCCGAGATATGGACTATCGATAATTTACACCTTAGGCTCTGCTTCTAACTTGGGCCCAAATTGTAAAATGGTCTTATCTATTGGCGATTTCGTTCCAATTCACATTCCAAGTAATATTCGGCATGCTAATTACATTGCCGGTTGCCAAATTGCATTATCTCTTATAGTTTCCGAGATATGGACTATCGATAATTTACACCTTAGGCTCTGCTTCTAACTTGGGCCCAAATTGTAAAATGGTCTTATCTATTGGCGATTTCGTTCCAATTCACATTCCAAGTAATATTCGGCATGCTAATTACATTGCCGGTTGCCAAATTGCATTATCTCTTAGAGTTTCCGAGATATGGACTATCGATAATTTACACCCTAGGCTCTGCTTCTAACTTGGGCCCAAATTGTAAAATGGTCTTATCTATTGGCGATTTCGTTCCAATTCACATTCCAAGTAATATTCGGCATGCTAATTACATTGCCGGTTGCCAAATTGCATTATCTCTTATGGTTTCCGAGATATGGACTGTCGATAATTTACACCTTAGGCTCTGCTTCTAACTTGGGCCCAAATTGTAAAATGGTCTTATCTATTGGCGATTTCGTTCCAATTCACATTCCAAGTAATATTCGGCATGCTAATTACATTGCCGGTGGCCAAGTTGCATTATCTCTTATAGTTTCCGAGATATGGACTATCGATAATTTACACCTTAGGCTCTGCTTCTAACTTGGGCCCAAATTGTAAAATGGTCTTATCTATTGGCGATTTCGTTCCAATTCACATTCCAAGTAATATTCGGCATGCTAATTACATTGCCGGTTGCCAAATTGCATTTTCTCTTATAGTTTCCGAGATATGGACTATCGATAATTTACACCTTAGACTCTGCTTCTAACTTGGGCCCAAATTGTAAAATGGTCTTATCTATTGGCGATTTCGTTCCAATTCACATTCCAAGTAATATTCGGCATGCTAATTACATTGCCGGTGGCCAAGTTGCATTATCTCTTATAGTCTCCGAGGTATGGACTATCGATAATTTAAAACTTAGGCTCTGCTTCTAACTTGGGCCCAAATTGTAAAATGGTCTTATCTTTTATCGATCTCGTTCCAATTCACATTCCAAGTAATATTCGGCATGCTAATTACATTGCCGGTTGCCAAATTGCATTATCTCTTATAGTTTCCGAGATACGGACTATCGATAATTTACACCTTAGACTCTGCTTCTAACTTGGGCCCAAATTGTAAAATGGCCTTATCTATTGGCGATTTCGTTCCAATTCACATTCCAAGTAATATTCGGCATGCTAATTACATTGCCGGTTGCCATATTGCATTATCTCTTATAGTCTCCGAGATATGGACTATCGATAATTTACACCTTAGGCTCTGCTTCTAACTTGGGCCCAAATTGTAAAATGGTCTTATCTATTGGCGATTTCGTTCCAATTCACATTCCAAGTAATATTCGGCATGCTAATTACATTGCCGGTTGCCAAATTGCATTATCTCTTATAGTTTCCGAGATATGGACTATCGATAATTTACACCTTAGGCTCTGCTTCTAACTTGGGCCCAAATTGTAAAATGGTCTTATCTATTGGCGATTTCGTTCCAATTCACATTCCAAGTAATATTCGGCATGCTAATTACATTGCCGGTTGCCAAATTGCATGATCTCTTATAGTTTCCGAGATATGGACTATCGATAATTTACACCTTAGGCTCTGCTTCTAACTTGGGCCCAAATTGTAAAATGGTCTTATCTATTGGCGATTTCGTTCCAATTCACATTCCAAGTAATATTCGGCATGCTAATTACATTGCCGGTGGCCAAGTTGCATTATCTCTTATAGTTTCCGAGATATGGACTATCGATAATTTACACCTTAGGCTCTGCTTCTAACTTGGGCCCAAATTGTAAAATGGTCTTATCTATTGGCGATTTCGTTCCAATTCACATTCCAAGTAATATTCGGCATGCTAATTACATTGCCGGTTGCCAAATTGCATGATCTCTTATAGTTTCCGAGATATGGACTATCGATAATTTACACCTTAGACTCTGCTTCTAACTTGGGCCCAAATTGTAAAATGGTCTTATCTATTGGCGATTTCGTTCCAATTCACATTCCAAGTAATATTCGGCATGCTAATTACATTGCCGGTGGCCAAGTTGCATTATCTCTTATAGTCTCCGAGGTATGGACTATCGATAATTTAAAACTTAGGCTCTGCTTCTAACTTGGGCCCAAATTGTAAAATGGTCTTATCTTTTATCGATCTCGTTCCAATTCACATTCCAAGTAATATTCGGCATGCTAATTACATTGCCGGTTGCCAAATTGCATTATCTCTTATAGTTTCCGAGATACGGACTATCGATAATTTACACCTTAGACTCTGCTTCTAACTTGGGCCCAAATTGTAAAATGGCCTTATCTATTGGCGATTTCGTTCCAATTCACATTCCAAGTAATATTCGGCATGCTAATTACATTGCCGGTTGCCATATTGCATTATCTCTTATAGTCTCCGAGATATGGACTATCGATAATTTACACCTTAGGCTCTGCTTCTAACTTGGGCCCAAATTGTAAAATGGTCTTATCTATTGGCGATTTCGTTCCAATTCACATTCCAAGTAATATTCGGCATGCTAATTACATTGCCGGTTGCCAAATTGCATTATCTCTTATAGTTTCCGAGATATGGACTATCGATAATTTACACCTTAGGCTCTGCTTCTAACTTGGGCCCAAATTGTAAAATGGTCTTATCTATTGGCGATTTCGTTCCAATTCACATTCCAAGTAATATTCGGCATGCTAATTACATTGCCGGTTGCCAAATTGCATGATCTCTTATAGTTTCCGAGATATGGACTATCGATAATTTACACCTTAGGCTCTGCTTCTAACTTGGGCCCAAATTGTAAAATGGTCTTATCTATTGGCGATTTCGTTCCAATTCACATTCCAAGTAATATTCGGCATGCTAATTACATTGCCGGTGGCCAAGTTGCATTATCTCTTATAGTTTCCGAGATATGGACTATCGATAATTTACACCTTAGGCTCTGCTTCTAACTTGGGCCCAAATTGTAAAATGGTCTTATCTATTGGCGATTTCGTTCCAATTCACATTCCAAGTAATATTCGGCATGCTAATTACATTGCCGGTTGCCAAATTGCATGATCTCTTATAGTTTCCGAGATATGGACTATCGATAATTTACACCTTAGGCTCTGCTTCTAACTTGGGCCCAAATTGTAAAATGGTCTTATCTATTGGCGATTTCGTTCCAATTCACATTCCAAGTAATATTCGGCATGCTAATTACATTGCCGGTGGCCAAGTTGCATTATCTCTTATAGTTTCCGAGATATGGACTATCGATAATTTACACCTTAGGCTCTGCTTCTAACTTGGGCCCTAATTGTAAAATGGTCTTATCTATTGGCGATTTCGTTCCAATTCACATTCCAAGTAATATTCGGCATGCTAATTACATTGCCGGTTGCCAAATTGCATTATCTCTTATAGTTTCCGAGATATGGACTATCGATAATTTACACCTTAGGCTCTGCTTCTAACTTGGGCCCAAATTGTAAAATGGTCTTATCTATTGGCGATTTCGTTCCAATTCACATTTCAAGTAATATTCGGCATGCTAATTACATTGCCGGTTGCCAAATTGCATTATCTCTTATAGTTTCCGAGATATGGACTATCAATTATTTACACCTTAGGCTCTGCTTCTAACTTGGGCCCAAATTGTAAAATGGTCTTATCTGTTGGCGATTTCGTTCCAATTCACATTCCAAGTAATATTCGGCATGCTAATTACATTGCCGGTTGCCAAATTGCATTAGGTTGGTCCCAAATTGTAAAATGGTCTTATCTATTGGCGATTTCGTTCCAATTCACATTCCAAGTAATATTCGGCATGCTAATTACATTGCCGGTAGCCAAGTTGCATTATCTCTTATAGTTTCCGAGGTATGGACTATCGATTATTTACACCTTAGGCTCTGCTTCTAACTTGGGCCCAAATTGTAAAATGGTCTTATCTTTTGGCGATCTCGTTCCAATTCACATTCCAAGTAATATTCGGCATGCTAATTACATTGCCGGTTGCCAAATTGCATTATCTCTTATAGTTTCCGAGATATGGACTATCGATAATTTACACCTTAGACTCTGCTTCTAACTTGGGCCCAAATTGTAAAATGGTCTTATCTATTGGCGATTTCGTTCCAATTCACATTCCAAGTAATATTCGGCATGCTAATTACATTGCCGGTGGCCAAGTTGCATTATCTCTTATAGTTTCCGAGGTATGGACTATCGATAATTTACACCTTAGGCTCTGCTTCTAACTTGGGCCCAAATTGTAAAATGGTCTTATCTTTTGGCGATCTCGTTCCATTTCACATTCCAAGTAATATTCGGCATGCTATTTACATTGCCGGTTGCCAAATTGCATTATCTCTTGTAGTTTCCGAGATATGGACTATCGATAATTTGCACCTTAGGCTCTGCTTCTAACTTGGGCCCAAATTGTAAAATGGTCTTATCTATTGGCGATTTCGTTCCAATTCACATTCCAAGTAATATTCGGCATGCTAATTACATTGCCGGTTGCCAAATTGCATTATCTCTTATAGTCTCCGAGATATGGACTATCGATAATTTACACCTTAGGCTCTGCTTCTAACTTGCGCCCAAATTGTAAAATGGTCTTATCTATTGGCGATTTCGTTCCAATTCACATTCCAAGTAATATTCGGCATGCTAATTACATTGCCGGTTGCCAAATTGCATTATCTCTTATAGTTTCCAAGATATGGACTATCGATAATTTACACCTTAGGCTCTGCTTCTAACTTGGGCCCAAATTGTAAAATGGTCTTATCTATTGGCGATTTCGTTCCAATTCACATTCCAAGTAATATTCGGCATGCTAATTACATTGCCGGTTGCCAAATTGCATTATCTCTTATAGTTTCCGAGATATGGACTATCGATAATTTACACCTTAGGCTCTGCTTCTAACTTGGGCCCAAATTGTAAAATGGTCTTATCTATTGGCGATTTCGTTCCAATTCACATTCCAAGTAATATTCGGCATGCTAATTACTTTGCCGGTTGCCAAATTGCATGATCTCTTATAGTTTCCGAGATATGGACTATCGATAATTTACACCTTAGGCTCTGCTTCTAACTTGGGCCCAAATTGTAAAATGGTCTTATCTATTGGCGATTTCGTTCCAATTCACATTCCAAGTAATATTCGGCATGCTAATTACATTGCCGGTTGCCAAATTGCATTAGGCTAACTTGGGCCCAAATTGTAAAATGGTCTTATCTATTGGCGATTTCGTTCCAATTCACATTCCAAGTAATATTCGGCATGCTAATTACATTGCCGGTTGCCAAATTGCATTAGGCTAACTTGGGCCCAAATTGTAAAATGGTCTTATCTATTGGCGATTTCGTTCCAATTCACACT
Organism: Rhynchophorus ferrugineus; assembly: GCF_030347505.1. Lineage (NCBI taxonomy): Eukaryota > Metazoa > Arthropoda > Insecta > Coleoptera > Curculionidae > Rhynchophorus > Rhynchophorus ferrugineus. The sequence continues at coordinate 343,329 of NW_027472622.1, forward strand.
CCAAGTAATATTCCGCATGCTAATTACATTGCCGGTTGCCAAATTACACTATCTCTTATAGTTTCCGAGATATGGACTATCGATAATTTACACCTTAGGCTCTGCTTCTAACTAGGTTCGTCCATCGATCGATGGACCCTAATTGTAAAATGGTCTTATCTATTGGCGATTTCGTTCCAATTCACATTCCAAGTAATATTCGGCATGCTAATTACATTGCCGGTGGCCAAGTTGCATTATCTCTTATAGTTTCCGAGATATGGACTATCGATAATTTACACCTTAGGCTCTGCTTCTAACTTGGGCCCAAATTGTAAAATGGTCTTATCTATTGGCGATTTCGTTCCAATTCACATTCCAAGTAATATTCGGCATGCTAATTACATTGCCGGTTGCCAAATTGCATTATCTCTTATAGTTTCCGAGATATGGACTATCGATAATTTACACCTTAGTCTCTGCTTCTAACTTGGGCCCAAATTGTAAAATGGTCTTATCTATTGGCGATTTCGTTCCAATTCACATTCCAAGTAATATTCGGCATGCTAATTACATTGCCGGTGGCCAAGTTGCATTATCTCTTATAGTTTCCGAGATATGGACTACCGATAATTTACACCTTAGGCTCTGCTTCTAACTTGGGCCCAAATTGTAAAATGGTCTTATCTATTGGCGATTTCGTTCCAATTCACATTCCAAGTAATATTCGGCATGCCAATTACATTGCCGGTTGCCAAATTGCATTATCTCTTATAGTTTCCGAGATATGGGCTATCGATAATTTACACCTTAGGCTCTGCTTCAAACTTGGGCCCAAATTGTAAAATGGTCTTATCTATTGGCGATTTCGTTCCAATTCACATTCCAAGTAATATTCGGCATGCTAATTACTTTGCCGGTTGCCAAATTGCATGATCTCTTATAGTTTCCGAGATATGGACTATCGATAATTTACACCTTAGGCTCTGCTTCTAACTTGGGCCCAAATTGTAAAATGGTCTTATCTATTGGCGATTTCGTTCCAATTCACATTCCAAGTAATATTCGGCATGCTAATTACATTGCCGTAAAATGGTCTTATCTATTGGCGATTTCGTTCCAATTGACATTCCAAGTAATATTCGGCATGCTAATTACATTGCCGGTTGCCAAATTGCATAGGCTCTGCTTCTAACTTGGGCCCAAATTGTAAAATCGTCTTATCTATTGGCGATTTCGTTCCAATTCACACTCCAAGTAATATTCCGCATGCTAATTACATTGCCGGTTGCCAAATTACACTATCTCTTATAGTTTCCGAGATATGGACTATCGATAATTTACACCTTAGGCTCTGCTTCTAACTTGGACCCAAATTGTAAAATGGTCTTATCTATTGGCGATTTCGTTCCAATTCACATTCCAAGTAATATTCGGCATGCTAATTACATTGCCGGTGGCCAAGTTGCATTATCTCTTATAGTTTCCGAGATATGGACTATCGATAATTTACACCTTAGGCTCTGCTTCTAACTTGGGCCCAAATTGTAAAATGGTCTTATCTATTGGCGATTTCGTTCCAATTCACATTCCAAGTAATATTCGGCATGCTAATTACATTGCCGGTTGCCAAATTGCATTATCTCTTATAGTTTCCGAGATATGGACTATCGATAATTTACACCTTAGTCTCTGCTTCTAACTTGGGCCCAAATTGTAAAATGGTCTTATCTATTGGCGATTTCGTTCCAATTCACATTCCAAGTAATATTCGGCATGCTAATTACATTGCCGGTGGCCAAGTTGCATTATCTCTTATAGTTTCCGAGATATGGACTACCGATAATTTACACCTTAGGCTCTGCTTCTAACTTGGGCCCAAATTGTAAAATGGTCTTATCTATTGGCGATTTCGTTCCAATTCACATTCCAAGTAATATTCGGCATGCCAATTACATTGCCGGTTGCCAAATTGCATTATCTCTTATAGTTTCCGAGATATGGACTATCGATAATTTACACCTTAGGCTCTGCTTCTAACTTGGGCCCAAATTGTAAAATGGTCTTATCTATTGGCGATTTCGTTCCAATTCTCATTCCAAGTAATATTCGGCATGCTAATTACATTGCCGGTTGCCAAATTGCATTATCTCTTATAGTTTCCGAGATATGGACTATCGATAATTTACATCCTAGGCTCTGCTTCTAACTTGGGCCCAAATTGTAAAATGGTCTTATCTATTGGCGATTTCGTTCCAATTCACATTCCAAGTAATATTCGGCATGCTAATTACATTGCCGGTTGCCAAATTGCATTATCTCTTATAGTTTCCGAGATATGGACTATCGATAATTTACACCTTAGGCTCTGCTTCTAACTTGGCCCCAAATTGTAAAATGGTCTTATCTATTGGCGATTTCGTTCCAATTCACATTCCAAGTAATATTCGGCATGCTAATTACATTGCCGGTTGCCAAATTGCATTATCTCCAATAGTTTCCGAGATATGGACTATCGATAATTTACACCTTAGGCTCTGCTTCTAACTTGGGCCCAAATTGTAAAATGGTCTTATCTATTGGCGATTTCTTTCCAATTCACATTCCAAGTAATATTCGGCATGCTAATTACATTGCCGATGGCCAAGTTGCATTATCTCTTATAGTTTCCGAGATATGGACTATCGATAATTTACACCTTAGGCTCTGCTTCTAACTTGGGCCCAAATTGTAAAATAATCTTATCTATTGGCGATTTCGTTCCAATTCACATTCCAAGTAATATTCGGCATGCTAATTACATTGCCGGTTGCCAAATTGCATTATCTCTTATAGTTTCCGAGATATGGACTTTCGATAACTTACACCTTAGGCTCTGCTTCTAACTTGGGCCCAAATTGTAAAATGGTCTTATCTATTGGCGATTTCGTTCCAATTCACATTACAAGTAATATTCGGCATGCTAATTACATTGCCGGTTGCCAAATTGCATTATCTCTTATAGTTTCAGAGATATGGACTATCGATAATTTACACCTTAGGCTCTGCTTCTAACTTGGGCCCAAATTGTAAAATGGTCTTATCTATTGGCGATTTCGTTCCAATTCACATTCCAAGTAATATTCGGCATGCTAATTACATTGCCGGTTGCCAAATTGCATTATCTCTTATAGTTTCCGAGATATGGACTATCAATAATTTACACCTTAGGCTCTGCTTCTAACTTGGGCCCAAATTGTAAAATGGTCTTATCTGTTGGCGATTTCGTTCAAATTCACATTCCAAGTAATATTCGGCATGCTAATTACATTGCCGGTTGCCAAATTGCATTATCTCTTATAGTTTCCGAGATATGGACTATCGATAATTTACACCTTAGGCTCTGCTTCTAACTTGGGCCCAAATTGTAAAATGGTCTTATTTATTGGCGATTTCGTTCCAATTCACATTCCAAGTAATATTCGGCATGCTAATTACATTGCCGGTTGCCAAATTGCATTATCTCTTATAGTTTCCGAGATATGGACTATCGATAATTTACACCTTAGGCTCTGCTTCTAACTTGGGCCCAAATTGTAAAATGGTCTTATCTATTGGCGATTTCGTTCCAATTCACATTCCAAGTAATATTCGGCATGCTAATTACATTGCCGGTGGCCAAGTTGCATTATCTCTTATAGTTTCCGAGGTATGGACTATCGATAATTTACACCTTAGGCTCTGCTTCTAACTTGGGCCCAAATTGTAAAATGGTCTTATCTTTTGGCGATTTCGTTCCAATTCATATTCCAAGTAATATTCGACATGCTAATTACATTGCCGGTTGCCAAATTGCATTATCTCTTATAGTTTCCGAGATATGGACTATCGATAATTTACACCTTAGGCTCTGCTTCTAACTTGGGCCCAAATTGTAAAATGGTCTTATCTATTGGCGATTTCGTTCCAATTCACATTCCAAGTAATATTCGGCATGCTAATTACATTGCCGGTGGCCAAGTTGCATTATCTCTTATAGTTTCCGAGATATGGACTGTCGATAATTTACACCTTAGGCTCTGCTTCTAACTTGGGCCCAAATTGTAAAATGGTCTTATCTATTGGCGATTTCGTTCCAATTCACATACCAAGTAATATTCGGCATGCTAATTACATTGCTGGTTGCCAAATTGCATTATCTTTTATAGTTTCCGAGATATGGACTATCGATAATTTAGACCTTAGGCTCTGCTTCTAACTTGGGCTCAAATTGTAAAACGGTCTTATCTATTGGAGATTTCGTTCCAATTCACATTCCAAGTAATATTCGGCATGCTAATTACATTGCCGGTTGCCAAATTGCATTATCTCTTATAGTTTCCGAGATATGGACTATCGATAATTTACACCTTAGGCTCTGCTTCTAACTTGGCCCCAAATTGTAAAATGGTCTTATCTATTGGCGATTTCGTTCCAATTCACATTCCAAGTAATATTCGGCATGCTAATTACATTGCCGGTTGCCAAATTGCATTATCTCTTATAGTTTCCGAGATATGGACTATCGATAATTTACACCTTAGGCTCTGCTTCTAACTTGGGCCCAAATTGTAAAATGGTCTTATCTATAGGCGATTTCGTTCCAATTCACATTCCAAGTAATATTCGGCATGCTAATTACATTGCCGATGGCCAAGTTGCATTATCTCTTATAGTTTCCGAGATATGGACTATCGATAATTTACACCTTAGGCTCTGCTTCTAACTTGGGCCCAAATTGTAAAATAATCTTATCTATTGGCGATTTCGTTCCAATTTACATTCCAAGTAATATTCGGCATGCTAATTACATTGCCGGTTGCCAAATTGCATTATCTCTTATAGTTTCCGAGATATGGGCTATCGATAATTTACACCTTAGGCTCTGCTTCTAACTTGGGCCCAAATTGTAAAATGGTCTTATCTATTGGCGATTTCGTTCCAATTCACATTCCAAGTAATATTCGGCATGCTAATTACATTGCCGGTTGCCAAATTGCATTATCTCTTATAGTTTACGAGATATGGACTATCAATAATTTACACCTTAGGCTCTGCTTCTAACTTGGGCCCAAATTGTAAAATGGTCTTATCTGTTGGCGATTTCGTTCCAATTCACATTCCAAGTAATATTCGGCATGCTAATTTCATTGCCGGTTGCCAAATTGCATTATCTCTTATAGTTTCCGAGATATGGACTATCGATAATTTACTCCCTAGGCTCTGCTTCTAACTTGGGCCCAAATTGTAAAATGGTCTTATCTATTGGCGATTTCGTTCCAATTCACATTCCAAGTAATATTCGGCATGCTAATTACATTGCCGGTTGCCAAATTGCATTATCTCTTATAGTTTCCGAGATATGGACTATCGATAATTTACACCTTAGGCTCCGCTTCTAACTTGGGCCCAAATTGTAAAATGGTCTTATCTATTGGCGATTTCGTTCCAATTCACATTCCAAGTAATATTCGGCATGCTAATTACATTGCCGGTGGCCAAGTTGCATTATCTCTTATAGTTTCCGAGGTATGGACTATCGATAATTTACACCCTAGGATCTGCTTCTAACTTGGGCCCAAATTGTAAAATGGTCTTATCTATTGGCGATTTCGTTCCAATTCACATTCCAAGTAATATTCGGCATGCTAATTACATTGCCGGTTGCCAAATTGCATTATCTCTTATAGTTTCCGAGATATGGACTATCGATAATTTACACCTTAGGCTCTGCTTCTAACTTGGGCCCAAATTGTAAAATGGTCTTATCTATTGGCGATTTCGTTCCAATTCACATTCCAAGTAATATTCGGCATGCTAATTACATTACCGGTGGCCAAGTTGCATTATCTCTTATAGTTTCCGAGGTATGGACTATCGATAATTTACACCCTAGGCTCTGCTTCTAACTTGGGCCCAAATTGTAAAATGGTCTTATCTATTGGCGATTTTGTTCCAATTCACATTCCAAGTAATATTCGGCATGCTAATTACATTGCCGGTTGCCAAATTGCATTATCTCTTATAGTTTCCGAGATATGGACTATCGATAATTTACACCTTAGGCTCTGCTTCTAACTTAGGCCCAAATTGTAAAATGGTCTTATCTATTGGCGATTTCGTTCCAATTCACATTCCAAGTAATATTCGGCATGCTAATTACATTGCCGTTTGCCAAATTGAATTATCTCTTATAGTTTCCGAGATATGGACTATCGATAATTTACACCTTAGGCTCTGCTTCTAACTTGGGCCCAAATTGTAAAATGGTCTTATCTATTGGCGATTTCGTTCCAATTCACATTCCAAGTAATATTCGGCATGCTAATTACATTGCCGGTTGCCAAATTGCATTATCTCATATAGTTTCCGAGATATGGACTATCGATAATTTACACCTTAGTCTCTGCTTCTAACTTGGGCCCAAATTGTAAAATGGTCTTATCTATTGGAGATTTCGTTCCAATTCACATTCCAAGTAATATTCGGCATGCTAATTACATTGCCAGTGGCCAAGTTGCATTATCTCTTATAGTTTCCGAGATATGGACTACCGATAATTTACACCTTAGGCTCTGCTTCTAACTTGGGCCCAAATTGTAAAATGGTCTTATCTATTGGCGATTTCATTCCAATTCACATTCCAAGTAATATTCGGCATGCTAATTACATTGCCAGTTGCCAAATTGCATTATCTCTTATAGTTTCCGAGATATGGACTATCGATAATTTACACCTTAGGCTCTGCTTCAAACTTGGGCCCAAATTGTAAAATGGTCTTATCTATTGGCGATTTCGTTCCAATTCACATTCCAAGTAATATTCGGCATGCTAATTACATTGCCGGTTGCCAAATTGCATTATCTCTTATAGTTTCCGAGATATGGACTATCGATAATTTACACCTTAGGCTCTGCTTCTAACTTGGGCCCAAATTGTAAAATGGTCTTATCTATTGGCGATTTCGTTCCAATTCACATTCCAAGTAATATTCGGCATGCTAATTACATTGCCGGTTGCCAAATTGCATTATCTCTTATAGTTTCCGAGATATGGACTATCGATAATTTACACCTTAGGCTCTGCTTCTAACTTGGGCCCAAATTGTAAAATGGTCTTATCTATTGGCGATTTCGTTCCAATTCACATTCCAAGTAATATTCGGCATGCTAATTACATTGCCGGTTGCCAAATTGCATTATCTCTTAGAGTTTCCGAGATATGGACTGTCGATAATTTACACCCTAGGCTCTGCTTCTAACTTGGGCCCAAATTGTAAAATGGTCTTATCTATTGGCGATTTCGTTCCAATTCACATTCCAAGTAATATTCGGCATGCTAATTACATTGCCGGTTGCCAAATTGCATTATCTCTTATGGTTTCCGAGATACGGACTGTCGATAATTTACACCTTAGGCTCTGCTTCTAACTTGGGCCCAAATTGTAAAATGGTCTTATCTATTGGCGATTTCGTTCCAATTCACATTCCAAGTAATATTCGGCATGCTAATTACATTGCCGGTGGCCAAGTTGCATTATCTCTTATAGTTTCCGAGATATGGACTATCGATAATTTACACCTTAGGCTCTGCTTCTAACTTGGGCCCAAATTGTAAAATGGTCTTATCTATTGGCGATTTCGTTCCAATTCACATTCCAAGTAATATTCGGCATGCTAATTACATTGCCGGTTGCCAAATTGCATTTTCTCTTATAGTTTCCGAGATATGGACTATCGATAATTTACACCTTAGACTCTGCTTCTAACTTGGGCCCAAATTGTAAAATGGTCTTATCTATTGGCGATTTCGTTCCAATTCACATTCCAAGTAATATTCGGCATGCTAATTACATTGCCGGTGGCCAAGTTGCATTATCTCTTATAGTCTCCGAGGTATGGACTATCGATAATTTAAAACTTAGGCTCTGCTTCTAACTTGGGCCCAAATTGTAAAATGGTCTTATCTTTTATCGATCTCGTTCCAATTCACATTCCAAGTAATATTCGGCATGCTAATTACATTGCCGGTTGCCAAATTGCATTATCTCTTATAGTTTCCGAGATACGGACTATCGATAATTTACACCTTAGACTCTGCTTCTAACTTGGGCCCAAATTGTAAAATGGCCTTATCTATTGGCGATTTCGTTCCAATTCACATTCCAAGTAATATTCGGCATGCTAATTACATTGCCGGTTGCCATATTGCATTATCTCTTATAGTCTCCGAGATATGGACTATCGATAATTTACACCTTAGGCTCTGCTTCTAACTTGGGCCCAAATTGTAAAATGGTCTTATCTATTGGCGATTTCGTTCCAATTCACATTCCAAGTAATATTCGGCATGCTAATTACATTGCCGGTTGCCAAATTGCATTATCTCTTATAGTTTCCGAGATATGGACTATCGATAATTTACACCTTAGGCTCTGCTTCTAACTTGGGCCCAAATTGTAAAATGGTCTTATCTATTGGCGATTTCGTTCCAATTCACATTCCAAGTAATATTCGGCATGCTAATTACATTGCCGGTTGCCAAATTGCATGATCTCTTATAGTTTCCGAGATATGGACTATCGATAATTTACACCTTAGGCTCTGCTTCTAACTTGGGCCCAAATTGTAAAATGGTCTTATCTATTGGCGATTTCGTTCCAATTCACATTCCAAGTAATATTCGGCATGCTAATTACATTGCCGGTGGCCAAGTTGCATTATCTCTTATAGTTTCCGAGATATGGACTATCGATAATTTACACCTTAGGCTCTGCTTCTAACTTGGGCCCAAATTGTAAAATGGTCTTATCTATTGGCGATTTCGTTCCAATTCACATTCCAAGTAATATTCGGCATGCTAATTACATTGCCGGTTGCCAAATTGCATGATCTCTTATAGTTTCCGAGATATGGACTATCGATAATTTACACCTTAGGCTCTGCTTCTAACTTGGGCCCAAATTGTAAAATGGTCTTATCTATTGGCGATTTCGTTCCAATTCACATTCCAAGTAATATTCGGCATGCTAATTACATTGCCGGTGGCCAAGTTGCATTATCTCTTATAGTTTCCGAGATATGGACTATCGATAATTTACACCTTAGGCTCTGCTTCTAACTTGGGCCCTAATTGTAAAATGGTCTTATCTATTGGCGATTTCGTTCCAATTCACATTCCAAGTAATATTCGGCATGCTAATTACATTGCCGGTTGCCAAATTGCATTATCTCTTATAGTTTCCGAGATATGGACTATCGATAATTTACACCTTAGGCTCTGCTTCTAACTTGGGCCCAAATTGTAAAATGGTCTTATCTATTGGCGATTTCGTTCCAATTCACATTTCAAGTAATATTCGGCATGCTAATTACATTGCCGGTTGCCAAATTGCATTATCTCTTATAGTTTCCGAGATATGGACTATCAATTATTTACACCTTAGGCTCTGCTTCTAACTTGGGCCCAAATTGTAAAATGGTCTTATCTGTTGGCGATTTCGTTCCAATTCACATTCCAAGTAATATTCGGCATGCTAATTACATTGCCGGTTGCCAAATTGCATTAGGTTGGTCCATGGATCTATTGGCGATTTCGTTCCAATTCACATTCCAAGTAATATTCGGCATGCTAATTACATTGCCGGTAGCCAAGTTGCATTATCTCTTATAGTTTCCGAGGTATGGACTATCGATTATTTACACCTTAGGCTCTGCTTCTAACTTGGGCCCAAATTGTAAAATGGTCTTATCTTTTGGCGATCTCGTTCCAATTCACATTCCAAGTAATATTCGGCATGCTAATTACATTGCCGGTTGCCAAATTGCATTATCTCTTATAGTTTCCGAGATATGGACTATCGATAATTTACACCTTAGACTCTGCTTCTAACTTGGGCCCAAATTGTAAAATGGTCTTATCTATTGGCGATTTCGTTCCAATTCACATTCCAAGTAATATTCGGCATGCTAATTACATTGCCGGTGGCCAAGTTGCATTATCTCTTATAGTTTCCGAGGTATGGACTATCGATAATTTACACCTTAGGCTCTGCTTCTAACTTGGGCCCAAATTGTAAAATGGTCTTATCTTTTGGCGATCTCGTTCCATTTCACATTCCAAGTAATATTCGGCATGCTATTTACATTGCCGGTTGCCAAATTGCATTATCTCTTGTAGTTTCCGAGATATGGACTATCGATAATTTACACCTTAGGCTCTGCTTCTAACTTGGGCCCAAATTGTAAAATGGTCTTATCTATTGGCGATTTCGTTCCAATTCACATTCCAAGTAATATTCGGCATGCTAATTACATTGCCGGTTGCCAAATTGCATTATCTCTTATAGTCTCCGAGATATGGACTATCGATAATTTACACCTTAGGCTCTGCTTCTAACTTGCGCCCAAATTGTAAAATGGTCTTATCTATTGGCGATTTCGTTCCAATTCACATTCCAAGTAATATTCGGCATGCTAATTACATTGCCGGTTGCCAAATTGCATTATCTCTTATAGTTTCCAAGATATGGACTATCGATAATTTACACCTTAGGCTCTGCTTCTAACTTGGGCCCAAATTGTAAAATGGTCTTATCTATTGGCGATTTCGTTCCAATTCACATTCCAAGTAATATTCGGCATGCTAATTACATTGCCGGTTGCCAAATTGCATTATCTCTTATAGTTTCCGAGATATGGACTATCGATAATTTACACCTTAGGCTCTGCTTCTAACTTGGGCCCAAATTGTAAAATGGTCTTATCTATTGGCGATTTCGTTCCAATTCACATTCCAAGTAATATTCGGCATGCTAATTACTTTGCCGGTTGCCAAATTGCATGATCTCTTATAGTTTCCGAGATATGGACTATCGATAATTTACACCTTAGGCTCTGCTTCTAACTTGGGCCCAAATTGTAAAATGGTCTTATCTATTGGCGATTTCGTTCCAATTCACATTCCAAGTAATATTCGGCATGCTAATTACATTGCCGGTTGCCAAATTGCATTAGGCTAACTTGGGCCCAAATTGTAAAATGGTCTTATCTATTGGCGATTTCGTTCCAATTCACATTCCAAGTAATATTCGGCATGCTAATTACATTGCCGGTTGCCAAATTGCATTAGGCTAACTTGGGCCCAAATTGTAAAATGGTCTTATCTATTGGCGATTTCGTTCCAATTCACACTCCAAGTAATATTCCGCATGCTAATTACATTGCCGGTTGCCAAATTACACTATCTCTTATAGTTTCCGAGATATGGACTATCGATAATTTACACCTTAGGCTCTGCTTCTAACTTGGACCCAAATTGTAAAATGGTCTTATCTATTGGCGATTTCGTTCCAATTCACATTCCAAGTAATATTCGGCATGCTAATTACATTGCCGGTGGCCAAGTTGCATTATCTCTTATAGTTTCCGAGATATGGACTATCGATAATTTACACCTTAGGCTCTGCTTCTAACTTGGGCCCAAATTGTAAAATGGTCTTATCTATTGGCGATTTCGTTCCAATTCACATTCCAAGTAATATTCGGCATGCTAATTACATTGCCGGTTGCCAAATTGCATTATCTCTTATAGTTTCCGAGATATGGACTATCGATAATTTACACCTTAGTCTCTGCTTCTAACTTGGGCCCAAATTGTAAAATGGTCTTATCTATTGGCGATTTCGTTCCAATTCACATTCCAAGTAATATTCGGCATGCTAATTACATTGCCGGTGGCCAAGTTGCATTATCTCTTATAGTTTCCGAGATATGGACTACCGATAATTTACACCTTAGGCTCTGCTTCTAACTTGGGCCCAAATTGTAAAATGGTCTTATCTATTGGCGATTTCGTTCCAATTCACATTCCAAGTAATATTCGGCATGCTAATTACATTGCCGGTTGCCAAATTGCATTATCTCTTATAGTTTCCGAGATATGGACTATCGATAATTTACACCTTAGGCTCTGCTTCAAACTTGGGCCCAAATTGTAAAATGGTCTTATCTATTGGCGATTTCGTTCCAATTCACATTCCAAGTAATATTCGGCATGCTAATTACATTGCCGGTTGCCAAATTGCATTATCTCTTATAGTTTCCGAGATATGGACTATCGATAATTTACACCTTAGGCTCTGCTTCAAACTTGGGCCCAAATTGTAAAATGGTCTTATCTATTGGCGATTTCGTTCCAATTCACATTCCAAGTAATATTCGGCATGCTAATTACATTGCCGGTTGCCAAATTGCATTATCTCTTATAGTTTCCGAGATATGGACTATCAATAATTTACACCTTAGGCTCTGCTTCTAACTTGGGCCCAAATTGTAAAATGGTCTTATCTGTTGGCGATTTCGTTCAAATTCACATTCCAAGTAATATTCGGCATGCTAATTACATTGCCGGTTGCCAAATTGCATTATCTCTTATAGTTTCCGAGATATGGACTATCGATAATTTACACCTTAGGCTCTGCTTCTAACTTGGGCCCAAATTGTAAAATGGTCTTATCTATTGGCGATTTCGTTCCAATTCACATTCCAAGTAATATTCGGCATGCTAATTACATTGCCGGTTGCCAAATTGCATTATCTCTTATAGTTTCCGAGATATGGACTATCGATAATTTACACCTTAGGCTCTGCTTCTAACTTGGGCCCAAATTGTAAAATGGTCTTATCTATTGGCGATTTCGTTCCAATTCTCATTCCAAGTAATATTCGGCATGCTAATTACATTGCCGGTTGCCAAATTGCATTATCTCTTATAGTTTCCGAGATATGGACTATCGATAATTTACACCCTAGGCTCTGCTTCTAACTTGGGCCCAAATTGTAAAATGGTCTTATCTATTGGCGATTTCGTTCCAATTCACATTCCAAGTAATATTCGGCATGCTAATTACATTGCCGTTTGCCAAATTGCATTATCTCTTATGGTTTCCGAGTTATGGACTATCGATAATTTACACCTTAGGCTCTGCTTCTAACTTGGGCCCAAATTGTAAAATGGTCTTATCTATTGGCGATTTCGTTCCAATTCACATTCCAAGTAATATTCGGCATGCTAATTACATTGCCGGTGGCCAAGTTGCATTATCTCTTATAGTTTCCGAGGTATGGACTATCGATAATTTACACCTTAGGCTCTGCTTCTAACTTGGGCCCAAATTGTAAAATGGTCTTATCTTTTGGCGATTTCGTTCCAATTCATATTCCAAGTAATATTCGGCATGCTAATTACATTGCCGGTTGCCAAATTGCATTATCTCTTATAGTTTCCGAGATATGGACTATCGATAATTTACACCTTAGGCTCTGCTTCTAACTTGGGCCCAAATTGTAAAATGGTCTTATCTATTGGCGATTTCGTTCCAATTCACATTCCAAGTAATATTCGGCATGCTAATTACATTGCCGGTGGCCAAGTTGCATAATCTCTTATAGTTTCCGAGATATGGACTATCGATAATTTACACCTTAGGCTCTGCTTCTGACTTGGGCCCAAAATGTAAAATAATCTTATCTATTGGCGATTTCGTTCCATTTCACATTCCAAGTAATATTCGGCATGCTAATTACATTGCCGGTTGCCAAATTGCATTATCTCTTATAGTTTCCGAGATATGGACTATCGATAATTTACACTTTAGGCTCTGCTTCTAACTTGGGCTCAAATTGTAAAATGGTCTTATCTATTGGAGATTTCGTTCCAATTCACATTCCAAGTAATATTCGGCATGCTAATTACATTGCCGGTTGCCAAATTGCATTATCTCTTATAGTTCCCGAGATATGGACTATCGATAATTTACACCTTAGGCTCTGCTTCTAACTTGGGCCCAAATTGTAAAATGGTCTTATCTATTGGCGATTTCGTTCCAATTCACATTCCAAGTAATATTCGGCATGCTAATTACATTGCTGGTTGCCAAATTGCATTATCTCTTATAGTTTCCGAGATATGGACTATCGATAATTTACACCTTAGGCTCTGCTTCTAACTTGGGCTCAAATTGTAAAATGGTCTTATCTATTGGCGATTTCGTTCCAATTCACATTCCAAGTAATATTCGGCATGCTAATTACATTACCGGTGGCCAAGTTGCATTATCTCTTATAGTTTCCGAGGTATGGACTATCGATAATTTACACCCTAGGCTCTGCTTCTAACTTGGGCCCAAATTGTAAAATGGTCTTATCTATTGGCGATTTTGTTCCAATTCACATTCCAAGTAATATTCGGCATGCTAATTACATTGCCGGTTGCCAAATTGTATTATCTCTTATAGTTTCCGAGATATGGACTATCGATAATTTACACCTTAGGCTCTGCTTCTAACTTAGGCCCAAATTGTAAAATGGTCTTATCTATTGGCGATTTCGTTCCAATTCACATTCCAAGTAATATTCGGCATGCTAATTACATTGCCGTTTGCCAAATTGAATTATCTCTTATAGTTTCCGAGATATGGACTATCGATAATTTACACCTTAGGCTCTGCTTCTAACTTGGGCCCAAATTGTAAAATGGTCTTATCTATTGGCGATTTCGTTCCAATTCACATTCCAAGTAATATTCGGCATGCTAATTACATTGCCGGTGGCCAAGTTGCATTATCTCATATAGTTTCCGAGATATGGACTATCGATAATTTACACCTTAGTCTCTGCTTCTAACTTGGGCCCAAATTGTAAAATGGTCTTATCTATTGGAGATTTCGTTCCAATTCACATTCCAAGTAATATTCGGCATGCTAATTACATTGCCAGTGGCCAAGTTGCATTATCTCTTATAGTTTCCGAGATATGGACTACCGATAATTTACACCTTAGGCTCTGCTTCTAACTTGGGCCCAAATTGTAAAATGGTCTTATCTATTGGCGATTTCATTCCAATTCACATTCCAAGTAATATTCGGCATGCTAATTACATTGCCGGTTGCCAAATTGCATTATCTCTTATAGTTTCCGAGATATGGACTATCGATAATTTACACCTTAGGCTCTGCTTCAAACTTGGGCCCAAATTGTAAAATGGTCTTATCTATTGGCGATTTCGTTCCAATTCACATTCCAAGTAATATTCGGCATGCTAATTACATTGCCGGTTGCCAAATTGCATTATCTCTTATAGTTTCCGAGATATGGACTATCAATAATTTACACCTTAGGCTCTGCTTCTAACTTGGGCCCAAATTGTAAAATGGTCTTATCTGTTGGCGATTTCGTTCAAATTCACATTCCAAGTAATATTCGGCATGCTAATTACATTGCCGGTTGCCAAATTGCATTATCTCTTATAGTTTCCGAGATATGGACTATCGATAATTTACACCTTAGGCTCTGCTTCTAACTTGGGCCCAAATTGTAAAATGGTCTTATCTATTGGCGATTTCGTTCCAATTAACATTCCAAGTAATATTCGGCATGCTAATTACATTGCCGGTTGCCAAATTGAATTATCTCTTATAGTTTCCGAGATATGGACTACCGATAATTTACACCTTAGGCTCTGCTTCTAACTTGGGCCCAAATTGTAAAATGGTCTTATCTATTGGCGATTTCGTTCCAATTCACATTCCAAGTAATATTCGGCATGCTAATTACATTGCCGGTTGCCAAATTGCATTATCTCTTATAGTTTCCGAGATATGGACTATCGATAATTTACACCTTAGGCTCTGCTTCTAACTTGGGCCCAAATTGTAAAATGGTCTTATCTATTGGCGATTTCGTTCCAATTCACATTCCAAGTAATATTCGGCATGCTAATTACATTGCCGGTTGCCAAATTGCATTATCTCTTATAGTTTCCGAGATATGGACTATCGATAATTTACACCCTAGGCTCTGCTTCTAACTTGGGCCCAAATTGTAAAATGGTCTTATCTATTGGCGATTTCGTTCCAATTCACATTCCAAGTAATATTCGGCATGCTAATTACATTGCCGGTTGCCAAATTGCATTATCTCTTATGGTTTCCGAGATATGGACTATCGATAATTTACACCTTAGGCTCTGCTTCTAACTTGGGCCCAAATTGTAAAATGGTCTTATCTATTGGCGATTTCGTTCCAATTCACATTCCAAGTAATATTCGGCATGCTAATTACATTGCCGGTGGCCAAGTTGCATTATCTCTTATAGTTTCCGAGATATGGACTATCGATAATTTACACCTTAGGCTCTGCTTCTAACTTGGGCCCAAATTGTAAAATGGTCTTATCTATTGGCGATTTCGTTCCAATTCACATTCCAAGTAATATTCGGCATGCTAATTACATTGCCGGTTGCCAAATTGCATTTTCTCTTATAGTTTCCGAGATATGGACTATCGATAATTTACACCTTAGACTCTGCTTCTAACTTGGGCCCAAATTGTAAAATGGTCTTATCTATTGGCGATTTCGTTCCAATTCACATTCCAAGTAATATTCGGCATGCTAATTACATTGCCGGTGGCCAAGTTGCATTATCTCTTATAGTCTCCGAGGTATGGACTATCGATAATTTACAACTTAGGCTCTGCTTCTAACTTGGGCCCAAATTGTAAAATGGTCTTATCTTTTATCGATCTCGTTCCAATTCACATTCCAAGTAATATTCGGCATGCTAATTACATTGCCGGTTGCCAAATTGCATTATCTCTTATAGTTTCCGAGATACGGACTATCGATAATTTACACCTTAGACTCTGCTTCTAACTTGGGCCCAAATTGTAAAATGGCCTTATCTATTGGCGATTTCGTTCCAATTCACATTCCAAGTAATATTCGGCATGCTAATTACATTGCCGGTTGCCATATTGCATTATCTCTTATAGTCTCCGAGATATGGACTATCGATAATTTACACCTTAGGCTCTGCTTCTAACTTGGGCCCAAATTGTAAAATGGTCTTATCTATTGGCGATTTCGTTCCAATTCACATTCCAAGTAGTATTCGGCATGCTAATTACATTGCCGGTTGCCAAATTGCATTATCTCTTATAGTTTCCGAGATATGGACTATCGATAATTTACACCTTAGGCTCTGCTTCTAACTTGGGCCCAAATTGTAAAATGGTCTTATCTATTGGCGATTTCGTTCCAATTCACATTCCAAGTAATATTCGGCATGCTAATTACATTGCCGGTTGCCAAATTGCATTATCTCTTATAGTTTCCGAGATATGGACTATCGATAATTTACACCTTAGGCTCTGCTTCTAACTTGGGCCCAAATTGTAAAATAGTCTTATCTATTGGCGATTTCGTTCCAATTCACATTCCAAGTAATATTCGGCATGCTAATTACATTGCCGGTTGCCAAATTGCATGATCTCTTATAGTTTCCGAGATATGGACTATCGATAATTTACACCTTAGGCTCTGCTTCTAACTTGGGCCCAAATTGTAAAATGGTCTTATCTATTGGCGATTTCGTTCCAATTCACATTCCAAGTAATATTCGGCATGCTAATTACATTGCCGGTGGCCAAGTTGCATTATCTCTTATAGTTTCCGAGATATGGACTATCGATAATTTACACCTTAGGCTCTGCTTCTAACTTGGGCCCTAATTGTAAAATGGTCTTATCTATTGGCGATTTCGTTCCAATTCACATTCCAAGTAATATTCGGCATGCTAATTACATTGCCGGTTGCCAAATTGCATTATCTCTTATAGTTTCCGAGATATGGACTATCGATAATTTACACCTTAGGCTCTGCTTCTAACTTGGGCCCAAATTGTAAAATGGTCTTATCTATTGGCGATTTCGTTCCAATTCACATTTCAAGTAATATTCGGCATGCTAATTACATTGCCGGTTGCCAAATTGCATTATCTCTTATAGTTTCCGAGATATGGACTATCAATTATTTACACCTTAGGCTCTGCTTCTAACTTGGGCCCAAATTGTAAAATGGTCTTATCTGTTGGCGATTTCGTTCAAATTCACATTCCAAGTAATATTCGGCATGCTAATTACATTGCCGGTTGCCAAATTGCATTAGGCTAACTTGTGGTCTTATCTATTGGCGATTTCGTTCCAATTCACATTCCAAGTAATATTCGGCATGCTAATTACATTGCCGGTGGCCAAGTTGCATTATCTCTTATAGTTTCCGAGGTATGGACTATCGATTATTTACACCTTTGGCTCTGCTTCTAACTTGGGCCCAAATTGTAAAATGGTCTTATCTTTTGGCGATCTCGTTCCAATTCACATTCCAAGTAATATTCGGCATGCTAATTACATTGCCGGTTGCCAAATTGCATTATCTCTTATAGTTTCCGAGATATGGACTATCGATAATTTACACCTTAGACTCTGCTTCTAACTTGGGCCCAAATTGTAAAATGGTCTTATCTATTGGCGATTTCGTTCCAATTCACATTCCAAGTAATATTCGGCATGCTAATTACATTGCCGGTGGCCAAGTTGCATTATCTCTTATAGTTTCCGAGGTATGGACTATCGATAATTTACACCTTAGGCTCTGCTTCTAACTTGGGCCCAAATTGTAAAATGGTCTTATCTTTTGGCGATCTCGTTCCATTTCACATTCCAAGTAATATTCGGCATGCTATTTACATTGCCGGTTGCCAAATTGCATTATCTCTTGTAGTTTCCGAGATATGGACTATCGATAATTTACACCTTAGGCTCTGCTTCTAACTTGGGCCCAAATTGTAAAATGGTCTTATCTATTGGCGATTTCGTTCCAATTCACATTCCAAGTAATATTCGGCATGCTAATTACATTGCCGGTTGCCAAATTGCATTATCTCTTATAGTTTCCGAGATATGGACTATCGATAATTTACACCTTAGGCTCTGCTTCTAACTTGGGCCCAAATTGTAAAATGGTCTTATCCATTGGCGATTTCGTTCCAATTCACATTCCAAGTAATATTCGGCATGCTAATTACTTTGCCGGTTGCCAAATTGCATGATCTCTTATAGTTTCCGAGATATGGACTATCGATAATTTACACCTTAGGCTCTGCTTCTAACTTGGGCCCAAATTGTAAAATGGTCTTATCTATTGGCGATTTCGTTCCAATTCACATTCCAAGTAATATTCGGCATGCTAATTACATTGCCGGTTGCCAAATTGCATTAGGCTAACTTGGGCCCAAATTGTAAAATGGTCTTATCTATTGGCGATTTCGTTCCAATTCACATTCCAAGTAATATTCGGCATGCTAATTACATTGCTGGTTGCCAAATTGCATTATCTCTTATAGTTTCCGAGATATGGACTATCGATAATTTACACCTTAGGCTCTGCTTCTAACTTGGGCCCAAATTGTAAAATGGTCTTATCTATTGGCGATTTCGTTCCAATTCACATTTCAAGTAATATTCGGCATGCTAATTACATTGCCGGTTGCCAAATTGCATTATCTCTTATAGTTTCCGAGATATGGACTATCAATTATTTACACCTTAGGCTCTGCTTCTAACTTGGGCCCAAATTGTAAAATGGTCTTATCTGTTGGCGATTTCGTTCAAATTCACATTCCAAGTAATATTCGGCATGCTAATTACATTGCCGGTTGCGAAATTGCATTAGGTTCGTCCATTGTAAAATGATCTTACCTATTGGCGATTTCGTTCCAATTCACATTCCAAGTAATATTCGGCATGCTAATTACATTGCCGGTGGCCAAGTTGCATTATCTCTTATAGTTTCCGAGGTATGGACTATCGATTATTTACACCTTTGGCTCTGCTTCTAACTTGGGCCCAAATTGTAAAATGGTCTTATCTTTTGGCGATCTCGTTCCAATTCACATTCCAAGTAATATTCGGCATGCTAATTACATTGCCGGTTGCCAAATTGCATTATCTCTTATAGTTTCCGAGATATGGACTATCGATAATTTACACCTTAGACTCTGCTTCTAACTTGGGCCCAAATTGTAAAATGGTCTTATCTATTGGCGATTTCGTTCCAATTCACATTCCAAGTAATATTCGGCATGCTAATTACATTGCCGGTGGCCAAGTTGCATTATCTCTTATAGTTTCCGAGGTATGGACTATCGATAATTTACACCTTAGGCTCTGCTTCTAACTTGGGCCCAAATTGTAAAATGGTCTTATCTTTTGGCGATCTCGTTCCATTTCACATTCCAAGTAATATTCGGCATGCTATTTACATTGCCGGTTGCCAAATTGCATTATCTCTTGTAGTTTCCGAGATATGGACTATCGATAATTTACACCTTAGGCTCTGCTTCTAACTTGGGCCCAAATTGTAAAATGGTCTTATCTATTGGCGATTTCGTTCCAATTCACATTCCAAGTAATATTCGGCATGCTAATTACATTGCCGGTTGCCAAATTGCATTATCTCTTATAGTTTCCGAGATATGGACTATCGATAATTTACACCTTAGGCTCTGCTTCTAACTTGGGCCCAAATTGTAAAATGGTCTTATCTATTGGCGATTTCGTTCCAATTCACATTCCAAGTAATATTCGGCATGCTAATTACTTTGCCGGTTGCCAAATTGCATGATCTCTTATAGTTTCCGAGATATGGACTATCGATAATTTACACCTTAGGCTCTGCTTCTAACTTGGGCCCAAATTGTAAAATGGTCTTATCTATTGGCGATTTCGTTCCAATTCACATTCCAAGTAATATTCGGCATGCTAATTACATTGCCGGTTGCCAAATTGCATTAGGCTAACTTGGGCCCAAATTGTAAAATGGTCTTATCTATTGGCGATTTCGTTCCAATTCACATTCCAAGTAATATTCGGCATGCTAATTACATTGCTGGTTGCCAAATTGCATTATCTCTTATAGTCTCCGAGATATGGACTTTCGATAATTTACACCTTAGGCTCTGCGTCTAACTTGGGCCCAAATTGTAAAATGGTCTTATCTATTGGCGATTTCGTTCCAATTCACATTCCAAGTAATATTCGGCATGCTAATTACATTGCCGGTTGCCAAATTGCATTATCTCTTATAGTTTCCGAGATATGGACTATCGATAATTTACACCTTAGGCTCTGCTTCTAACTTGGGCCCAAATTGTAAAATGGTCTTAACTATTGGCGATTTCGTTCCAATTCACATTCCAAGTAATATTCGGCATGCTAATTACATTGCCGGTTGCCAAATTGCATTATCTCTTATAGTTTCCGAGATATGGACTATCGATAATTTACACCTTAGGCTCTGCTTCTAACTTGGGCCCAAATTGTAGAATGGTCTTATCTATTAGCGATTTCCTTCCAATTCACATTCCAAGTAATATTCGGCATGCTAATTACTTTGCCGGTTGCCAAATTGCATGATCTCTTATAGTTTCCGAGATATGGACTATCGATAATTTACACCTTAGGCTCTGCTTCTAACTTGGGCCCAAATTGTAAAATGGTCTTATCTATTGGCGATTTCGTTCCAATTCACATTCCAAGTAATATTCGGCATGCTAATTACATTGCCGGTTGCCAAATTGCATTAGGCTAACTTGGGCCCAAATTGTAAAATGGTCTTATCTATTGGCGATTTCGTTCCAATTCACATTCCAAGTAATATTCGGCATGCTAATTACATTGCTGGTTGCCAAATTGCATTATCTATTATAGTTTCCGAGATATGGACTTTCGATAATTTACACCTTAGGCTCTGCGTCTAACTTGGGCCCAAATTGTAAAATGGTCTTATCTATTGGCGATTTCGTTCCAATTCACACTCCAAGTAATATTCAGCATGCTAATTACATTGCCGGTTGCCAAATTACACTATCTCTTATAGTTTCCGAGATATGGACTATCGATAATTTACACCTTAGGCTCTGCTTCTAACTTGGACCCAAATTGTAAAATGGTCTTATCTATTGGCGATTTCGTTCCAATTCACATTCCAAGTAATATTCGGCATGCTAATTACATTGCCGGTGGCCAAGTTGCATTATCTCTTATAGTTTCCGAGATATGGACTATCGATAATTTACACCTTAGGCTCTGCTTCTAACTTGGGCCCAAATTGTAAAATGGTCTTATCTATTGGCGATTTCGTTCCAATTCACATTCCAAGTAATATTCGGCATGCTAATTACATTGCCGGTTGCCAAATTGCATTATCTCTTATAGTTTCCGAGATATGGACTATCGATAATTTACACCTTAGTCTCTGCTTCTAACTTGGGCCCAAATTGTAAAATGGTCTTATCTATTGGCGATTTCGTTCCAATTCACATTCCAAGTAATATTCGGCATGCTAATTACATTGCCGGTGGCCAAGTTGCATTATCTCTTATAGTTTCCGAGATATGGACTACCGATAATTTACACCTTAGGCTCTGCTTCTAACTTGGGCCCAAATTGTAAAATGGTCTTATCTATTGGCGATTTCGTTCCAATTCACATTCCAAGTAATATTCGGCATGCTAATTACATTGCCGGTTGCCAAATTGCATTATCTCTTATAGTTTCCGAGATATGGACTATCGATAATTTACACCTTAGGCTCTGCTTCAAACTTGGGCCCAAATTGTAAAATGGTCTTATCTATTGGCGATTTCGTTCCAATTCACATTCCAAGTAATATTCGGCATGCTAATTACATTGCCGGTTGCCAAATTGCATTATCTCTTATAGTTTCCGAGATATGGACTATCGATAATTTACACCTTAGGCTCTGCTTCAAACTTGGGCCCAAATTGTAAAATGGTCTTATCTATTGGCGATTTCGTTCCAATTCACATTCCAAGTAATATTCGGCATGCTAATTACATTGCCGGTTGCCAAATTGCATTATCTCTTATAGTTTCCGAGATATGGACTATCAATAATTTACACCTTAGGCTCTGCTTCTAACTTGGGCCCAAATTGTAAAATGGTCTTATCTGTTGGCGATTTCGTTCAAATTCACATTCCAAGTAATATTCGGCATGCTAATTACATTGCCGGTTGCCAAATTGCATTATCTCTTATAGTTTCCGAGATATGGACTATCGATAATTTACACCTTAGGCTCTGCTTCTAACTTGGGCCCAAATTGTAAAATGGTCTTATCTATTGGCAATTTCGTTCCAATTCACATTCCAAGTAATATTCGGCATGCTAATTACATTGCCGGTTGCCAAATTGCATTATCTCTTATAGTTTCCGAGATATGGACTCTCGATAATTTACACCTTAGGCTCTGCTTCTAACTTGGGCCCAAATTGTAAAATGGTCTTATCTATTGGCGATTTCGTTCCAATTCACATTCCAAGTAATATTCGGCATGCTAATTACATTGCCGGTGGCCAAGTTGCATTATCTCTTATAGTTTCCGAGATATGGACTATCGATAATTTACACCTTAGGCTCTGCTTCTGACTTGGGCCCAAATTGTAAAATAATCTTATCTATTGGCGATTTCGTTCCATTTCACATTCCAAGTAATATTCGGCATGCTAATTACATTGCCGGTTGCCAAATTGCATTATCTCTTATAGTTTCCGAGATATGGACTATCGATAATTTACACCTTAGGCTCTGCTTCTAACTTGGACCCAAATTGTAAAATGGTCTTATCTATTGGCGATTTCGTTCCAATTCACATTCCAAGTAATATTCGGCATGCTAATTACATTGCTGGTTGCCAAATTGCATTATCTCTTATAGTTTCCGAGATATGGACTATCGACAATTTACACCTTAGGCTCTGCTTCTAACTTGGGCTCAAATTGTAAAATGGTCTTATCTATTGGAGATTTCGTTCAAATTCACATTCCAAGTAATATTCGGCATGCTAATTACATTGCCGGTTGCCAAATTGCATTATCTCTTATAGTTTCCGAGATATGGACTATCGATAATTTACACCTTAGGCTCTGCTTCTAACTTGGGCCCAAATTGTAAAATGGTCTTATCTATTGGCGATTTCGTTCCAATTCACATTCCAAGTAATATTCGGCATGCTAATTACATTGCCGGTTGCCAAATTGCATTATCTCTTATAGTTTCCGAGATATGGACTATCGATAATTTACACCTTAGGCTCTGCTTCTAACTTGGGCCCAAATTGTAAAATGGTCTTATCTATTGGCGATTTCGTTCCAATTCACATTCCAAGTAATATTCGTCATGCTAATTACATTGCCGGTTGCCAAATTGCATTATCTCTTATAGTTTCCGAGATATGGACTATCGATAATTTACACCTTAGGCTCTGCTTCTAACTTGGCCCCAAATTGTAAAATGGTCTTATCTATTGGCGATTTCGTTCCAATTCACATTCCAAGTAATATTCGGCATGCTAATTACATTGCCGGGTGCCAAATTGCATTATCTCCAATAGTTTCCGAGATATGGACTATCGATAATTTACACCTTAGGCTCTGCTTCTAACTTGGGAACAAATTGTAAAATGGTCTTATCTATTGGCGATTTCGTTCCAATTCACATTCCAAGTAATATTCGGAATGCTAATTACATTGCCGATGGCCAAGTTGCATTATCTCTTATAGTTTCCGAGATATGGACTATCGATAATTTACACCTTAGGCTCTGCTTCTAACTTGGGCCCAAATTGTAAAATAATCTTATCTATTGGCGATTTCGTTCCAATTCACATTCCAAGTAATATTCGGCATGCTAATTACATTGCCGGTTGCTAAATTGCATGATCTCTTATAGTTTCCGAGATATGGACTATCGATAATTTACACCTTAGGCTCTGCTTCTAACTTGGGCCCAAATTGTAAAATGGTCTTATCTATTGGCGATTTCGTTCCAATTCACATTCCAAGTAATATTCGGCATGCTAATTACATTGCCGGTTGCCAAATTGCATTAGGCTAACTTGGGCCCAAATTGTAAAATGGTCTTATCTATTGGCGATTTCGTTCCAATTCACATTCCATGCAATATTCGGCATGCTAATTACATTGCTGGTTGCCAAATTGCATTATCTCTTATAGTTTCCGAGATATGGACTTTCGATAATTTACACCTTAGGCTCTGCTTCTAACTTGGGCCCAAATTGTAAAATGGTCTTATCTATTGGCGATTTCGTTCCAATTCACATTACAAGTAATATTCGGCATGCTAATTACATTGCCGGTTGCCAAATTGCATTATCTCTTATAGTTTCCGAGATATGGACTATCAATAATTTACACCTTAGGCTCTGCTTCTAACTTGGGCCCAAATTGTAAAATGGTCTTATCTGTTGGCGATTTCGTTCAAATTCACAATCCAAGTAATATTCGGCATGCTAATTACATTGCCTGTTACCAAATTGCATTATCTCTTATAGTTTCCGAGATATGGACTATCGATAATTTACACCTTAGGCTCTGCTTCTAACTTGGGCCCAAATTGTAAAATGGTCTTATTTATTGGCGATTTCGTTCCAATTCACATTCCAAGTAATATTCGGCATGCTAATTACATTGCCGGTTGCCAAATTGCATTATCTCTTATAGTTTCCGAGATATGGACTATCGATAATTTACACCTTAGGCTCTGCTTCTAACTTGGGCCCAAATTGTAAAATGGTCTTATCTATTGGCGATTTCGTTCCAATTCACATTCCAAGTAATATTCGGCATGTTAATTACATTGCCGGTTGCCAAATTGCATTACCTCTTATAGTTTCCGAGATATGGACTATCGATAATTTACACCCTAGGCTCTGCTTCTAACTTGGGCCCAAATTGTAAAATGGTCTTATCTATTGGCGATTTCGTTCCAATTCACATTCCAAGTAATATTCGGCATGCTAATTACATTGCCGGTTGCCAAATTGCATTATCTCTTATGGTTTCCGAGATATGGACTATCGATAATTTACACCTTAGGCTCTGCTTCTAACTTGGGCCCAAATTGTAAAATGGTCTTATCTATTGGCGATTTCGTTCCAATTCACATTCCAAGTAATATTCGGCATGCTAATTACATTGCCGGTGGCCAAGTTGCATTATCTCTTATAGCTTCCGAGGTATGGACTATCGATAATTTACACCTTAGGCTCTGCTTCTAATTTGGGCCCAAATTGTAAAATGGTCTTATCTTTTGGCGATTTCGTTCCAATTCATATTCCAAGTAATATTCGGCATGCTAATTACATTGCCGGTTGCCAAATTGCATTATCTCTTATAGTTTCCGAGATATGGACTATCGATAATTTACACCTTAGGCTCTGCTTCTAACTTGGGCCCAAATTGTAAAATGGTCTTATCTATTGGCGATTTCGTTCCAATTCACATTCCAAGTAATATTCAGCATGCTAATTACATTGCCGGTGGCCAAGTTGCATTATCTCTTATAGTTTCCGAGATATGGACTATCGATAATTTACACATTAGGCTCTGCTTCTAACTTGGGCCCAAATTGTAAAATAATCTTATCTATTGGCGATTTCGTTCCATTTCACATTCCAAGTAATATTAGGCATGCTAATTACATTGCCGGTTGCCAAATTGCATTATCTCTTATAGTTTCCGAGATATGGACTATCGATAATTTACACCTTAGGCTCTGCTTCTAACTTGGGCCCAAATTGTAAAATGGTCTTATCTATTGGCGATTTCGTTCCAATTCACATTCCAAGTAATATTCGGCATGCTAATTACATTGCAAGTTGCCAAATTGCATTATCTCTTATAGTTTCCGAGATATGGACTATCGATAATTTACACCTTAGGCTCTGCTTCTAACTTGGGCCCAAATTGTAAAATGGTCTTATCTATTGGCGATTTCGTTCCAATTCACATTCCAAGTAATATTCGGCATGCTAATTACATTGCCGGTTGCCAAATTGCATTATCTCTTATAGTTTCCGAGATATGGACTATCGATAATTTATACCCTAGGCTCCGCTTCTAACTTGGGCCCAAATTGTAAAATGGTCTTATCTATTGGCGATTTCGTTCCAATTCACATTCCAAGTAATATTCGGCATGCTAATTACATTGCCGGTTGCCAAATTGCATTATCTCTTATAGTTTCCGAGATATGGACTATCAATAATTTACACCTTAGGCTCTGCTTCTAACTTGGGCCCAAATTGTAAAATGGTCTTATCTGTTGGCGATTTCGTTCAAATTCACATTCCAAGTAATATTCGGCATGCTAATTACATTGCCGGTTGCCAAATTGCATTATCTCTTATAGTTTCCGAGATATGGACTATCGATAATTTACACCTTAGGCTCTGCTTCTAACTTGGGCCCAAATTGTAAAATGGTCTTATCTATTGGCGATTTCGTTCCAATTCACATTCCAAGTAATATTCGGCATGCTAATTACATTGCCGGTTGCCAAATTGCATTATCTCTTATAGTTTCCGAGATATGGACTATCGATAATTTACACCTTAGGCTCTGCTTCTAACTTGGGCCCAAATTGTAAAATGGTCTTATCTATTGGCGATTTCGTTCCAATTCACATTCCAAGTAATATTCGGCATGCTAATTACATTGCCGGTGGCCAAGTTGCATTATCTCTTATAGTTTCCGAGATATGGACTATCGATAATTTACACCTTAGGCTCTGCTTCTGACTTGGGCCCAAATTGTAAAATAATCTTATCTATTGGCGATTTCGTTCCATTTCACATTCCAAGTAATATTCGGCATGCTAATTACATTGCCGGTTGCCAAATTGCATTATCTCTTATAGTTTCCGAGATATGGACTATCGATAATTTACACCTTAGGCTCTGCTTCTAACTTGGACCCAAATTGTAAATTGGTCTTATCTATTGGCGATTTCGTTCCAATTCACAATCCAAGTAATATTCGGCATGCTAATTACATTGCTGGTTGCCAAATTGCATTATCTCTTATAGTTTCCGAGATATGCACTATCGATAATTTACACCTTAGGCTCTGCTTCTAACTTGGGCTCAAATTGTAAAATGGTCTTATCTATTGGAGATTTCGTTCAAATTCACATTCCAAGTAATATTCGGCATGCTAATTACATTGCCGGTTGCCAAATTGCATTATCTCTTATAGTTTCCGAGATATGGACTATCGATAATTTACACCTTAGGCTCTGCTTCTAACTTGGGCCCAAATTGTAAAATGGTCTTATCTATTGGCGATTTCGTTCCAATTCACATTCCAAGTAATATTCGGCATGCTAATTACATTGCCGGTTGCCAAATTGCATTATCTCTTATAGTTTCCGAGATATGGACTATCGATAATTTACACCTTAGGCTCTGCTTCTAACTTGGGCACAAATTGTAAAATGGTCTTATCTATTGGCGATTTCGTTCCAATTCACATTCCAAGTAATATTCGTCATGCTAATTACATTGCCGGTTGCCAAATTGCATTATCTCTTATAGTTTCCGAGATATGGACTATCGATAATTTACACCTTAATCTCTGCTTCTAACTTGGCCCCAAATTGTAAAATGGTCTTATCTATTGGCGATTTCGTTCCAATTCACATTCCAAGTAATATTCGGCATGCTAATTACATTGCCGGTTGCCAAATTGCATTATCTCCAATAGTTTCCGAGATATGGACTATCGATAATTTACACCTTAGGCTCTGCTTCTAACTTGGGCCCAAATTGTAAAATGGTCTTATCTATTGGCGATTTCGTTCCAATTCACATTCCAAGTAATATTCGGCATGCTAATTACATTGCCGGTGGCCAAGTTGCATTATCTCTTATAGTTTCCGAGATATGGACTATCGATAATTTACACCTTAGGCTCTGCTTCTAACTTGGGCCCAAATTGTAAAATAATCTTATCTATTGGCGATTTCGTTCCAATTCACATTCCAAGTAATATTCGGCATGCTAATTACATTGCCGGTTGCTAAATTGCATGATCTCTTATAGTTTCCGAGATATGGACTATCGATAATTTACACCTTAGGCTCTGCTTCTAACTTGGGCCCAAATTGTAAAATGGTCTTATCTATTGGCGATTTCGTTCCAATTCACATTCCAAGTAATATTCGGCATGCTAATTACATTGCCGGTTGCCAAATTGCATTATCTCTTTATAGTTTCCGAGATATGGACTATCGATAATTTACACCTTAGGCTAACTTGGGCCCAAATTGTAAAATGGTCTTATCTATTGGCGATTTCGTTCCAATTCACATTCCAAGTAATATTCGGCATGCTAATTACATTGCCGGTTGCTAAATTGCATGATCTCTTATAGTTTCCGAGATATGGACTTTCGATAATTTACACCTTAGGCTCTGCTTCTAACTTGGGCCCAAATTGTAAAATGGTCTTATCTATTGGCGATTTCGTTCCAATTCACATTACAAGTAATATTCGGCATGCTAATTACATTGCCGGTTGCCAAATTGCATTATCTCTTATAGTTTCCGAGATATGGACTATCAATAATTTACACCTTAGGCTCTGCTTCTAACTTGGGCCCAAATTGTAAAATGGTCTTATCTGTTGGCGATTTCGTTCAAATTCACAATCCAAGTAATATTCGGCATGCTAATTACATTGCCTGTTGCCAAATTGCATTACCTCTTATAGTTTCCGAGATATGGACTATCGATAATTTACACCTTAGGCTCTGCTTCTAACTTGGGCCCAAATTGTAAAATGGTCTTATCTATTGGCGATTTCGTTCCAATTCACATTCCAAGTAATATTCGGCATGCTAATTACATTGCCGGTTGCCAAATTGCATTAGGCTCTGCTTCTAACTTGGGCCCAAATTGTAAAATGGTCTTATCTATTGGCGATTTCGTTCCAATTCACATTCCAAGTAATATTCGGCATGTTAATTACATTGCCGGTTGCCAAATTGCATTACCTCTTATAGTTTCCGAGATATGGACTATCGATAATTTACACCCTAGGCTCTGCTTCTAACTTGGGCCCAAATTGTAAAATGGTCTTATCTATTGGTGATTTCGTTCCAATTCACATTCCAAGTAATATTCGGCATGCTAATTACATTGCCGGTTGCCAAATTGCATTATCTCTTATGGTTTCCGAGATATGGACTATCGATAATTTACACCTTAGGCTCTGCTTCTAACTTGGGCCCAAATTGTAAAATGGTCTTATCTATTGGCGATTTCGTTCCAATTCACATTCCAAGTAATATTCGGCATGCTAATTACATTGCCGGTGGCCAAGTTGCATTATCTCTTATAGCTTCCGAGGTACGGACTATCGATAATTTACACCTTAGGTTCTGCTTCTAATTTGGGCCCAAATTGTAAAATGGTCTTATCTTTTGGCGATTTCGTTCCAATTCATATTCCAAGTAATATTCGGCATGCTAATTACATTGCCGGTTGCCAAATTGCATTATCTCTTATAGTTTCCGAGATATGGACTATCGATAATTTACACCTTAGGCTCTGCTTCTAACTTGGGCCCAAATTGTAAAATGGCCTTATCTATTGGCGATTTCGTTCCAATTCACATTCCAAGTAATATTCGGCATGCTAATTACATTGCCGGTGGCCAAGTTGCATTATCTCTTATAGTTTCCGAGATATGGACTATCGATAATTTACACATTAGGCTCTGCTTCTAACTTGGGCCCAAATTGTAAAATAATCTTATCTATTGGCGATTTCGTTCCATTTCACATTCCAAGTAATATTAGGCATGCTAATTACATTGCCGGTTGCCAAATTGCATTATCTCTTATAGTTTCCGAGATATGGACTATCGATAATTTACACCTTAGGCTCTGCTTCTAACTTGGGCCCAAATTGTAAAATGGTCTTATCTATTGGCGATTTCGTTCCAATTCACATTCCAAGTAATATTCGGCATGCTAATTACATTGCCGGTTGCCAAATTGCATTATCTCTTATAGTTTCCGAGATATGCACTATCGATAATTTATACCCTAGGCTCCGCTTCTAACTTGGGCCCAAATTGTAAAATGGTCTTATCTATTGGCGATTTCGTTCCAATTCACATTCCAAGTAATATTCGGCATGCTAATTACATTGCCGGTTGCCAAATTGCATTATCTCTTATGGTTTCCGAGATATGGACTAACGATAATTTAGACCTTAGGCTCTGCTTCTAACTTGGGCCCAAATTGTAAAATGGTCTTATCTATTGGCGATTTCGTTCCATTTCACATTCCAAGTAATATTCGGCATGCTAATTACATTGCCGGTTGCCAAATTGCATTATCTCTTATAGTTTCCGAGATATGGACTATCGATAATTTACACCTTAGGCTCTGCTTCTAACTTGGGCCCAAATTGTAAAATGGTCTTATCTATTGGCGATTTCGTTCCAATTCACATACCAAGTAGTATTCGGCATGCTAATTACATTGCTGGTTGCCAAATTGCATTATCTCTTATAGTTTCCGAGATATGGACTATCGATAATTTACACCTTAGGCTCTGCTTCTAACTTGGGCTCAAATTGTAAAACGGTCTTATCTATTGGAGATTTCGTTCCAATTCACATACCAAGTAATATTCGGCATGCTAATTACATTGCTGGTTGCCAAATTGCATTATCTCTTATAGTTTCCGAGATATGGACTATCGATAATTTACACCTTAGGCTCTGCTTCTAACTTGGGCTCAAATTGTAAAACGGTCTTATCTATTGGAGATTTCGTTCCAATTCACATTCCAAGTAATATTCGGCATGCTAATTACATTGCCGGTGGCCAAGTTGCATTATCTCTTATAGTTTCCGAGGTATGGACTATCGATAATTTACACCTTAGGCTCTGCTTCTAACTTGGGCCCAAATTGTAAAATGGTCTTATCTTTTGGCGATTTCGTTCCAATTCATATTCCAAGTAATATTAGACATGCTAATTACATTGCCGGTTGCCAAATTGCATTATCTCTTATAGTTTCCGAGATATGGACTATCGATAATTTACACCTTAGGCTCTGCTTCTAACTTGGGCCCAAATTGTAAAATGGCCTTATCTATTGGCGATTTCGTTCCAATTCACATTCCAAGTAATATTCGGTATGCTAATTACATTGCCGGTGGCCAAGTTGCATTATCTCTTATAGTTTCCGAGATATGGACTATCGATAATTTACACCTTAGGCTCTGCTTCTAACTTGGGCCCAAATTGTAAAATGGTCTTATCTATTGGCGATTTCGTTCCAATTCACATTCCAAGTAATATTCGTCATGCTAATTACATTGCCGGTTGCCAAATTGCATTATCTCTTATAGTTTCCGAGATATGGACTATCGATAATTTACACCTTAGGCTCTGCTTCTAACTTGGGCCCAAATTGTAAAATGGTCTTATCTATAGGCGATTTCGTTCCAATTCACATTCCAAGTAATATTCGGCATGCTAATTACATTGCCGATGGCCAAGTTGCATTATCTCTTATAGTTTCCGAGATATGGACTATCGATAATTTACACCTTAGGCTCTGCTTCTAACTTGGGCCCAAATTGTAAAATAATCTTATCTATTGGCGATTTCGTTCCAATTCACATTCCAAGTAATATTCGGCATGCTAATTACATTGCCGGTTGCCAAATTGCATTATCTCTTATAGTTTCCGAGATATGGGCTATCGATAATTTACACCTTAGGCTCTGCTTCTAACTTGGGCCCAAATTGTAAAATGGTCTTATCTATTGGCGATTTCGTTCCAATTCACATTCCAAGTAATATTCGGCATGCTAATTACATTGCCGGTTGCCAAATTGCATTATCTCTTATAGTTTCCGAGATATGGACTATCGATAATTTACTCCCTAGGCTCTGCTTCTAACTTGGGCCCAAATTGTAAAATGGTCTTATCTATTGGCGATTTCGTTCCAATTCACATTCCAAGTAATATTCGGCATGCTAATTACATTGCCGGTTGCCAAATTGCATTATCTCTTATAGTTTCCGAGATATGGACTATCGATAATTTACTCCCTAGGCTCTGCTTCTAACTTGGGCCCAAATTGTAAAATGGTCTTATCTATTGGCGATTTCGTTTCAATTCACATTCCAAGTAATATTCGGCATGCTAATTACATTGCCGGTTGCCAAATTGCATTATCTCTTATAGTTTCCGAGATATGGACTATCGATAATTTACACCTTAGGCTCTGCTTCTAACTTGGGCCCAAATTGTAAAATAATCTTATCTATTGGCGATTTCGTTCCAATTCACATTCCAAGTAATATTCGGCATGCTAATTACATTGCCGGTTGCCAAATTGCATTATCTCTTATAGTTTCCGAGATATGGGCTATCGATAATTTACACCTTAGGCTCTGCTTCTAACTTGGGCCCAAATTGTAAAATGGTCTTATCTATTGGCGATTTCGTTCCAATTCACATTCCAAGTAATATTCGGCATGCTAATTACATTGCCGGTTGCCAAATTGCATTATCTCTTATAGTTTCCGAGATATGGACTATCGATAATTTACTCCCTAGGCTCTGCTTCTAACTTGGGCCCAAATTGTAAAATGGTCTTATCTATTGGCGATTTCGTTCCAATTCACATTCCAAGTAATATTCGGCATGCTAATTACATTGCCGGTGGCCAAGTTGCATTATCTCTTATAGTTTCCGAGGTATGGACTATCGATAATTTACACCCTAGGATCTGCTTCTAACTTGGGCCCAAATTGTAAAATGGTCTAATCTATTGGCGATTTCGTTCCAATTCACATTCCAAGTAATATTCTGCATGCTAATTACATTGCCGGTTGCCAAATTGCATTATCTCTTATAGTTTCCGAGATATGGACTATCGATAATTTACACCTTAGGCTCTGCTTCTAACTTGGGCCCAAATTGTAAAATGGTCTTATCTATTGGCGATTTCGTTCCAATTCACATTCCAAGTAATATTCGGCATGCTAATTACATTGCCGGTTGCCAAATTGCATTATCTCTTATAGTTTCCGAGATATGGACTATCGATAATTTACACCTTAGGCTCTGCTTCTAACTTAGGCCCAAATTGTAAAATGGTCTTATCTATTGGCGATTTCGTTCCAATTCACATTCCAAGTAATATTCGGCATGCTAATTACATTGCCGTTTGCCAAATTGAATTATCTCTTATAGTTTCCGAGATATGGACTATCGATAATTTACACCTTAGGCTCTGCTTCTAACTTGGGCCCAAATTGTAAAATGGTCTTATCTATTGGCGATTTCGTTCCAATTCACATTCCAAGTAATATTCGTCATGCTAATTACATTGCCGGTTGCCAAATTGCATTATCTCTTATAGTTTCCGAGATATGGACTATCGATAATTTACACCTTAGGCTCTGCTTCTAACTTGGCCCCAAATTTTAAAATGGTCTTATCTATTGGCGATTTCGTTCCAATTCACATTCCAAGTAATATTCGGCATGCTAATTACATTGCCGGTTGCCAAATTGCATTATCTCTTATAGTTTCCGAGATATGGACTATCGATAATTTACACCTTAGGCTCTGCTTCTAACTTGGGCCCAAATTGTAAAATGGTCTTATCTATTGGCGATTTCGTTCCAATTCACATTCAAAGTAATATTCGTCATGCTAATTACATTGCCGGTTGCCAAATTGCATTATCTCTTATAGTTTCCGAGATATGGACTATCGATAGTTTACACCTTAGGCTCTGCTTCTAAATTGGGCCCAAATTGTTAAATGGTCTTATCTATTGGCGATTTCGTTCCAATTCACATTCCAAGTAATATTCGGCATGCTAATTACATTGCCGGTTGCCAAATTGCATTATCTCTTATAGTTTCCGAGATATGGACTATCGATAATTTACACCTTAGGCTCTGCTTCTAACTTGGGCCCAAATTGTAAAATGGACTTATCTATTGGCGATTTCGTTCCAATTCACATTCCAAGTAATATTCGGCATGCTAATTACATTGCCGGTTGCCAAATTGCATTATCTCTTATAGTTTCCGAGATATGGACTATCGATAATTTACACCTTAGGCTCTGCTTCTAACTTGGGCCCAAATTGTAAAATGGTCTTATCTATTGGCGATTTCGTTCCAATTCACATTCCAAGTAATATTCGGCATGCTAATTACATTGCCGGTTGCCAAATTGCATTATCTCTTATAGTTTCCGAGATATGGACTATCGATAATTTATACCCTAGGCTCTGCTTCAAACTTGGGCCCAAATTGTAAAATGGTCTTATCTATTGGCGATTTCGTTCCAATTCACATTCCAAGTAATATTCGGCATGCTAATTACATTGCCGGTTGCCAAATTGCATTATCTCTTATGGTTTCCGAGATATGGACTAACGATAATTTACACCTTAGGCTCTGCTTCTAACTTGGGCCCAAATTGTAAAATGGTCTTATCTATTGGCGATTTCGTTCCATTTCACATTCCAAGTAATATTCGGCATGCTAATTACATTGCCGGTTGCCAAATTGCATTATCTCTTATAGTTTCCGAGATATGGACTATCGATAATTTACACCTTAGGCTCTGCTTCTAACTTGGGCCCAAATTGTAAAATGGTCTTATCTATTGGCGATTTCGTTCCAATTCACATACCAAGTAATATTCGGCATGCTAATTGCATTGCTGGTTGCCAAATTGCATTATCTCTTATAGTTTCCGAGATATGGACTATCGATAATTTACACCTTAGGGTCTGCTTCTAACTTGGGCTCAAATTGTAAAACGGTCTTATCTATTGGAGATTTCGTTCCAATTCACATACCAAGTAATATTCGGCATGCTAATTACATTGCTGGTTGCCAAATTGCATTATCTCTTATAGTTTCCGAGATATGGACTATCGATAATTTACACCTTAGGCTCTGCTTCTAACTTGGGCTCAAATTGTAAAACGGTCTTATCTATTGGAGATTTCGTTCCAATTCACATTCCAAGTAATATTCGGCATGCTAATTACATTGCCGGTGGCCAAGTTGCATTATCTCTTATAGTTTCCGAGGTATGGACTATCGATAATTTACACCTTAGGCTCTGCTTCTAACTTGGGCCCAAATTGTAAAATGGTCTTATCTTTTGGCGATTTCGTTCCAATTCATATTCCAAGTAATATTCGACATGCTAATTACATTGCCGGTTGCCAAATTGCATTATCTCTTATAGTTTCCGAGATATGGACTATCGATTATTTACACCTTAGGCTCTGCTTCTAACTTGGGCCCAAATTGTAAAATGGTCTTATCTATTGGCGATTTCGTTCCAATTCACATTCCAAGTAATATTCGGTATGCTAATTACATTGCCGGTGGCCAAGTTGCATTATCTCTTATAGTTTCCGAGATATGGACTATCGATAATTTACACCTTAGGCTCTGCTTCTAACTTGGGCCCAAATTGTAAAATGGTCTTATCTATTGGCGATTTCGTTCCAATTCACATTCCAAGTAATATTCGTCATGCTAATTACATTGCCGGTTGCCAAATTGCATTATCTCTTATAGTTTCCGAGATATGGACTATCGATAATTTACACCTTAGGCTCTGCTTCTAACTTGGGCCCAAATTGTAAAATGGTCTTATCTATAGGCGATTTCGTTCCAATTCACATTCCAAGTAATATTCGGCATGCTAATTACATTGCCGATGGCCAAGTTGCATTATCTCTTATAGTTTCCGAGATATGGACTATCGATAATTTACACCTTAGGCTCTGCTTCTAACTTGGGCCCAAATTGTAAAATAATCTTATCTATTGGCGATTTCGTTCCAATTCACATTCCAAGTAATATTCGGCATGCTAATTACATTGCCGGTTGCCAAATTGCATTATCTCTTATAGTTTTCGAGATATGGGCTATCGATAATTTACACCTTAGGCTCTGCTTCTAACTTGGGCCCAAATTGTAAAATGGTCTTATCTATTGTCGATTTCGTTCCAATTCACATTCCAAGTAATATTCGGCATGCTAATTACATTGCCGGTTGCCAAATTGCATTATCTCTTATAGTTTCCGAGATATGGACTATCAATAATTTACACCTTAGGCTCTGCTTCTAACTTGGGCCCAAATTGTAAAATGGTCTTATCTGTTGGCGATTTCGTTCCAATTCACATTCCAAGTAATATTCGGCATGCTAATTTCATTGCCGGTTGCCAAATTGCATTATCTCTTATAGTTTCCGAGATATGGACTATCGATAATTTACTCCCTAGGCTCTGCTTCTAACTTGGGCCCAAACTGTAAAATGGTCTTATCTATTGGCGATTTCGTTCCAATTCACATTCCAAGTAATATTCGGCATGCTAATTACATTGCCGGTTGCCAAATTGCATTATCTCTTATAGTTTCCGAGATATGGACTATCGATAATTTACACCTTAGGCTCTGCTTCTAACTTGGGCCCAAATTGTAAAATGGTCTTATCTATTGGCGATTTCGTTCCAATTCACATTCCAAGTAATATTCGGCATGCTAATTACATTGCCGGTGGCCAAGTTGCATTATCTCTTATAGTTTCCGAGGTATGGACTATCGATAATTTACACCCTAGGATCTGCTTCTAACTTGGGCCCAAATTGTAAAATGGTCTTATCTATTGGCGATTTCGTTCCAATTCACATTCCAAGTAATATTCTGCATGCTAATTACATTGCCGGTTGCCAAATTGCATTATCTCTTATAGTTTCCGAGATATGGACTATCGATAATTTACACCTTAGGCTCTGCTTCTAACTTGGGCCCAAATTGTAAAATGGTCTTATCTATTGGCGATTTCGTTCCAATTCACATTCCAAGTAATATTCGGCATGCTAATTACATTGCCGGTGGCCAAGTTGCATTATCTCTTATAGTTTCCGAGGTATGGACTATCGATAATTTACACCCTAGGCTCTGCTTCTAACTTGGGCCCAAATTGTAAAATGGTCTTATCTATTGGCGATTTCGTTCCAATTCACATTCCAAGTAATATTCGGCATGCTAATTACATTGCCGGTTGCCAAATTGCATTATCTCTTATAGTTTCCGAGATATGGACTATCGATAATTTACACCTTAGGCTCTGCTTCTAACTTAGGCCCAAATTGTAAAATGGTCTTATCTATTGGCGATTTCGTTCCAATTCACATTCCAAGTAATATTCGGCATGCTAATTACATTGCCGTTTGCCAAATTGAATTATCTCTTATAGTTTCCGAGATATGGACTATCGATAATTTACACCTTAGGCTCTGCTTCTAACTTGGGCTCAAATTGTAAAATGGTCTTATCTATTGGCGATTTCGTTCCAATTCACATTCCAAGTAATATTCGGCATGCTAATTACATTGCTGGTTGCCAAATTGCATTATCTCTTATAGTTTCCGAGATATGGACTATCGATAATTTACACCTTAGGCTCTGCTTCTAACTTGGGCTCAAATTGTAAAATGGTCTTATCTATTGGCGATTTCGTTCCAATTCACATTCCAAGTAATATTCGGCATGCTAATTACATTACCGGTGGCCAAGTTGCATTATCTCTTATAGTTTCCGAGGTATGGACTATCGATAATTTACACCCTAGGCTCTGCTTCTAACTTGGGCCCAAATTGTAAAATGGTCTTATCTATTGGCGATTTTGTTCCAATTCACATTCCAAGTAATATTCGGCATGCTAATTACATAGCCGGTTGCCAAATTGCATTATCTCTTATAGTTTCCGAGATATGGACTATCGATAATTTACACCTTAGGCTCTGCTTCTAACTTAGGCCCAAATTGTAAAATGGTCTTATCTATTGGCGATTTCGTTCCAATTCACATTCCAAGTAATATTCGGCATGCTAATTACATTGCCGTTTGCCAAATTGAATTATCTCTTATAGTTTCCGAGATATGGACTATCGATAATTTACACCTTAGGCTCTGCTTCTAACTTGGGCCCAAATTGTAAAATGGTCTTATCTATTGGCGATTTCGTTCCAATTCACATTCCAAGTAATATTCGGCATGCTAATTACATTGCCGGTGGCCAAGTTGCATTATCTCATATAGTTTCCGAGATATGGACTATCGATAATTTACACCTTAGTCTCTGCTTCTAACTTGGGCCCAAATTGTAAAATGGTCTTATCTATTGGAGATTTCGTTCCAATTCACATTCCAAGTAATATTCAACATGCTAATTACATTGCCAGTGGCCAAGTTGCATTATCTCTTATAGTTTCCGAGATATGGACTACCGATAACTTACACCTTAGGCTCTGCTTCTAACTTGGGCCCAAATTGTAAAATGGTCTTATCTATTGGCGATTTCATTCCAATTCACATTCCAAGTAATATTCGGCATGCTAATTACATTGCCGGTTGCCAAATTGCATTATCTCTTATAGTTTCCGAGATATGGACTATCGATAATTTACACCTTAGGCTCTGCTTCAAACTTGGGCCCAAATTGTAAAATGGTCTTATCTATTGGCGATTTCGTTCCAATTCACATTCCAAGTAATATTCGGCATGCTAATTACATTGCCGGTTGCCAAATTGCATTATCTCTTATAGTTTCCGAGATATGGACTATCAATAATTTACACCTTAGGCTCTGCTTCTAACTTGGGCCCAAATTGTAAAATGGTCTTATCTGTTGGCGATTTCGTTCAAATTCACATTCCAAGTAATATTCGGCATGCTAATTACATTGCCGGTTGCCAAATTGCATTATCTCTTATAGTTTCCGAGATATGGACTATCGATAATTTACACCTTAGGCTCTGCTTCTAACTTGGGCCCAAATTGTAAAATGGTCTTATCTATTGGCGATTTCGTTCCAATTAACATTCCAAGTAATATTCGGCATGCTAATTACATTGCCGGTTGCCAAATTGAATTATCTCTTATAGTTTCCGAGATATGGACTACCGATAATTTACACCTTAGGCTCTGCTTCTAACTTGGGCCCAAATTGTAAAATGGTCTTATCTATTGGCGATTTCGTTCCAATTCACATTCCAAGTAATATTCGGCATGCTAATTACATTGCCGGTTGCCAAATTGCATTATCTCTTATAGTTTCCGAGATATGGACTATCGATAATTTACACCTTAGGCTCTGCTTCTAACTTGGGCCCAAATTGTAAAATGGTCTTATCTATTGGCGATTTCGTTCCAATTCACATTCCAAGTAATATTCGGCATGCTAATTACATTGCCGGTTGCCAAATTGCATTATCTCTTATAGTTTCCGAGATATGGACTATCGATAATTTACACCCTAGGCTCTGCTTCTAACTTGGGCCCAAATTGTAAAATGGTCTTATCTATTGGCGATTTCGTTCCAATTCACATTCCAAGTAATATTCGGCATGCTAATTACATTGCCGGTTGCCAAATTGCATTATCTCTTATGGTTTCCGAGATATGGACTATCGATAATTTACACCTTAGGCTCTGCTTCTAACTTGGGCCCAAATTGTAAAATGGTCTTATCTATTGGCGATTTCGTTCCAATTCACATTCCAAGTAATATTCGGCATGCTAATTACATTGCCGGTGGCCAAGTTGCATTATCTCTTATAGTTTCCGAGATATGGACTATCGATAATTTACACCTTAGGCTCTGCTTCTAACTTGGGCCCAAATTGTAAAATGGTCTTATCTATTGGCGATTTCGTTCCAATTCACATTCCAAGTAATATTCGGCATGCTAATTACATTGCCGGTTGCCAAATTGCATTTTCTCTTATAGTTTCCGAGATATGGACTATCGATAATTTACACCTTAGACTCTGCTTCTAACTTGGGCCCAAATTGTAAAATGATCTTATCTATTGGCGATTTCGTTCCAATTCACATTCCAAGTAATATTCGGCATGCTAATTACATTGCCGGTGGCCAAGTTGCATTATCTCTTATAGTCTCCGAGGTATGGACTATCGATAATTTACAACTTAGGCTCTGCTTCTAACTTGGGCCCAAATTGTAAAATGGTCTTATCTTTTATCGATCTCGTTCCAATTCACATTCCAAGTAATATTCGGCATGCTAATTACATTGCCGGTTGCCAAATTGCATTATCTCTTATAGTTTCCGAGATACGGACTATCGATAATTTACACCTTAGACTCTGCTTCTAACTTGGGCCCAAATTGTAAAATGGCCTTATCTATTGGCGATTTCGTTCCAATTCACATTCCAAGTAATATTCGGCATGCTAATTACATTGCCGGTTGCCATATTGCATTATCTCTTATAGTCTCCGAGATATGGACTATCGATAATTTACACCTTAGGCTCTGCTTCTAACTTGGGCCCAAATTGTAAAATGGTCTTATCTATTGGCGATTTCGTTCCAATTCACATTCCAAGTAGTATTCGGCATGCTAATTACATTGCCGGTTGCCAAATTGCATTATCTCTTATAGTTTCCGAGATATGGACTATCGATAATTTACACCTTAGGCTCTGCTTCTAACTTGGGCCCAAATTGTAAAATGGTCTTATCTATTGGCGATTTCGTTCCAATTCACATTCCAAG
Source organism: Rhynchophorus ferrugineus (assembly GCF_030347505.1). Taxonomy (NCBI): domain Eukaryota; kingdom Metazoa; phylum Arthropoda; class Insecta; order Coleoptera; family Curculionidae; genus Rhynchophorus; species Rhynchophorus ferrugineus. The sequence continues at coordinate 384,712 of NW_027472622.1, forward strand.
TAATATTCGGCATGCTAATTACATTGCCGGTTGCCAAATTGCATTATCTCTTATAGTTTCCGAGATATGGACTATCGATAATTTACACCTTAGGCTCTGCTTCTAACTTGGGCCCAAATTGTAAAATGGTCTTATCTATTGGCGATTTCGTTCCAATTCACATTCCAAGTAATATTCGGCATGCTAATTACATTGCCGGTTGCCAAATTGCATGATCTCTTATAGTTTCCGAGATATGGACTATCGATAATTTACACCTTAGGCTCTGCTTCTAACTTGGGCCCAAATTGTAAAATGGTCTTATCTATTGGCGATTTCGTTCCAATTCACATTCCAAGTAATATTCGGCATGCTAATTACATTGCCGGTGGCCAAGTTGCATTATCTCTTATAGTTTCCGAGATATGGACTATCGATAATTTACACCTTAGGCTCTGCTTCTAACTTGGGCCCAAATTGTAAAATGGTCTTATCTATTGGCGATTTCGTTCCAATTCACATTCCAAGTAATATTCGGCATGCTAATTACATTGCCGGTTGCCAAATTGCATGATCTCTTATAGTTTCCGAGATATGGACTATCGATAATTTACACCTTAGGCTCTGCTTCTAACTTGGGCCCAAATTGTAAAATGGTCTTATCTATTGGCGATTTCGTTCCAATTCACATTCCAAGTAATATTCGGCATGCTAATTACATTGCCGGTGGCCAAGTTGCATTATCTCTTATAGTTTCCGAGATATGGACTATCGATAATTTACACCTTAGGCTCTGCTTCTAACTTGGGCCCTAATTGTAAAATGGTCTTATCTATTGGCGATTTCGTTCCAATTCACATTCCAAGTAATATTCGGCATGCTAATTACATTGCCGGTTGCCAAATTGCATTATCTCTTATAGTTTCCGAGATATGGACTATCGATAATTTACACCTTAGGCTCTGCTTCTAACTTGGGCCCAAATTGTAAAATGGTCTTATCTATTGGCGATTTCGTTCCAATTCACATTTCAAGTAATATTCGGCATGCTAATTACATTGCCGGTTGCCAAATTGCATTATCTCTTATAGTTTCCGAGATATGGACTATCAATTATTTACACCTTAGGCTCTGCTTCTAACTTGGGCCCAAATTGTAAAATGGTCTTATCTGTTGGCGATTTCGTTCAAATTCACATTCCAAGTAATATTCGGCATGCTAATTACATTGCCGGTTGCCAAATTGCATTATCTCTTATAGTTTCCGAGATATGGACTATCGATAATTTACACCTTAGGCTAACTTGGTCCCAAATTGTAAAATGGTCTTATCTATTGGCGATTTCGTTCCAATTCACATTCCAAGTAATATTCGGCATGCTAATTACATTGCCGGTGGCCAAGTTGCATTATCTCTTATAGTTTCCGAGGTATGGACTATCGATTATTTACACCTTTGGCTCTGCTTCTAACTTGGGCCCAAATTGTAAAATGGTCTTATCTTTTGGCGATCTCGTTCCAATTCACATTCCAAGTAATATTCGGCATGCTAATTACATTGCCGGTTGCCAAATTGCATTATCTCTTATAGTTTCCGAGATATGGACTATCGATAATTTACACCTTAGACTCTGCTTCTAACTTGGGCCCAAATTGTAAAATGGTCTTATCTATTGGCGATTTCGTTCCAATTCACATTCCAAGTAATATTCGGCATGCTAATTACATTGCCGGTGGCCAAGTTGCATTATCTCTTATAGTTTCCGAGGTATGGACTATCGATAATTTACACCTTAGGCTCTGCTTCTAACTTGGGCCCAAATTGTAAAATGGTCTTATCTTTTGGCGATCTCGTTCCATTTCACATTCCAAGTAATATTCGGCATGCTATTTACATTGCCGGTTGCCAAATTGCATTATCTCTTGTAGTTTCCGAGATATGGACTATCGATAATTTACACCTTAGGCTCTGCTTCTAACTTGGGCCCAAATTGTAAAATGGTCTTATCTATTGGCGATTTCGTTCCAATTCACATTCCAAGTAATATTCGGCATGCTAATTACATTGCCGGTTGCCAAATTGCATTATCTCTTATAGTTTCCGAGATATGGACTATCGATAATTTACACCTTAGGCTCTGCTTCTAACTTGGGCCCAAATTGTAAAATGGTCTTATCTATTGGCGATTTCGTTCCAATTCACATTCCAAGTAATATTCGGCATGCTAATTACTTTGCCGGTTGCCAAATTGCATGATCTCTTATAGTTTCCGAGATATGGACTATCGATAATTTACACCTTAGGCTCTGCTTCTAACTTGGGCCCAAATTGTAAAATGGTCTTATCTATTGGCGATTTCGTTCCAATTCACATTCCAAGTAATATTCGGCATGCTAATTACATTGCCGGTTGCCAAATTGCATTAGGCTAACTTGGGCCCAAATTGTAAAATGGTCTTATCTATTGGCGATTTCGTTCCAATTCACATTCCAAGTAATATTCGGCATGCTAATTACATTGCTGGTTGCCAAATTGCATTATCTCTTATAGTCTCCGAGATATGGACTTTCGATAATTTACACCTTAGGCTCTGCGTCTAACTTGGGCCCAAATTGTAAAATGGTCTTATCTATTGGCGATTTCGTTCCAATTCACATTCCAAGTAATATTCGGCATGCTAATTACATTGCCGGTTGCCAAATTGCATTATCTCTTATAGTTTCCGAGATATGGACTATCGATAATTTACACCTTAGGCTCTGCTTCTAACTTGGGCCCAAATTGTAAAATGGTCTTAACTATTGGCGATTTCGTTCCAATTCACATTCCAAGTAATATTCGGCATGCTAATTACATTGCCGGTTGCCAAATTGCATTATCTCTTATAGTTTCCGAGATATGGACTATCGATAATTTACACCTTAGGCTCTGCTTCTAACTTGGGCCCAAATTGTAAAATGGTCTTATCTATTGGCGATTTCGTTCCAATTCACATTCCAAGTAATATTCGGCATGCTAATTACTTTGCCGGTTGCCAAATTGCATGATCTCTTATAGTTTCCGAGATATGGACTATCGATAATTTACACCTTAGGCTCTGCTTCTAACTTGGGCCCAAATTGTAAAATGGTCTTATCTATTGGCGATTTCGTTCCAATTCACATTCCAAGTAATATTCGGCATGCTAATTACATTGCCGGTTGCCAAATTGCATTAGGCTAACTTGGGCCCAAATTGTAAAATGGTCTTATCTATTGGCGATTTCGTTCCAATTCACATTCCAAGTAATATTCGGCATGCTAATTACATTGCTGGTTGCCAAATTGCATTATCTCTTATAGTTTCCGAGATATGGACTTTCGATAATTTACACCTTAGGCTCTGCGTCTAACTTGGGCCCAAATTGTAAAATGGTCTTATCTATTGGCGATTTCGTTCCAATTCACACTCCAAGTAATATTCAGCATGCTAATTACATTGCCGGTTGCCAAATTACACTATCTCTTATAGTTTCCGAGATATGGACTATCGATAATTTACACCTTAGGCTCTGCTTCTAACTTGGACCCAAATTGTAAAATGGTCTTATCTATTGGCGATTTCGTTCCAATTCACATTCCAAGTAATATTCGGCATGCTAATTACATTGCCGGTGGCCAAGTTGCATTATCTCTTATAGTTTCCGAGATATGGACTATCGATAATTTACACCTTAGGCTCTGCTTCTAACTTGGGCCCAAATTGTAAAATGGTCTTATCTATTGGCGATTTCGTTCCAATTCACATTCCAAGTAATATTCGGCATGCTAATTACATTGCCGGTTGCCAAATTGCATTATCTCTTATAGTTTCCGAGATATGGACTATCGATAATTTACACCTTAGTCTCTGCTTCTAACTTGGGCCCAAATTGTAAAATGGTCTTATCTATTGGCGATTTCGTTCCAATTCACATTCCAAGTAATATTCGGCATGCTAATTACATTGCCGGTGGCCAAGTTGCATTATCTCTTATAGTTTCCGAGATATGGACTACCGATAATTTACACCTTAGGCTCTGCTTCTAACTTGGGCCCAAATTGTAAAATGGTCTTATCTATTGGCGATTTCGTTCCAATTCACATTCCAAGTAATATTCGGCATGCTAATTACATTGCCGGTTGCCAAATTGCATTATCTCTTATAGTTTCCGAGATATGGACTATCGATAATTTACACCTTAGGCTCTGCTTCAAACTTGGGCCCAAATTGTAAAATGGTCTTATCTATTGGCGATTTCGTTCCAATTCACATTCCAAGTAATATTCGGCATGCTAATTACATTGCCGGTTGCCAAATTGCATTATCTCTTATAGTTTCCGAGATATGGACTATCGATAATTTACACCTTAGGCTCTGCTTCAAACTTGGGCCCAAATTGTAAAATGGTCTTATCTATTGGCGATTTCGTTCCAATTCACATTCCAAGTAATATTCGGCATGCTAATTACATTGCCGGTTGCCAAATTGCATTATCTCTTATAGTTTCCGAGATATGGACTATCAATAATTTACACCTTAGGCTCTGCTTCTAACTTGGGCCCAAATTGTAAAATGGTCTTATCTGTTGGCGATTTCGTTCAAATTCACATTCCATGTAATATTCGGCATGCTAATTACATTGCCGGTTGCCAAATTGCATTATCTCTTATAGTTTCCGAGATATGGACTATCGATAATTTACACCTTAGGCTCTGCTTCTAACTTGGGCCCAAATTGTAAAATGGTCTTATCTATTGGCAATTTCGTTCCAATTCACATTCCAAGTAATATTCGGCATGCTAATTACATTGCCGGTTGCCAAATTGCATTATCTCTTATAGTTTCCGAGATATGGACTCTCGATAATTTACACCTTAGGCTCTGCTTCTAACTTGGGCCCAAATTGTAAAATGGTCTTATCTATTGGCGATTTCGTTCCAATTCACATTCCAAGTAATATTCGGCATGCTAATTACATTGCCGGTGGCCAAGTTGCATTATCTCTTATAGTTTCCGAGATATGGACTATCGATAATTTACACCTTAGGCTCTGCTTCTGACTTGGGCCCAAATTGTAAAATAATCTTATCTATTGGCGATTTCGTTCCATTTCACATTCCAAGTAATATTCGGCATGCTAATTACATTGCCGGTTGCCAAATTGCATTATCTCTTATAGTTTCCGAGATATGGACTATCGATAATTTACACCTTAGGCTCTGCTTCTAACTTGGACCCAAATTGTAAAATGGTCTTATCTATTGGCGATTTCGTTCCAATTCACATTCCAAGTAATATTCGGCATGCTAATTACATTGCTGGTTGCCAAATTGCATTATCTCTTATAGTTTCCGAGATATGGACTATCGACAATTTACACCTTAGGCTCTGCTTCTAACTTGGGCTCAAATTGTAAAATGGTCTTATCTATTGGAGATTTCGTTCAAATTCACATTCCAAGTAATATTCGGCATGCTAATTACATTGCCGGTTGCCAAATTGCATTATCTCTTATAGTTTCCGAGATATGGACTATCGATAATTTACACCTTAGGCTCTGCTTCTAACTTGGGCCCAAATTGTAAAATGGTCTTATCTATTGGCGATTTCGTTCCAATTCACATTCCAAGTAATATTCGGCATGCTAATTACATTGCCGGTTGCCAAATTGCATTATCTCTTATAGTTTCCGAGATATGGACTATCGATAATTTACACCTTAGGCTCTGCTTCTAACTTGGGCCCAAATTGTAAAATGGTCTTATCTATTGGCGATTTCGTTCCAATTCACATTCCAAGTAATATTCGTCATGCTAATTACATTGCCGGTTGCCAAATTGCATTATCTCTTATAGTTTCCGAGATATGGACTATCGATAATTTACACCTTAGGCTCTGCTTCTAACTTGGCCCCAAATTGTAAAATGGTCTTATCTATTGGCGATTTCGTTCCAATTCACATTCCAAGTAATATTCGGCATGCTAATTACATTGCCGGGTGCCAAATTGCATTATCTCCAATAGTTTCCGAGATATGGACTATCGATAATTTACACCTTAGGCTCTGCTTCTAACTTGGGCCCAAATTGTAAAATGGTCTTATCTATTGGCGATTTCGTTCCAATTCACATTCCAAGTAATATTCGGAATGCTAATTACATTGCCGATGGCCAAGTTGCATTATCTCTTATAGTTTCCGAGATATGGACTATCGATAATTTACACCTTAGGCTCTGCTTCTAACTTGGGCCCAAATTGTAAAATAATCTTATCTATTGGCGATTTCGTTCCAATTCACATTCCAAGTAATATTCGGCATGCTAATTACATTGCCGGTTGCTAAATTGCATGATCTCTTATAGTTTCCGAGATATGGACTATCGATAATTTACACCTTAGGCTCTGCTTCTAACTTGGGCCCAAATTGTAAAATGGTCTTATCTATTGGCGATTTCGTTCCAATTCACATTCCAAGTAATATTCGGCATGCTAATTACATTGCCGGTTGCCAAATTGCATTAGGCTAACTTGGGCCCAAATTGTAAAATGGCCTTATCTATTGGCGATTTCGTTCCAATTCACATTCCATGCAATATTCGGCATGCTAATTACATTGCTGGTTGCCAAATTGTATTATCTCTTATAGTTTATGAGATATGGACTTTCGATAATTTACACCTTAGGCTCTGCTTCTAACTTGGGCCCAAATTGTAAAATGGTCTTATCTATTGGCGATTTCGTTCCAATTCACATTACAAGTAATATTCGGCATGCTAATTATATTGCCGGTTGCCAAATTGCATTATCTCTTATAGTTTCCGAGATATGGACTATCAATAATTTACACCTTAGGCTCTGCTTCTAACTTGGGCCCAAATTGTAAAATGGTCTTATCTGTTGGCGATTTCGTTCAAATTCACAATCCAAGTAATATTCGGCATGCTAATTACATTGCCTGTTACCAAATTGCATTATCTCTTATAGTTTCCGAGATATGGACTATCGATAATTTACACCTTAGGCTCTGCTTCTAACTTGGGCCCAAATTGTAAAATGGTCTTATTTATTGGCGATTTCGTTCCAATTCACATTCCAAGTAATATTCGGCATGCTAATTACATTGCCGGTTGCCAAATTGCATTATCTCTTATAGTTTCCGAGATATGGACTATCGATAATTTACACCTTAGGCTCTGCTTCTAACTTGGGCCCAAATTGTAAAATGGTCTTATCTATTGGCGATTTCGTTCCAATTCACATTCCAAGTAATATTCGGCATGTTAATTACATTGCCGGTTGCCAAATTGCATTACCTCTTATAGTTTCCGAGATATGGACTATCGATAATTTACACCCTAGGCTCTGCTTCTAACTTGGGCCCAAATTGTAAAATGGTCTTATCTATTGGCGATTTCGTTCCAATTCACAATCCAAGTAATATTCGGCATGCTAATTACATTGCCGGTTGCCAAATTGCATTATCTCTTATGGTTTCCGAGATATGGACTATCGATAATTTACACCTTAGGCTCTGCTTCTAACTTGGGCCCAAATTGTAAAATGGTCTTATCTATTGGCGATTTCGTTCCAATTCACATTCCAAGTAATATTCGGCATGCTAATTACATTGCCGGTGGCCAAGTTGCATTATCTCTTATAGCTTCCGAGGTATGGACTATCGATAATTTACACCTTAGGCTCTGCTTCTAATTTGGGCCCAAATTGTAAAATGGTCTTATCTTTTGGCGATTTCGTTCCAATTCATATTCCAAGTAATATTCGGCATGCTAATTACATTGCCGGTTGCCAAATTGCATTATCTCTTATAGTTTCCGAGATATGGACTATCGATAATTTACACCTTAGGCTCTGCTTCTAACTTGGGCCCAAATTGTAAAATGGTCTTATCTATTGGCGATTTCGTTCCAATTCACATTCCAAGTAATATTCGGCATGCTAATTACATTGCCGGTGGCCAAGTTGCATTATCTCTTATAGTTTCCGAGATATGGACTATCGATAATTTACACATTAGGCTCTGCTTCTAACTTGGGCCCAAATTGTAAAATAATCTTATCTATTGGCGATTTCGTTCCATTTCACATTCCAAGTAATATTAGGCATGCTAATTACATTGCCGGTTGCCAAATTGCATTATCTCTTATAGTTTCCGAGATATGGACTATCGATAATTTACACCTTAGGCTCTGCTTCTAACTTGGGCCCAAATTGTAAAATGGTCTTATCTATTGGCGATTTCGTTCCAATTCACATTCCAAGTAATATTCGGCATGCTAATTACATTGCAAGTTGCCAAATTGCATTATCTCTTATAGTTTCCGAGATATGGACTATCGATAATTTACACCTTAGGCTCTGCTTCTAACTTGGGCCCAAATTGTAAAATGGTCTTATCTATTGGCGATTTCGTTCCAATTCACATTCCAAGTAATATTCGGCATGCTAATTACATTGCCGGTTGCCAAATTGCATTATCTCTTATAGTTTCCGAGATATGGACTATCGATAATTTATACCCTAGGCTCCGCTTCTTACTTGGGCCCAAATTGTAAAATGGTCTTATCTATTGGCGATTTCGTTCCAATTCACATTCCAAGTAATATTCGGCATGCTAATTACATTGCCGGTTGCCAAATTGCATTATCTCTTATAGTTTCCGAGATATGGACTATCAATAATTTACACCTTAGGCTCTGCTTCTAACTTGGGCCCAAATTGTAAAATGGTCTTATCTGTTGGCGATTTCGTTCAAATTCACATTCCAAGTAATATTCGGCATGCTAATTACATTGCCGGTTGCCAAATTGCATTATCTCTTATAGTTTCCGAGATATGGACTATCGATAATTTACACCTTAGGCTCTGCTTCTAACTTGGGCCCAAATTGTAAAATGGTCTTATCTATTGGCGATTTCGTTCCAATTCACATTCCAAGTAATATTCGGCATGCTAATTACATTGCCGGTTGCCAAATTGCATTATCTCTTATAGTTTCCGAGATATGGACTATCGATAATTTACACCTTAGGCTCTGCTTCTAACTTGGGCCCAAATTGTAAAATGGTCTTATCTATTGGCGATTTCGTTCCAATTCACATTCCAAGTAATATTCGGCATGCTAATTACATTGCCGGTGGCCAAGTTGCATTATCTCTTATAGTTTCCGAGATATGGACTATCGATAATTTACACCTTAGGCTCTGCTTCTGACTTGGGCCCAAATTGTAAAATAATCTTATCTATTGGCGATTTCGTTCCATTTCACATTCCAAGTAATATTCGGCATGCTAATTACATTGCCGGTTGCCAAATTGCATTATCTCTTATAGTTTCCGAGATATGGACTATCGATAATTTACACCTTAGGCTCTGCTTCTAACTTGGGCTCAAATTGTAAAATGGTCTTATCTATTGGAGATTTCGTTCAAATTCACATTCCAAGTAATATTCGGCATGCTAATTACATTGCCGGTTGCCAAATTGCATTATCTCTTATAGTTTCCGATATATGGACTATCGATAATTTACACCTTAGGCTCTGCTTCTAACTTGGGCCCAAATTGTAAAATGGTCTTATCTATTGGCGATTTCGTTCCAATTCACATTCCAAGTAATATTCGGCATGCTAATTACATTGCCGGTTGCCAAATTGCATTATCTCTTATAGTTTCCGAGATATGGACTATCGATAATTTACACCTTAGGCTCTGCTTCTAACTTGGGCACAAATTGTAAAATGGTCTTATCTATTGGCGATTTCGTTCCAATTCACATTCCAAGTAATATTCGTCATGCTAATTACATTGCCGGTTGCCAAATTGCATTATCTCTTATAGTTTCCGAGATATGGACTATCGATAATTTACACCTTAGGCTCTGCTTCTAACTTGGCCCCAAATTGTAAAATGGTCTTATCTATTGGCGATTTCGTTCCAATTCACATTCCAAGTAATATTCGGCATGCTAATTACATTGCCGGTTGCCAAATTGCATTATCTCCAATAGTTTCCGAGATATGGACTATCGATAATTTACACCTTAGGCTCTGCTTCTAACTTGGGCCCAAATTGTAAAATGGTCTTATCTATTGGCGATTTCGTTCCAATTCACATTCCAAGTAATATTCGGCATGCTAATTACATTGCCGGTGGCCAAGTTGCATTATCTCTTATAGTTTCCGAGATATGGACTATCGATAATTTACACCTTAGGCTCTGCTTCTAACTTGGGCCCAAATTGTAAAATAATCTTATCTATTGGCGATTTCGTTCCAATTCACATTCCAAGTAATATTCGGCATGCTAATTACATTGCCGGTTGCTAAATTGCATGATCTCTTATAGTTTCCGAGATATGGACTATCGATAATTTACACCTTAGGCTCTGCTTCTAACTTGGGCCCAAATTGTAAAATGGTCTTATCTATTGGCGATTTCGTTCCAATTCACATTCCAAGTAATATTCGGCATGCTAATTACATTGCCGGTTGCCAAATTGCATTATCTCTTATAGTTTCCGAGATATGGACTATCGATAATTTACACCTTAGGCTAACTTGGGCCCAAATTGTAAAATGGTCTTATCTATTGGCGATTTCGTTCCAATTCACATTCCAAGTAATATTCGGCATGCTAATTACATTGCCGGTTGCTAAATTGCATGATCTCTTATAGTTTCCGAGATATGGACTTTCGATAATTTACACCTTAGGCTCTGCTTCTAACTTGGGCCCAAATTGTAAAATGGTCTTATCTATTGGCGATTTCGTTCCAATTCACATTACAAGTAATATTCGGCATGCTAATTACATTGCCGGTTGCCAAATTGCATTATCTCTTATAGTTTCCGAGATATGGACTATCAATAATTTACACCTTAGGCTCTGCTTCTAACTTGGGCCCAAATTGTAAAATGGTCTTATCTGTTGGCGATTTCGTTCAAATTCACAATCCAAGTAATATTCGGCCTGCTAATTACATTGCCTGTTGCCAAATTGCATTATCTCTTATAGTTTCCGAGATATGGACTATCGATAATTTACACCTTAGGCTCTGCTTCTAACTTGGGCCCAAATTGTAAAATGGTCTTATTTATTGGCGATTTCGTTCCAATTCACATTCCAAGTAATATTCGGCATGCTAATTACATTGCCGGTTGCCAAATTGCATTATCTCTTATAGTTTCCGAGATATGGACTATCGATAATTTACACCTTAGGCTCTGCTTCTAACTTGGGCCCAAATTGTAAAATGGTCTTATCTATTGGCGATTTCGTTCCAATTCACATTCCAAGTAATATTCGGCATGTTAATTACATTGCCGGTTGCCAAATTGCATTAGGCTCTGCTTCTAACTTGGGCCCAAATTGTAAAATGGTCTTATCTATTGGCGATTTCGTTCCAATTCACATTCCAAGTAATATTCGGCATGCTAATTACATTGCCGGTTGCCAAATTGCATTATCTCTTATGGTTTCCGAGATATGGACTATCGATAATTTACACCTTAGGCTCTGCTTCTAACTTGGGCCCAAATTGTAAAATGGTCTTATCTATTGGCGATTTCGTTCCAATTCACATTCCAAGTAATATTCGGCATGCTAATTACATTGCCGGTGGCCAAGTTGCATTATCTCTTATAGCTTCCGAGGTACGGACTATCGATAATTTACACCTTAGGTTCTGCTTCTAATTTGGGCCCAAATTGTAAAATGGTCTTATCTTTTGGCGATTTCGTTCCAATTCATATTCCAAGTAATATTCGGCATGCTAATTACATTGCCGGTTGCCAAATTGCATTATCTCTTATAGTTTCCGAGATATGGACTATCGATAATTTACACCTTAGGCTCTGCTTCTAACTTGGGCCCAAATTGTAAAATGGTCTTATCTATTGGCGATTTCGTTCCAATTCACATTCCAAGTAATATTCGGCATGCTAATTACATTGCCGGTGGCCAAGTTGCATTATCTCTTATAGTTTCCGAGATATGGACTATCGATAATTTACACATTAGGCTCTGCTTCTAACTTGGGCCCAAATTGTAAAATAATCTTATCTATTGGCGATTTCGTTCCATTTCACATTCCAAGTAATATTAGGCATGCTAATTACATTGCCGGTTGCCAAATTGCATTATCTCTTATAGTTTCCGAGATATGGACTATCGATAATTTACACCTTAGGCTCTGCTTCTAACTTGGGCCCAAATTGTAAAATGGTCTTATCTATTGGCGATTTCGTTCCAATTCACATTCCAAGTAATATTCGGCATGCTAATTACATTGCCGGTTGCCAAATTGCATTATCTCTTATAGTTTCCGAGATATGGACTATCGATAATTTACACCTTAGGCTCTGCTTCTAACTTGGGCCCAAATTGTAAAATGGTCTTATCTATTGGCGATTTCGTTCCAATTCACATTCCAAGTAATATTCGGCATGCTAATTACATTGCCGGTTGCCAAATTGCATTATCTCTTATAGTTTCCGAGATATGGACTATCGATAATTTATACCCTAGGCTCCGCTTCTAACTTGGGCCCAAATTGTAAAATGGTCTTATCTATTGGCGATTTCGTTCCAATTCACATTCCAAGTAATATTCGGCATGCTAATTACATTGCCGGTTGCCAAATTGCATTATCTCTTATGGTTTCCGAGATATGGACTAACGATAATTTAGACCTTAGGCTCTGCTTCTAACTTGGGCCCAAATTGTAAAATGGTCTTATCTATTGGCGATTTCGTTCCATTTCACATTCCAAGTAATATTCGGCATGCTAATTACATTGCCGGTTGCCAAATTGCATTATCTCTTATAGTTTCCGAGATATGGACTATCGATAATTTACACCTTAGGCTCTGCTTCTAACTTGGGCCCAAATTGTAAAATGGTCTTATCTATTGGCGATTTCGTTCCAATTCACATACCAAGTAGTATTCGGCATGCTAATTACATTGCTGGTTGCCAAATTGCATTATCTCTTATAGTTTCCGAGATATGGACTATCGATAATTTACACCTTAGGCTCTGCTTCTAACTTGGGCTCAAATTGTAAAACGGTCTTATCTATTGGAGATTTCGTTCCAATTCACATACCAAGTAATATTCGGCATGCTAATTACATTGCTGGTTGCCAAATTGCATTATCTCTTATAGTTTCCGAGATATGGACTATCGATAATTTACACCTTAGGCTCTGCTTCTAACTTGGGCTCAAATTGTAAAACGGTCTTATCTATTGGAGATTTCGTTCCAATTCACATTCCAAGTAATATTCGGCATGCTAATTACATTGCCGGTGGCCAAGTTGCATTATCTCTTATAGTTTCCGAGGTATGGACTATCGATAATTTACACCTTAGGCTCTGCTTCTAACTTGGGCCCAAATTGTAAAATGGTCTTATCTTTTGGCGATTTCGTTCCAATTCATATTCCAAGTAATATTAGACATGCTAATTACATTGCCGGTTGCCAAATTGCATTATCTCTTATAGTTTCCGAGATATGGACTATCGATAATTTACACCTTAGGCTCTGCTTCTAACTTGGACCCAAATTGTAAAATGGTCTTATCTATTGGCGATTTCGTTCCAATTCACATTCCAAGTAATATTCGGTATGCTAATTACATTGCCGGTGGCCAAGTTGCATTATCTCTTATAGTTTCCGAGATATGGACTATCGATAATTTACACCTTAGGCTCTGCTTCTAACTTGGGCCCAAATTGTAAAATGGTCTTATCTATTGGCGATTTCGTTCCAATTCACATTCCAAGTAATATTCGTCATGCTAATTACATTGCCGGTTGTCAAATTGCATTATCTCTTATAGTTTCCGAGATATGGACTATCGATAATTTACACCTTAGGCTCTGCTTCTAACTTGGGCCCAAATTGTAAAATGGTCTTATCTATAGGCGATTTCGTTCCAATTCACATTCCAAGTAATATTCGGCATGTTAATTACATTGCCGATGGCCAAGTTGCATTATCTCTTATAGTTTCCGAGATATGGACTATCGATAATTTACACCTTAGGCTCTGCTTCTAACTTGGGCCCAAATTGTAAAATAATCTTATCTATTGGCGATTTCGTTCCAATTCACATTCCAAGTAATATTCGGCATGCTAATTACATTGCCGGTTGCCAAATTGCATTATCTCTTATAGTTTCCGAGATATGGGCTATCGATAATTTACACCTTAGGCTCTGCTTCTAACTTGGGCCCAAATTGTAAAATGGTCTTATCTATTGGCGATTTCGTTCCAATTCACATTCCAAGTAATATTCGGCATGCTAATTACATTGCCGGTTGCCAAATTGCATTATCTCTTATAGTTTCCGAGATATGGACTATCGATAATTTACTCCCTAGGCTCTGCTTCTAACTTGGGCCCAAATTGTAAAATGGTCTTATCTATTGGCGATTTCGTTCCAATTCACATTCCAAGTAATATTCGGCATGCTAATTACATTGCCGGTTGCCAAATTGCATTATCTCTTATAGTTTCCGAGATATGGACTATCGATAATTTACTCCCTAGGCTCTGCTTCTAACTTGGGCCCAAATTGTAAAATGGTCTTATCTATTGGCGATTTCGTTTCAATTCACATTCCAAGTAATATTCGGCATGCTAATTACATTGCCGGTTGCCAAATTGCATTATCTCTTATAGTTTCCGAGATATGGACTATCGATAATTTACACCTTAGGCTCTGCTTCTAACTTGGGCCCAAATTGTAAAATAATCTTATCTATTGGCGATTTCGTTCCAATTCACATTCCAAGTAATATTCGGCATGCTAATTACATTGCCGGTTGCCAAATTGCATTATCTCTTATAGTTTCCGAGATATGGGCTATCGATAATTTACACCTTAGGCTCTGCTTCTAACTTGGGCCCAAATTGTAAAATGGTCTTACCAGGTTCGTCCATCGATCTTATCTATTGGCGATTTCGTTCCAATTCACATTCCAAGTAATATTCGGCATGCTAATTACATTGCCGGTTGCCAAATTGCATTATCTCTTATAGTTTCCGAGATATGGACTATCGATAATTTACTCCCTAGGCTCTGCTTCTAACTTGGGCCCAAATTGTAAAATGGTCTTATCTATTGGCGATTTCGTTCCAATTCACATTCCAAGTAATATTCGGCATGCTAATTACATTGCCGGTGGCCAAGTTGCATTATCTCTTATAGTTTCCGAGGTATGGACTATCGATAATTTACACCCTAGGATCTGCTTCTAACTTGGGCCCAAATTGTAAAATGGTCTAATCTATTGGCGATTTCGTTCCAATTCACATTCCAAGTAATATTCTGCATGCTAATTACATTGCCGGTTGCCAAATTGCATTATCTCTTATAGTTTCCGAGATATGGACTATCGATAATTTACACCTTAGGCTCTGCTTCTAACTTGGGCCCAAATTGTAAAATGGTCTTATCTATTGGCGATTTCGTTCCAATTCACATTCCAAGTAATATTCGGCATGCTAATTACATTGCCGGTTGCCAAATTGCATTATCTCTTATAGTTTCCGAGATATGGACTATCGATAATTTACACCTTAGGCTCTGCTTCTAACTTAGGCCCAAATTGTAAAATGGTCTTATCTATTGGCGATTTCGTTCCAATTCACATTCCAAGTAATATTCGGCATGCTAATTACATTGCCGTTTGCCAAATTGAATTATCTCTTATAGTTTCCGAGATATGGACTATCGATAATTTACACCTTAGGCTCTGCTTCTAACTTGGGCCCAAATTGTAAAATGGTCTTATCTATTGGCGATTTCGTTCCAATTCACATTCCAAGTAATATTCGTCATGCTAATTACATTGCCGGTTGCCAAATTGCATTATCTCTTATAGTTTCCGAGATATGGACTATCGATAATTTACACCTTAGGCTCTGCTTCTAACTTGGCCCCAAATTTTAAAATGGTCTTATCTATTGGCGATTTCGTTCCAATTCACATTCCAAGTAATATTCGGCATGCTAATTACATTGCCGGTTGCCAAATTGCATTATCTCTTATAGTTTCCGAGATATGGACTATCGATAATTTACACCTTAGGCTCTGCTTCTAACTTGGGCCCAAATTGTAAAATGGTCTTATCTATTGGCGATTTCGTTCCAATTCACATTCAAAGTAATATTCGTCATGCTAATTACATTGCCGGTTGCCAAATTGCATTATCTCTTATAGTTTCCGAGATATGGACTATCGATAGTTTACACCTTAGGCTCTGCTTCTAAATTGGGCCCAAATTGTTAAATGGTCTTATCTATTGGCGATTTCGTTCCAATTCACATTCCAAGTAATATTCGGCATGCTAATTACATTGCCGGTTGCCAAATTGCATTATCTCTTATAGTTTCCGAGATATGGACTATCGATAATTTACACCTTAGGCTCTGCTTCTAACTTGGGCCCAAATTGTAAAATGGACTTATCTATTGGCGATTTCGTTCCAATTCACATTCCAAGTAATATTCGGCATGCTAATTACATTGCCGGTTGCCAAATTGCATTATCTCTTATAGTTTCCGAGATATGGACTATCGATAATTTACACCTTAGGCTCTGCTTCTAACTTGGGCCCAAATTGTAAAATGGTCTTATCTATTGGCGATTTCGTTCCAATTCACATTCCAAGTAATATTCGGCATGCTAATTACATTGCCGGTTGCCAAATTGCATTATCTCTTATAGTTTCCGAGATATGGACTATCGATAATTTATACCCTAGGCTCTGCTTCAAACTTGGGCCCAAATTGTAAAATGGTCTTATCTATTGGCGATTTCGTTCCAATTCACATTCCAAGTAATATTCGGCATGCTAATTACATTGCCGGTTGCCAAATTGCATTATCTCTTATGGTTTCCGAGATATGGACTAACGATAATTTACACCTTAGGCTCTGCTTCTAACTTGGGCCCAAATTGTAAAATGGTCTTATCTATTGGCGATTTCGTTCCATTTCACATTCCAAGTAATATTCGGCATGCTAATTACATTGCCGGTTGCCAAATTGCATTATCTCTTATAGTTTCCGAGATATGGACTATCGATAATTTACACCTTAGGCTCTGCTTCTAACTTGGGCCCAAATTGTAAAATGGTCTTATCTATTGGCGATTTCGTTCCAATTCACATACCAAGTAATATTCGGCATGCTAATTGCATTGCTGGTTGCCAAATTGCATTATCTCTTATAGTTTCCGAGATATGGACTATCGATAATTTACACCTTAGGCTCTGCTTCTAACTTGGGCTCAAATTGTAAAACGGTCTTATCTATTGGAGATTTCGTTCCAATTCACATACCAAGTAATATTCGGCATGCTAATTACATTGCTGGTTGCCAAATTGCATTATCTCTTATAGTTTCCGAGATATGGACTATCGATAATTTACACCTTAGGCTCTGCTTCTAACTTGGGCTCAAATTGTAAAACGGTCTTATCTATTGGAGATTTCGTTCCAATTCACATTCCAAGTAATATTCGGCATGCTAATTACATTGCCGGTGGCCAAGTTGCATTATCTCTTATAGTTTCCGAGGTATGGACTATCGATAATTTACACCTTAGGCTCTGCTTCTAACTTGGGCCCAAATTGTAAAATGGTCTTATCTTTTGGCGATTTCGTTCCAATTCATATTCCAAGTAATATTCGACATGCTAATTACATTGCCGGTTGCCAAATTGCATTATCTCTTATAGTTTCCGAGATATGGACTATCGATTATTTACACCTTAGGCTCTGCTTCTAACTTGGGCCCAAATTGTAAAATGGTCTTATCTATTGGCGATTTCGTTCCAATTCACATTCCAAGTAATATTCGGTATGCTAATTACATTGCCGGTGGCCAAGTTGCATTATCTCTTATAGTTTCCGAGATATGGACTATCGATAATTTACACCTTAGGCTCTGCTTCTAACTTGGGCCCAAATTGTAAAATGGTCTTATCTATTGGCGATTTCGTTCCAATTCACATTCCAAGTAATATTCGTCATGCTAATTACATTGCCGGTTGCCAAATTGCATTATCTCTTATAGTTTCCGAGATATGGACTATCGATAATTTACACCTTAGGCTCTGCTTCTAACTTGGGCCCAAATTGTAAAATGGTCTTATCTATAGGCGATTTCGTTCCAATTCACATTCCAAGTAATATTCGGCATGCTAATTACATTGCCGATGGCCAAGTTGCATTATCTCTTATAGTTTCCGAGATATGGACTATCGATAATTTACACCTTAGGCTCTGCTTCTAACTTGGGCCCAAATTGTAAAATAATCTTATCTATTGGCGATTTCGTTCCAATTCACATTCCAAGTAATATTCGGCATGCTAATTACATTGCCGGTTGCCAAATTGCATTATCTCTTATAGTTTTCGAGATATGGGCTATCGATAATTTACACCTTAGGCTCTGCTTCTAACTTGGGCCCAAATTGTAAAATGGTCTTATCTATTGTCGATTTCGTTCCAATTCACATTCCAAGTAATATTCGGCATGCTAATTACATTGCCGGTTGCCAAATTGCATTATCTCTTATAGTTTCCGAGATATGGACTATCAATAATTTACACCTTAGGCTCTGCTTCTAACTTGGGCCCAAATTGTAAAATGGTCTTATCTGTTGGCGATTTCGTTCCAATTCACATTCCAAGTAATATTCGGCATGCTAATTTCATTGCCGGTTGCCAAATTGCATTATCTCTTATAGTTTCCGAGATATGGACTATCGATAATTTACTCCCTAGGCTCTGCTTCTAACTTGGGCCCAAACTGTAAAATGGTCTTATCTATTGGCGATTTCGTTCCAATTCACATTCCAAGTAATATTCGGCATGCTAATTACATTGCCGGTTGCCAAATTGCATTATCTCTTATAGTTTCCGAGATATGGACTATCGATAATTTACACCTTAGGCTCTGCTTCTAACTTGGGCCCAAATTGTAAAATGGTCTTATCTATTGGCGATTTCGTTCCAATTCACATTCCAAGTAATATTCGGCATGCTAATTACATTGCCGGTGGCCAAGTTGCATTATCTCTTATAGTTTCCGAGGTATGGACTATCGATAATTTACACCCTAGGATCTGCTTCTAACTTGGGCCCAAATTGTAAAATGGTCTTATCTATTGGCGATTTCGTTCCAATTCACATTCCAAGTAATATTCTGCATGCTAATTACATTGCCGGTTGCCAAATTGCATTATCTCTTATAGTTTCCGAGATATGGACTATCGATAATTTACACCTTAGGCTCTGCTTCTAACTTGGGCCCAAATTGTAAAATGGTCTTATCTATTGGCGATTTCGTTCCAATTCACATTCCAAGTAATATTCGGCATGCTAATTACATTGCCGGTGGCCAAGTTGCATTATCTCTTATAGTTTCCGAGGTATGGACTATCGATAATTTACACCCTAGGCTCTGCTTCTAACTTGGGCCCAAATTGTAAAATGGTCTTATCTATTGGCGATTTCGTTCCAATTCACATTCCAAGTAATATTCGGCATGCTAATTACATTGCCGGTTGCCAAATTGCATTATCTCTTATAGTTTCCGAGATATGGACTATCGATAATTTACACCTTAGGCTCTGCTTCTAACTTAGGCCCAAATTGTAAAATGGTCTTATCTATTGGCGATTTCGTTCCAATTCACATTCCAAGTAATATTCGGCATGCTAATTACATTGCCGTTTGCCAAATTGAATTATCTCTTATAGTTTCCGAGATATGGACTATCGATAATTTACACCTTAGGCTCTGCTTCTAACTTGGGCCCAAATTGTAAAATGGTGTTATCTATTGGCGATTTCGTTCCAATTCACATTCCAAGTAATATTCGTCATGCTAATTACATTGCCGGTTGCCAAATTGCATTATCTCTTATAGTTTCCGAGATATGGACTATCGATAATTTACACCTTAGGCTCTGCTTCTAACTTGGCCCCAAATTTTAAAATGGTCTTATCTATTGGCGATTTCGTTCCAATTCACATTCCAAGTAATATTCGGCATGCTAATTACATTGCCTTTTGCCAAATTGCATTATCTCTTATAGTTTCCGAGATATGGACTATCGATAATTTACACCTGAGGCTCTGCTTCTAACTTGGGCCCAAATTGTAAAATGGTCTTATCTATTGGCGATTTCGTTCCAATTCACATTCAAAGTAATATTCGGCATGCTAATTGCATTGCCGGTTGCCAAATTGCATTATCTCTTATAGTTTCCGAGATATGGACTATCGATAGTTTACACCTTAGGCTCTGCTTCTAAATTGGGCCCAAATTGTTAAATGGTCTTATCTATTGGCGATTTCGTTCCAATTCACATTCCAAGTAATATTCGGCATGCTAATTACATTGCCGGTTGCCAAATTGCATTATCTCTTATAGTTTCCGAGATATGGACTATCGATAATTTACACCTTAGGCTCTGCTTCTAACTTGGGCCCAAATTCTTAAATGGTCTTATCTATTTTCGATTTCGTTCCAATTCACATTCCAAGTAATATTCGGCATGCTAATTACATTGCCGGTGGCCAAGTTGCATTATCTCTTATAGTTTACGAGATATGGACTATCGATAATTTACACCTTAGGCTCTGCTTCTAACTTGGGCCCAAATTGTAAAATGGTCTTATCTATTGGCGATTTCGTTCCAATTCACATTCCAAGTAATATTCGGCATGCTAATTACATTGCCGGTTGCCAAATTGCATTATCTCTTATAGTTTCCGAGATATGGACTATCGATAATTTACACCTTAGGCTCTGCTTCTAACTTGGGCCCAAATTGTAAAATGGTCTTATCTATTGGCGATTTCGTTCCAATTCACATTCCAAGTAATATTCGGCATGCTAATTACATTGCCGGTGGCCAAGTTGCATTATCTCTTATAGTTTCCGAGGTACGGACTATCGATAATTTACACCCTAGGCTCTGCTTCTAACTTGGGCCCAAATTGTAAAATGGTCTTATCTATTGGCGATTTCGTTCCAATTCACGTTCCAAGTAATATTCGGCATGCTAATTACATTGCCGGTTGCCAAATTGCATTATCTCTTATAGTTTCCGAGATATGGACTATCGATAATTTACACCTTAGGCTCTGCTTCTAACTTGGGCCCAAATTGTAAAATGGTCTTATCTATTGGCGATTTCGTTCCAATTCACATTCCAAGTAATATTCGGCATGCTAATTACATTGCCGGTGGCCAAGTTGCATTATCTCTTATAGTTTCCGAGGTACGGACTATCGATAATTTACACCCTAGGCTCTGCTTCTAACTTGGGCCCAAATTGTAAAATGGTCTTATCTATTGGCGATTTCGTTCCAATTCACATTCCAAGTAATATTCGGCATGCTAATTACATTGCCGGTTGCCAAATTGCATTATCTCTTATAGTTTCCGAGATATGGACTATCGATAATTTACACCTTAGGCTCTGCTTCTAACTTAGGCCCAAATTGTAAAATGGCCTTATCTATTGGCGATTTCGTTTCAATTCACATTCCAAGTAATATTCGGCATGCTAATTACATTGCCGGTTGCCAAATTGAATTATCTCTTATAGTTTCCGAGATATGGACTATCGATAATTTACACCTTAGGCTCTGCTTCTAACTTGGGCCCAAATTGTAAAATGGTCTTATCTATTGGCGATTTCGTTCCAATTCACATTCAAAGTAATATTCGGCATGCTAATTATATTGCCGGTTGCTAAATTGCATTATCTCTTATAGTTTCCCAGATATGGACTATCGATAATTTACACCTTAGGCTCTGCTTCTAACTTGGGCCCAAATTGTAAAATGGTCTTATCTATTGGCGATTTCGTTCCAATTCACATTCCAAGTAATATTCGGCATGCTAATTACATTGCCGGTTGCCAAATTGCATTATCTCTTATAGTTTCCGAGATATGGACTATCAATAATTTACACCTTAGGCTCTGCTTCTAACTTGGGCCCAAATTGTAAAATGGTCTTATCTTTTGGCGATTTCGTTCCAATTCACATTCCAAGTAATATTCGGCATGCTAATTTCATTGCCGGTTGCCAAATTGCATTATCTCTTATAGTTTCCGAGATATGGACTATCGATAATTTACTCCCTAGGCTCTGCTTCTAACTTGGGCCCAAATTGTAAAATGGTCTTATCTATTGGCGATTTCGTTCCAATTCACATTCCAAGTAATATTCGGCATGCTAATTACATTGCCGGTTGCCAAATTGCATTATCTCTTATAGTTTCCGAGATATGGACTATCGATAATTTACACCTTAGGCTCTGCTTCTAACTTGGGCCCAAATTGTAAAATGGTCTTATCTATTGGCGATTTCGTTCCAATTCACATTCCAAGTAATATTCGGCATGCTAATTACATTGCCGGTGGCCAAGTTGCATTATCTCTTATAGTTTCCGAGGTATGGACTATCGATAATTTACACCCTAGGATCTGCTTCTAACTTGGGCCCAAATTGTAAAATGGTCTTATCTATTGGCGATTTCGTTCCAATTCACATTCCAAGTAATATTCGGCATGCTAATTACATTGCCGGTTGCCAAATTGCATTATCTCTTATAGTTTCCGAGATATGGACTATCGATAATTTACACCTTAGGCTCTGCTTCTAACTTGGGCCCAAATTGTAAAATGGTCTTATCTATTGGCGATTTCGTTCCAATTCACATTCCAACTAATATTCGGCATGCTAATTACATTGCCGGTGGCCAAGTTGCATTATCTCTTATAGTTTCCGAGGTATGGACTATCGATAATTTACACCCTAGGCTCTGCTTCTAACTTGGGCCCAAATTGAAAAATGGTCTTATCTATTGGCGATTTCGTTCCAATTCACATTCCAAGTAATATTCGGCATGCTAATTACATTGCCGGTTGCCAAATTGCATTATCTCTTATAGTTTCCGAGATATGGACTATCGATAATTTACACCTTAGGCTCTGCTTCTAACTTAGGCCCAAATTGTAAAATGGTCTTATCTATTGGCGATTTCGTTCCAATTCACATTCCAAGTAATATTCGGCATGCTAATTACATTGCCGGTTGCCAAATTGAATTATCTCTTATAGTTTCCGAGATATGGACTATCGATAATTTACACCTTAGGCTCTGCTTCTAACTTGGGCCCAAATTGTAAAATGGTCTTATCTATTGGCGATTTCGTTCCAATTCACATTACAAGTAATATTCGTCATGCTAATTACATTACCGGTTGCCAAATTGCATTATCTCTTATAGTTTCCGAGATATGGACTATCGATAATTTACACCTTAGGCTCTGCTTCTAACTTGGCCCCAAATTTTAAAACGGTCTTTTCTATTGGCGATTTCGTTCCAATTCACATTCCAAGTAATATTCGGCATGCTAATTACATTGCCGGTTGCCAAATTGCATTATCTCTTATAGTTTCCGAGATATGGACTATCGATAATTTACACCTTAGGCTCTGCTTCTAACTTGGGCCCAAATTGTAAAATGGTCTTATCTATTGGCGATTTCGTTCCAATTCACATTCAAAGTAATATTCGGCATGCTAATTACATTGCCGGTTGCTAAATTGCATTATCTCTTATAGTTTCCCAGATATGGACTATCGATAATTTACACCTTAGGCTCTGCTTCTAACTTGGGCCCAAATTGTAAAATGGTCTTATCTATTGGCGATTTCGTTCCAATTCACATTCCAAGTAATATTCGGCATGCTAATTACATTGCCGGTTGCCAAATTGCATTATCTCTTATAGTTTCCGAGATATGGACTATCGATAATTTACACCTTAGGCTCTGCTTCTAACTTGGGCCCAAATTGTAAAATGGTCTTATCTATTGGCGATTTCGTTCCAATTCACATTCCAAGTAATATTCGGCATGCTAATTACATTGCCGGTGGCCAAGTTGCATTATCTCTTATAGTTTCCGAGGTATGGACTATCGATAATTTACACCCTAGGATCTGCTTCTAACTTGGGCCCAAATTGTAAAATGGTCTTATCTATTGGCGATTTCGTTCCAATTCACATTCCAAGTAATATTCTGCATGCTAATTACATTGCCGGTTGCCAAATTGCATTATCTCTTATAGTTTCCGAGATATGGACTATCGATAATTTACACCTTAGGCTCTGCTTCTAACTTGGGCCCAAATTGTAAAATGGTCTTATCTATTGGCGATTTCGTTCCAATTCACATTCCAAGTAATATTCGGCATTGTAATTACATTGCCGTTTGCCAAATTGAATTATCTCTTATAGTTTCCGAGATATGGACTATCGATAATTTACACCTTAGGCTCTGCTTCTAACTTGGGCCCAAATTGTAAAATGGTCTTATCTATTGGCGATTTCGTTCCAATTCACATTCCAAGTAATATTCGGCATGCTAATTACATTGCCGGTGGCCAAGTTGCATTATCTCTTATAGTTTCCGAGGTACGGACTATCGATAATTTACACCCTAGGCTCTGCTTCTAACTTGGGCCCAAATTGTAAAATGGTCTTATCTATTGGCGATTTCGTTTCAATTCACATTCCAAGTAATATTCGGCATGCTAATTACATTGCCGGTTGCCAAATTGCATTATCTCTTATAGTTTCCGAGATATGGACTATCGATAATTTACACCTTAGGCTCTGCTTCTAACTTAGGCCCAAATTGTAAAATGGCCTTATCTATTGGCGATTTCGTTTCAATTCACATTCCAAGTAATATTCGGCATGCTAATTACATTGCCGGTTGCCAAATTGAATTATCTCTTATAGTTTCCGAGGTATGGACTATCGATAATTTACACCCTAGGCTCTGCTTCTAACTTGGGCCCAAATTGAAAAATGGTCTTATCTATTGGCGATTTCGTTCCAATTCACATTCCAAGTAATATTCGGCATGCTAATTACATTGCCGGTTGCCAAATTGAATTATCTCTTATAGTTTCCGAGATATGGACTATCGATAATTTACACCTTAGGCTCTGCTTCTAACTTAGGCCCAAATTGTAAAATGGTCTTATCTATTGGCGATTTCGTTCCAATTCACATTCCAAGTAATATTCGGCATGCTAATTACATTGCCGGTTGCCAAATTGAATTATCTCTTATAGTTTCCGAGATATGGACTATCGATAATTTACACCTTAGGCTCTGCTTCTAACTTGGGCCCAAATTGTAAAATGGTCTTATCTATTGGCGATTTCGTTCCAATTCACATTACAAGTAATATTCGTCATGCTAATTACATTGCCGGTTGCCAAATTGCATTATCTCTTATAGTTTCCGAGATATGGACTATCGATAATTTACACCTTAGGCTCTGCTTCTAACTTGGCCCCAAATTTTAAAACGGTCTTTTCTATTGGCGATTTCGTTCCAATTCACATTCCAAGTAATATTCGGCATGCTAATTACATTGCCGGTTGCCAAATTGCATTATCTCTTATAGTTTCCGAGATATGGACTATCGATAATTTACACCTTAGGCTCTGCTTCTAACTTGGGCCCAAATTGTAAAATGGTCTTATCTATTGGCGATTTCGTTCCAATTCACATTCAAAGTAATATTCGGCATGCTAATTACATTGCCGGTTGCTAAATTGCATTATCTCTTATAGTTTCCCAGATATGGACTATCGATAATTTACACCTTAGGCTCTGCTTCTAACTTGGGCCCAAATTGTAAAATGGTCTTATCTATTGGCGATTTCGTTCCAATTCACATTCCAAGTAATATTCGGCATGCTAATTACATTGCCGGTTGCCAAATTGCATTATCTCTTATAGTTTCCGAGATATGGACTATCAATAATTTACACCTTAGGCTCTGCTTCTAACTTGGGCCCAAATTGTAAAATGGTCTTATCTTTTGGCGATTTCGTTCCAATTCACATTCCAAGTAATATTCGGCATGCTAATTTCATTGCCGGTTGCCAAATTGCATTATCTCTTATAGTTTCCGAGATATGGACTATCGATAATTTACTCCCTAGGCTCTGCTTCTAACTTGGGCCCAAATTGTAAAATGGTCTTATCTATTGGCGATTTCGTTCCAATTCACATTCCAAGTAATATTCGGCATGCTAATTACATTGCCGGTTGCCAAATTGCATTATCTCTTATAGTTTCCGAGATATGGACTATCGATAATTTACACCTTAGGCTCTGCTTCTAACTTGGGCCCAAATTGTAAAATGGTCTTATCTATTGGCGATTTCGTTCCAATTCACATTCCAAGTAATATTCGGCATGCTAATTACATTGCCGGTGGCCAAGTTGCATTATCTCTTATAGTTTCCGAGGTATGGACTATCGATAATTTACACCCTAGGATCTGCTTCTAACTTGGGCCCAAATTGTAAAATGGTCTTATCTATTGGCGATTTCGTTCCAATTCACATTCCAAGTAATATTCGGCATGCTAATTACATTGCCGGTTGCCAAATTGCATTATCTCTTATAGTTTCCGAGATATGGACTATCGATAATTTACACCTTAGGCTCTGCTTCTAACTTGGGCCCAAATTGTAAAATGGTCTTATCTATTGGCGATTTCGTTCCAATTCACATTCCAAGTAATATTCGGCATGCTAATTACATTGCCGGTGGCCAAGTTGCATTATCTCTTATAGTTTCCGAGGTATGGACTATCGATAATTTACACCCTAGGCTCTGCTTCTAACTTGGGCCCAAATTGAAAAATGGTCTTATCTATTGGCGATTTCGTTCCAATTCACATTCCAAGTAATATTCGGCATGCTAATTACATTGCCGGTTGCCAAATTGCATTATCTCTTATAGTTTCCGAGATATGGACTATCGATAATTTACACCTTAGGCTCTGCTTCTAACTTAGGCCCAAATTGTAAAATGGTCTTATCTATTGGCGATTTCGTTCCAATTCACATTCCAAGTAATATTCGGCATGCTAATTACATTGCCGGTTGCCAAATTGAATTATCTCTTATAGTTTCCGAGATATGGACTATCGATAATTTACACCTTAGGCTCTGCTTCTAACTTGGGCCCAAATTGTAAAATGGTCTTATCTATTGGCGATTTCGTTCCAATTCACATTACAAGTAATATTCGTCATGCTAATTACATTACCGGTTGCCAAATTGCATTATCTCTTATAGTTTCCGAGATATGGACTATCGATAATTTACACCTTAGGCTCTGCTTCTAACTTGGCCCCAAATTTTAAAACGGTCTTTTCTATTGGCGATTTCGTTCCAATTCACATTCCAAGTAATATTCGGCATGCTAATTACATTGCCGGTTGCCAAATTGCATTATCTCTTATAGTTTCCGAGATATGGACTATCGATAATTTACACCTTAGGCTCTGCTTCTAACTTGGGCCCAAATTGTAAAATGGTCTTATCTATTGGCGATTTCGTTCCAATTCACATTCAAAGTAATATTCGGCATGCTAATTACATTGCCGGTTGCTAAATTGCATTATCTCTTATAGTTTCCCAGATATGGACTATCGATAATTTACACCTTAGGCTCTGCTTCTAACTTGGGCCCAAATTGTAAAATGGTCTTATCTATTGGCGATTTCGTTCCAATTCACATTCCAAGTAATATTCGGCATGCTAATTACATTGCCGGTTGCCAAATTGCATTATCTCTTATAGTTTCCGAGATATGGACTATCGATAATTTACACCTTAGGCTCTGCTTCTAACTTGGGCCCAAATTGTAAAATGGTCTTATCTATTGGCGATTTCGTTCCAATTCACATTCCAAGTAATATTCGGCATGCTAATTACATTGCCGGTGGCCAAGTTGCATTATCTCTTATAGTTTCCGAGGTATGGACTATCGATAATTTACACCCTAGGATCTGCTTCTAACTTGGGCCCAAATTGTAAAATGGTCTTATCTATTGGCGATTTCGTTCCAATTCACATTCCAAGTAATATTCTGCATGCTAATTACATTGCCGGTTGCCAAATTGCATTATCTCTTATAGTTTCCGAGATATGGACTATCGATAATTTACACCTTAGGCTCTGCTTCTAACTTGGGCCCAAATTGTAAAATGGTCTTATCTATTGGCGATTTCGTTCCAATTCACATTCCAAGTAATATTCGGCATTGTAATTACATTGCCGTTTGCCAAATTGAATTATCTCTTATAGTTTCCGAGATATGGACTATCGATAATTTACACCTTAGGCTCTGCTTCTAACTTGGGCCCAAATTGTAAAATGGTCTTATCTATTGGCGATTTCGTTCCAATTCACATTCCAAGTAATATTCGTCATGCTAATTACATTGCCGGTTGCCAAATTGCATTATCTCTTATAGTTTCCGAGATATGGACTATCGATAATTTACACCTTTGGCTCTGCTTCTAACTTGGCCCCAAATTTTAAAATGGTCTTATGTATTGGCGATTTCGTTCCAATTCACATTCCAAGTAATATTCGGCATGCTAATTACATTGCCGGTTGCCAAATTGCATTATCTCTTATAGTTTCCGAGATATGGACTATCGATAATTTACACCTTAGGCTCTGCTTCTAACTTGGGCCCAAATTGTAAAATGGTCTTATCTATTGGCGATTTCGTTCCAATTCACATTCAAAGTAATATTCGGCATGCTAATTACATTGCCGGTTGCCAAATTGCATTATCTCTTATAGTTTCCGAGATATGGACTATCGATAGTTTACACCTTAGGCTCTGCTTCTAACTTGGGCCCAAATTGTAAAATGGTCTTATCTATTGGCGATTTCGTTCCAATTCACATTCCAAGTAATATTCGGCATGCTAATTACATTGCCGGTGGCCAAGTTGCATTATCTCTTATAGTTTCCGAGGTACGGACTATCGATAATTTACACCCTAGGCTCTGCTTCTAACTTGGGCCCAAATTGTAAAATGGTCTTATCTATTGGCGATTTCGTTTCAATTCACATTCCAAGTAATATTCGGCATGCTAATTACATTGCCGGTTGCCAAATTGCATTATCTCTTATAGTTTCCGAGATATGGACTATCGATAATTTACACCTTAGGCTCTGCTTCTAACTTAGGCCCAAATTGTAAAATGGCCTTATCTATTGGCGATTTCGTTTCAATTCACATTCCAAGTAATATTCGGCATGCTAATTACATTGCCGGTTGCCAAATTGAATTATCTCTTATAGTTTCCGAGGTATGGACTATCGATAATTTACACCCTAGGCTCTGCTTCTAACTTGGGCCCAAATTGAAAAATGGTCTTATCTATTGGCGATTTCGTTCCAATTCACATTCCAAGTAATATTCGGCATGCTAATTACATTGCCGGTTGCCAAATTGAATTATCTCTTATAGTTTCCGAGGTATGGACTATCGATAATTTACACCTTAGGCTCTGCTTCTAACTTAGGCCCAAATTGTAAAATGGTCTTATCTATTGGCGATTTCGTTCCAATTCACATTCCAAGTAATATTCGGCATGCTAATTACATTGCCGGTTGCCAAATTGAATTATCTCTTATAGTTTCCGAGATATGGACTATCGATAATTTACACCTTAGGCTCTGCTTCTAACTTGGGCCCAAATTGTAAAATGGTCTTATCTATTGGCGATTTCGTTCCAATTCACATTACAAGTAATATTCGTCATGCTAATTACATTGCCGGTTGCCAAATTGCATTATCTCTTATAGTTTCCGAGATATGGACTATCGATAATTTACACCTTAGGCTCTGCTTCTAACTTGGCCCCAAATTTTAAAACGGTCTTTTCTATTGGCGATTTCGTTCCAATTCACATTCCAAGTAATATTCGGCATGCTAATTACATTGCCGGTTGCCAAATTGCATTATCTCTTATAGTTTCCGAGATATGGACTATCGATAATTTACACCTTAGGCTCTGCTTCTAACTTGGGCCCAAATTGTAAAATGGTCTTATCTATTGGCGATTTCGTTCCAATTCACATTCAAAGTAATATTCGGCATGCTAATTACATTGCCGGTTGCTAAATTGCATTATCTCTTATAGTTTCCCAGATATGGACTATCGATAATTTACACCTTAGGCTCTGCTTCTAACTTGGGCCCAAATTGTAAAATGGTCTTATCTATTGGCGATTTCGTTCCAATTCACATTCCAAGTAATATTCGGCATGCTAATTACATTGCCGGTTGCCAAATTGCATTATCTCTTATAGTTTCCGAGATATGGACTATCGATAATTTACACCTTAGGCTCTGCTTCTAACTTGGGCCCAAATTGTAAGATGGTCTTATCTATTGGCGATTTCGTTCCAATTCACATTCCAAGTAATATTCGGCATGCTAATTACATTGCCGGTGGCCAAGTTGCATTATCACTTATAGTTTCCGAGGTATGGACTATCGATAATTTACACCCTAGGATCTGCTTCTAACTTGGGCCCAAATTGTAAAATGGTCTTATCTATTGGCGATTTCGTTCCAATTCACATTCCAAGTAATATTCTGCATGCTAATTACATTGCCGGTTGCCAAATTGCATTATCTCTTATAGTTTCCGAGATATGGACTATCGATAATTTACACCTTAGGCTCTGCTTCTAACTTGGGCCCAAATTGTAAAATGGTCTTATCTATTGGCGATTTCGTTCCAATTCACATTCCAAGTAATATTCGTCATGCTAATTACATTGCCGGTTGCCAAATTGCATTATCTCTTATAGTTTCCGAGATATGGACTATCGATAATTTACACCTTAGGCTCTGCTTCTAACTTGGCCCCAAATTTTAAAATGGTCTTATGTATTGGCGATTTCGTTCCAATTCACATTCCAAGTAATATTCGGCATGCTAATTACATTGCCGGTTGCCAAATTGCATTATCTCTTATAGTTTCCGAGATATGGACTATCGATAATTTACACCTTAGGCTCTGCTTCTAACTTGGGCCCAAATTGTAAAATGGTCTTATCTATTGGCGATTTCGTTCCAATTCACATTCAAAGTAATATTCGGCATGCTAATTACATTGCCGGTTGCCAAATTGCATTATCTCTTATAGTTTCCGAGATATGGACTATCGATAGTTTACACCTTAGGCTCTGCTTCTAACTTGGGCCCAAATTGTAAAATGGTCTTATCTATTGGCGATTTCGTTCCAATTCACATTCCAAGTAATATTCGGCATGCTAATTACATTGCCGGTTGCCAAATTGCATTATCTCTTATAGTTTCCGAGATATGGACTATCGATAATTTACACCTTAGGCTCTGCTTCTAACTTGGGCCAAAATTGTAAAATGGTCTTATCTATTGGCGATTTCGTTCCAATTCACATTCCAAGTAATATTCGGCATGCTAATTACATTGCCGGTGGCCAAGTTGCATTATCTCTTATAGTTTCCGAGGTATGGACTATCGATAATTTACACCCTAGGATCTGCTTCTAACTTGGGCCCAAATTGTAAAATGGTCTTATCTATTGGCGATTTCGTTCCAATTCACATTCCAAGTAATATTCGGCATGCTAATTACATTGCCGGTTGCCAAATTGCATTATCTCTTATAGTTTCCGAGATATGGACTATCGATAATTTACACCTTAGGCTCTGCTTCTAACTTGGGCCCAAATTGTAAAATTGTCTTATCTATTGGCGATTTCGTTCCAATTCACATTCCAAGTAATATTCGGCATGCTAATTACATTGCCGGTGGCCAAGTTGCATTATCTCTTATAGTTTCCGAGGTATGGACTATCGATAATTTACACCCTAGGCTCTGCTTCTAACTTGGGCCCAAATTGTAAAATGGTCTTATCTATTGGCGATTTCGTTCCAATTCACATTCCAAGTAATATTCGGCATGCTAATTACATTGCCGGTTGCCAAATTGCATTATCTCTTATAGTTTCCGAGATATGGACTATCGATAATTTACACCTTAGGCTCTGCTTCTAACTTAGGCCCAAATTGTAAAATGGTCTTATCTATTGGCGATTTCGTTCCAATTCACATTCCAAGTAATATTCGGCATGCTAATTACATTGCCGGTTGCCAAATTGAATTATCTCTTATAGTTTCCGAGATATGGACTATCGATAATTTACACCTTAGGCTCTGCTTCTAACTTGGGCCCAAATTGTAAAATGGTCTTATCTATTGGCGATTTCGTTCCAATTCACATTACAAGTAATATTCGTCATGCTAATTACATTGCCGGTTGCCAAATTGCATTATCTCTTATAGTTTCCGAGATATGGACTATCGATAATTTACACCTTAGGCTCTGCTTCTAACTTGGCCCCGAATTTTAAAACGGTCTTTTCTATTGGCGATTTCGTTCCAATTCACATTCCAAGTAATATTCGGCATGCTAATTACATTGCCGGTTGCCAAATTGCATTATCTCTTATAGTTTCCGAGATATGGACTATCGATAATTTACACCTTAGGCTCTGCTTCTAACTTGGGCCCAAATTGTAAAATGGTCTTATCTATTGGCGATTTCGTTCCAATTCACATTCAAAGTAATATTCGGCATGCTAATTACATTGCCGGTTGCTAAATTGCATTATCTCTTATAGTTTCCCAGATATGGACTATCGATAATTTACACCTTAGGCTCTGCTTCTAACTTGGGCCCAAATTGTAAAATGGTCTTATCTATTGGCGATTTCGTTCCAATTCACTCTCCAAGTAATATTCGGCATGCTAATTACATTGCCGGTTGCCAAATTGCATTATCTCTTATAGTTTCCGAGATATGGACTATCGATAATTTACACCTTAGGCTCTGCTTCTAACTTGGGCCCAAATTGTAAAATGGTCTTATCTATTGGCGATTTCGTTCCAATTCACATTCCAAGTAATATTCGGCATGCTAATTACATTGCCGGTGGCCAAGTTGCATTATCTCTTATAGTTTCCGAGGTATGGACTATCGATAATTTACACCCTAGGATCTGCTTCTAACTTGGGCCCAAATTGTAAAATGGTCTTATCTATTGGCGATTTCGTTCCAATTCACATTCCAAGTAATATTCTGCATGCTAATTACATTGCCGGTTGCCAAATTGCATTATCTCTTATAGTTTCCGAGATATGGACTATCGATAATTTACACCTTAGGCTCTGCTTCTAACTTGGGCCCAAATTGTAAAATGGTCTTATCTATTGGCGATTTCGTTCCAATTCACATTCCAAGTAATATTCGGCATTGTAATTACATTGCCGTTTGCCAAATTGAATTATCTCTTATAGTTTCCGAGATATGGACTATCGATAATTTACACCTTAGGCTCTGCTTCTAACTTGGGCCCAAATTGTAAAATGGTCTTATCTATTGGCGATTTCGTTC
Source organism: Rhynchophorus ferrugineus (assembly GCF_030347505.1). Classification (NCBI taxonomy): domain Eukaryota; kingdom Metazoa; phylum Arthropoda; class Insecta; order Coleoptera; family Curculionidae; genus Rhynchophorus; species Rhynchophorus ferrugineus. Next base: position 418,125 of record NW_027472622.1, read on the forward strand.
CAATTCACATTCCAAGTAATATTCGTCATGCTAATTACATTGCCGGTTGCCAAATTGCATTATCTCTTATAGTTTCCGAGATATGGACTATCGATAATTTACACCTTAGGCTCTGCTTCTAACTTGGCCCCAAATTTTAAAATGGTCTTATCTATTGGCGATTTCGTTCCAATTCACATTCCAAGTAATATTCGGCATGCTAATTACATTGCCGGTTGCCAAATTGCATTATCTCTTATAGTTTCCGAGATATGGACTATCGATAATTTACACCTTAGGCTCTGCTTCTAACTTGGGCCCAAATTGTAAAATGGTCTTATCTATTGGCGATTTCGTTCCAATTCACATTCAAAGTAATATTCGGCATGCTAATTACATTGCCGGTTGCCAAATTGCATTATCTCTTATAGTTTCCGAGATATGGACTATCGATAGTTTACACCTTAGGCTCTGCTTCTAACTTGGGCCCAAATTGTAAAATGGTCTTATCTATTGGCGATTTCGTTCCAATTCACATTCCAAGTAATATTCGGCATGCTAATTACATTGCCGGTTGCCAAATTGCATTATCTCTTATAGTTTCCGAGATATGGACTATCGATAATTTACACCTTAGGCTCTGCTTCTAACTTGGGCCCAAATTGTAAAATGGTCTTATCTATTGGCGATTTCGTTCCAATTCACATTCCAAGTAATATTCGGCATGCTAATTACATTGCCGGTGGCCAAGTTGCATTATCTCTTATAGTTTCCGAGGTATGGACTATCGATAATTTACACCCTAGGATCTGCTTCTAACTTGGGCCCAAATTGTAAAATGGTCTTATCTATTGGCGATTTCGTTCCAATTCACATTCCAAGTAATATTCGGCATGCTAATTACATTGCCGGTTGCCAAATTGCATTATCTCTTATAGTTTCCGAGATATGGACTATCGATAATTTACACCTTAGGCTCTGCTTCTAACTTGGGCCCAAATTGTAAAATGGTCTTATCTATTGGCGATTTCGTTCCAATTCACATTCCAAGTAATATTCGGCATGCTAATTACATTGCCGGTGGCCAAGTTGCATTATCTCTTATAGTTTCCGAGGTATGGACTATCGATAATTTACACCCTAGGCTCTGCTTCTAACTTGGGCCCAAATTGTAAAATGGTCTTATCTATTGGCGATTTCGTTCCAATTCACATTCCAAGTAATATTCGGCATGCTAATTACATTGCCGGTTGCCAAATTGCATTATCTCTTATAGTTTCCGAGATATGGACTATCGATAATTTACACCTTAGGCTCTGCTTCTAACTTAGGCCCAAATTGTAAAATGGTCTTATCTATTGGCGATTTCGTTCCAATTCACATTCCAAGTAATATTCGGCATGCTAATTACATTGCCGGTTGCCAAATTGAATTATCTCTTATAGTTTCCGAGATATGGACTATCGATAATTTACACCTTAGGCTCTGCTTCTAACTTGGGCCCAAATTGTAAAATGGTCTTATCTATTGGCGATTTCGTTCCAATTCACATTACAAGTAATATTCGTCATGCTAATTACATTGCCGGTTGCCAAATTGCATTATCTCTTATAGTTTCCGAGATATGGACTATCGATAATTTACACCTTAGGCTCTGCTTCTAACTTGGCCCCAAATTTTAAAACGGTCTTTTCTATTGGCGATTTCGTTCCAATTCACATTCCAAGTAATATTCGGCATGCTAATTACATTGCCGGTTGCCAAATTGCATTATCTCTTATAGTTTCCGAGATATGGACTATCGATAATTTACACCTTAGGCTCTGCTTCTAACTTGGGCCCAAATTGTAAAATGGTCTTATCTATTGGCGATTTCGTTCCAATTCACATTCAAAGTAATATTCGGCATGCTAATTACATTGCCGGTTGCTAAATTGCATTATCTCATATAGTTTCCCAGATATGGACTATCGATAATTTACACCTTAGGCTCTGCTTCTAACTTGGGCCCAAATTGTAAAATGGTCTTATCTATTGGCGATTTCGTTCCAATTCACATTCCAAGTAATATTCGGCATGCTAATTACATTGCCGGTTGCCAAATTGCATTATCTCTTATAGTTTCCGAGATATGGACTATCGATAATTTACACCTTAGGCTCTGCTTCTAACTTGGGCCCAAATTGTAAAATGGTCTTATCTATTGGCGATTTCGTTCCAATTCACATTCCAAGTAACATTCGGCATGCTAATTACATTGCCGGTGGCCAAGTTGCATTATCTCTTATAGTTTCCGAGGTATGGACTATCGATAATTTACACCCTAGGATCTGCTTCTAACTTGGGCCCAAATTGTAAAATGGTCTTATCTATTGGCGATTTCGTTCCAATTCACATTCCAAGTAATATTCTGCATGCTAATTACATTGCCGGTTGCCAAATTGCATTATCTCTTATAGTTTCCGAGATATGGACTATCGATAATTTACACCTTAGGCTCTGCTTCTAACTTGGGCCCAAATTGTAAAATGGTCTTATCTATTGGCGATTTCGTTCCAATTCACATTCCAAGTAATATTCGGCATTGTAATTACATTGCCGTTTGCCAAATTGAATTATCTCTTATAGTTTCCGAGATATGGACTATCGATAATTTACACCTTAGGCTCTGCTTCTAACTTGGGCCCAAATTGTAAAATGGTCTTATCTATTGGCGATTTCGTTCCAATTCACATTCCAAGTAATATTCGTCATGCTAATTACATTGCCGGTTGCCAAATTGCATTATCTCTTATAGTTTCCGAGATATGGACTATCGATAATTTACACCTTAGGCTCTGCTTCTAACTTGGCCCCAAATTTTAAAATGGTCTTATCTATTGGCGATTTCGTTCCAATTCACATTCCAAGTAATATTCGGCATGCTAATTACATTGCCGGTTGCCAAATTGCATTATCTCTTATAGTTTCCGAGATATGGACTATCGATAATTTACACCTTAGGCTCTGCTTCTAACTTGGGCCCAAATTGTAAAATGGTCTTATCTATTGGCGATTTCGTTCCAATTCACATTCAAAGTAATATTCGGCATGCTAATTACATTGCCGGTTGCCAAATTGCATTATCTCTTATAGTTTCCGAGATATGGACTATCGATAGTTTACACCTTAGGCTCTGCTTCTAACTTGGGCCCAAATTGTAAAATGGTCTTATCTATTGGCGATTTCGTTCCAATTCACATTCCAAGTAATATTCGGCATGCTAATTACATTGCCGGTTGCCAAATTGCATTATCTCTTATAGTTTCCGAGATATGGACTATCGATAATTTACACCTTAGGCTCTGCTTCTAACTTGGGCCCAAATTGTAAAATGGTCTTATCTATTGGCGATTTCGTTCCAATTCACATTCCAAGTAATATTCGGCATGCTAATTACATTGCCGGTGGCCAAGTTGCATTATCTCTTATAGTTTCCGAGATATGGACTATCGATAATTTACACCTTAGGCTCTGCTTCTAACTTGGGCCCAAATTGTAAAATGGTCTTATCTATTGGCGATTTCGTTCCAATTCACATTCCAAGTAATATTCGGCATGCTAATTACATTGCCGGTTGCCAAATTGCATTATCTCTTATAGTTTCCGAGATATGGACTATCGATAATTTACACCTTAGGCTCTGCTTCTAACTTGGGCCCAAATTGTAAAATGGTCTTATCTATTGGCGATTTCGTTCCAATTCACATTCAAAGTAATATTCGGCATGCTAATTACATTGCCGGTTGCCAAATTGCATTATCTCTTATAGTTTCCGAGATATGGACTATCGATAGTTTACACCTTAGGCTCTGCTTCTAACTTGGGCCCAAATTGTAAAATGGTCTTATCTATTGGCAATTTCGTTCCAATTCACATTCCAAGTAATATTCGGCATGCTAATTACATTGCCGGTTGCCAAATTGCATTATCTCTTATAGTTTCCGAGATATGGACTATCGATAATTTACACCTTAGGCTCTGCTTCTAACTTGGGCCCAAATTGTAAAATGGTCTTATCTATTGGCGATTTCGTTCCAATTCACATTCCAAGTAATATTCGGCATGCTAATTACATTGCCGGTGGCCAAGTTGCATTATCTCTTATAGTTTCCGAGGTATGGACTATCGATAATTTACACCCTAGGATCTGCTTCTAACTTGGGCCCAAATTGTAAAATGGTCTTATCTATTGGCGATTTCGTTCCAATTCACATTCCAAGTAATATTCGGCATGCTAATTACATTGCCGGTTGCCAAATTGCATTATCTCTTATAGTTTCCGAGATATGGACTATCGATAATTTACACCTTAGGCTCTGCTTCTAACTTGGGCCCAAATTGTAAAATGGTCTTATCTATTGGCGATTTCGTTCCAATTCACATTCCAAGTAATATTCGGCATGCTAATTACATTGCCGGTGGCCAAGTTGCATTATCTCTTATAGTTTCCGAGGTATGGACTATCGATAATTTACACCCTAGGCTCTGCTTCTAACTTGGGCCCAAATTGTAAAATGGTCTTATCTATTGGCGATTTCGTTCCAATTCACATTCCAAGTAATATTCGGCATGCTAATTACATTGCCGGTTGCCAAATTGCATTATCTCTTATAGTTTCCGAGATATGGACTATCGATAATTTACACCTTAGGCTCTGCTTCTAACTTAGGCCCAAATTGTAAAATGGTCTTATCTATTGGCGATTTCGTTCCAATTCACATTCCAAGTAATATTCGGCATGCTAATTACATTGCCGGTTGCCAAATTGAATTATCTCTTATAGTTTCCGAGATATGGACTATCGATAATTTACACCTTAGGCTCTGCTTCTAACTTGGGCCCAAATTGTAAAATGGTCTTATCTATTGGCGATTTCGTTCCAATTCACATTACAAGTAATATTCGTCATGCTAATTACATTGCCGGTTGCCAAATTGCATTATCTCTTATAGTTTCCGAGATATGGACTATCGATAATTTACACCTTAGGCTCTGCTTCTAACTTGGCCCCAAATTTTAAAACGGTCTTTTCTATTGGCGATTTCGTTCCAATTCACATTCCAAGTAATATTCGGCATGCTAATTACATTGCCGGTTGCCAAATTGCATTATCTCTTATAGTTTCCGAGATATGGACTATCGATAATTTACACCTTAGGCTCTGCTTCTAACTTGGGCCCAAATTGTAAAATGGTCTTATCTATTGGCGATTTCGTTCCAATTCACATTCAAAGTAATATTCGGCATGCTAATTACATTGCCGGTTGCTAAATTGCATTATCTCTTATAGTTTCCCAGATATGGACTATCGATAATTTACACCTTAGGCTCTGCTTCTAACTTGGGCCCAAATTGTAAAATGGTCTTATCTATTGGCGATTTCGTTCCAATTCACATTCCAAGTAATATTCGGCATGCTAATTACATTGCCGGTTGCCAAATTGCATTATCTCTTATAGTTTCCGAGATATGGACTATCGATAATTTACACCTTAGGCTCTGCTTCTAACTTGGGCCCAAATTGTAAAATGGTCTTATCTATTGGCGATTTCGTTCCAATTCACATTCCAAGTAACATTCGGCATGCTAATTACATTGCCGGTGGCCAAGTTGCATTATCTCTTATAGTTTCCGAGGTATGGACTATCGATAATTTACACCCTAGGATCTGCTTCTAACTTGGGCCCAAATTGTAAAATGGTCTTATCTATTGGCGATTTCGTTCCAATTCACATTCCAAGTAATATTCTGCATGCTAATTACATTGCCGGTTGCCAAATTGCATTATCTCTTATAGTTTCCGAGATATGGACTATCGATAATTTACACCTTAGGCTCTGCTTCTAACTTGGGCCCAAATTGTAAAATGGTCTTATCTATTGGCGATTTCGTTCCAATTCACATTCCAAGTAATATTCGGCATTGTAATTACATTGCCGTTTGCCAAATTGAATTATCTCTTATAGTTTCCGAGATATGGACTATCGATAATTTACACCTTAGGCTCTGCTTCTAACTTGGGCCCAAATTGTAAAATGGTCTTATCTATTGGCGATTTCGTTCCAATTCACATTCCAAGTAATATTCGTCATGCTAATTACATTGCCGGTTGCCAAATTGCATTATCTCTTATAGTTTCCGAGATATGGACTATCGATAATTTACACCTTAGGCTCTGCTTCTAACTTGGCCCCAAATTTTAAAATGGTCTTATCTATTGGCGATTTCGTTCCAATTCACATTCCAAGTAATATTCGGCATGCTAATTACATTGCCGGTTGCCAAATTGCATTATCTCTTATAGTTTCCGAGATATGGACTATCGATAATTTACACCTTAGGCTCTGCTTCTAACTTGGGCCCAAATTGTAAAATGGTCTTATCTATTGGCGATTTCGTTCCAATTCACATTCAAAGTAATATTCGGCATGCTAATTACATTGCCGGTTGCCAAATTGCATTATCTCTTATAGTTTCCGAGATATGGACTATCGATAGTTTACACCTTAGGCTCTGCTTCTAACTTGGGCCCAAATTGTAAAATGGTCTTATCTATTGGCGATTTCGTTCCAATTCACATTCCAAGTAATATTCGGCATGCTAATTACATTGCCGGTTGCCAAATTGCATTATCTCTTATAGTTTCCGAGATATGGACTATCGATAATTTACACCTTAGGCTCTGCTTCTAACTTGGGCCCAAATTGTAAAATGGTCTTATCTATTGGCGATTTCGTTCCAATTCACATTCCAAGTAATATTCGGCATGCTAATTACATTGCCGGTGGCCAAGTTGCATTATCTCTTATAGTTTCCGAGGTATGGACTATCGATAATTTACACCCTAGGATCTGCTTCTAACTTGGGCCCAAATTGTAAAATGGTCTTATCTATTGGCGATTTCGTTCCAATTCACATTCCAAGTAATATTCGGCATGCTAATTACATTGCCGGTTGCCAAATTGCATTATCTCTTATAGTTTCCGAGATATGGACTATCGATAATTTACACCTTAGGCTCTGCTTCTAACTTGGGCCCAAATTGTAAAATGGTCTTATCTATTGGCGATTTCGTTCCAATTCACATTCCAAGTAATATTCGGCATGCTAATTACATTGCCGGTGGCCAAGTTGCATTATCTCTTATAGTTTCCGAGGTATGGACTATCGATAATTTACACCCTAGGCTCTGCTTCTAACTTGGGCCCAAATTGTAAAATGGTCTTATCTATTGGCGATTTCGTTCCAATTCACATTCCAAGTAATATTCGGCATGCTAATTACATTGCCGGTTGCCAAATTGCATTATCTCTTATAGTTTCCGAGATATCGACTATCGATAATTTACACCTTAGGCTCTGCTTCTAACTTAGGCCCAAATTGTAAAATGGCCTTATCTATTGGCGATTTCGTTCCAATTCACATTCCAAGTAATATTCGGCATGCTAATTACATTGCCGGTTGCCAAATTGAATTATCTCTTATAGTTTCCGAGATATGGACTATCGATAATTTACACCTTAGGCTCTGCTTCTAACTTGGGCCCAAATTGTAAAATGGTCTTATCTATTGGCGATTTCGTTCCAATTCACATTACAAGTAATATTCGTCATGCTAATTACATTGCCGGTTGCCAAATTGCATTATCTCTTATAGTTTCCGAGATATGGACTATCGATAATTTACACCTTAGGCTCTGCTTCTAACTTGGCCCCAAATTTTAAAACGGTCTTTTCTATTGGCGATTTCGTTCCAATTCACATTCCAAGTAATATTCGGCATGCTAATTACATTGCCGGTTGCCAAATTGCATTATCTCTTATAGTTTCCGAGATATGGACTATCGATAATTTACACCTTAGGCTCTGCTTCTAACTTGGGCCCAAATTGTAAAATGGTCTTATCTATTGGCGATTTCGTTCCAATTCACATTCAAAGTAATATTCGGCATGCTAATTACATTGCCGGTTGCTAAATTGCATTATCTCTTATAGTTTCCCAGATATGGACTATCGATAATTTACACCTTAGGCTCTGCTTCTAACTTGGGCCCAAATTGTAAAATGGTCTTATCTATTGGCGATTTCGTTCCAATTCACATTCCAAGTAATATTCGGCATGCTAATTACATTGCCGGTTGCCAAATTGCATTATCTCTTATAGTTTCCGAGATATGGACTATCGATAATTTACACCTTAGGCTCTGCTTCTAACTTGGGCCCAAATTGTAAAATGGTCTTATCTATTGGCGATTTCGTTCCAATTCACATTCCAAGTAATATTCGGCATGCTAATTACATTGCCGGTGGCCAAGTTGCATTATCTCTTATAGTTTCCGAGGTATGGACTATCGATAATTTACACCCTAGGATCTGCTTCTAACTTGGGCCCAAATTGTAAAATGGTCTTATCTATTGGCGATTTCGTTCCAATTCACATTCCAAGTAATATTCTGCATGCTAATTACATTGCCGGTTGCCAAATTGCATTATCTCTTATAGTTTCCGAGATATGGACTATCGATAATTTACACCTTAGGCTCTGCTTCTAACTTGGGCCCAAATTGTAAAATGGTCTTATCTATTGGCGATTTCGTTCCAATTCACATTCCAAGTAATATTCGGCATTGTAATTACATTGCCGTTTGCCAAATTGAATTATCTCTTATAGTTTCCGAGATATGGACTATCGATAATTTACACCTTAGGCTCTGCTTCTAACTTGGGCCCAAATTGTAAAATGGTCTTATCTATTGGCGATTTCGTTCCAATTCACATTCCAAGTAATATTCGTCATGCTAATTACATTGCCGGTTGCCAAATTGCATTATCTCTTATAGTTTCCGAGATATGGACTATCGATAATTTACACCTTAGGCTCTGCTTCTAACTTGGCCCCAAATTTTAAAATGGTCTTATCTATTGGCGATTTCGTTCCAATTCACATTCCAAGTAATATTCGGCATGCTAATTACATTGCCGGTTGCCAAATTGCATTATCTCTTATAGTTTCCGAGATATGGACTATCGATAATTTACACCTTAGGCTCTGCTTCTAACTTGGGCCCAAATTGTAAAATGGTCTTATCTATTGGCGATTTCGTTCCAATTCACATTCAAAGTAATATTCGGCATGCTAATTACATTGCCGGTTGCCAAATTGCATTATCTCTTATAGTTTCCGAGATATGGACTATCGATAGTTTACACCTTAGGCTCTGCTTCTAACTTGGGCCCAAATTGTAAAATGGTCTTATCTATTGGCGATTTCGTTCCAATTCACATTCCAAGTAATATTCGGCATGCTAATTACATTGCCGGTTGCCAAATTGCATTATCACTTATAGTTTCCGAGATATGGACTATCGATAATTTACACCTTAGGCTCTGCTTCTAACTTGGGCCCAAATTGTAAAATGGTCTTATCTATTGGCGATTTCGTTCCAATTCACATTCCAAGTAATATTCGGCATGCTCATTACATTGCCGGTGGCCAAGTTGCATTATCTCTTATAGTTTCCGAGGTATGGACTATCGATAATTTACACCCTAGGATCTGCTTCTAACTTGGGCCCAAATTGTAAAATGGTCTTATCTATTGGCGATTTCGTTCCAATTCACATTCCAAGTAATATTCGGCATGCTAATTACATTGCCGGTTGCCAAATTGCATTATCTCTTATAGTTTCCGAGATATGGACTATCGATAATTTACACCTTAGGCTCTGCTTCTAACTTGGGCCCAAATTGTAAAATGGTCTTATCTATTGGCGATTTCGTTCCAATTCACATTCCAAGTAATATTCGGCATGCTAATTACATTGCCGGTGGCCAAGTTGCATTATCTCTTATAGTTTCCGAGGTATGGACTATCGATAATTTACACCCTAGGCTCTGCTTCTAACTTGGGCCCAAATTGTAAAATGGTCTTATCTATTGGCGATTTCGTTCCAATTCACATTCCAAGTAATATTCGGCATGCTAATTACATTGCCGGTTGCCAAATTGCATTATCTCTTATAGTTTCCGACATATGGACTATCGATAATTTACACCTTAGGCTCTGCTTCTAACTTAGGCCCAAATTGTAAAATGGTCTTATCTATTGGCGATTTCGTTCCAATTCACATTCCAAGTAATATTCGGCATGCTAATTACATTGCCGGTTGCCAAATTGAATTATCTCTTATAGTTTCCGAGATATGGACTATCGATAATTTACACCTTAGGCTCTGCTTCTAACTTGGGCCCAAATTGTAAAATGGTCTTATCTATTGGCGATTTCGTTCCAATTCACATTACAAGTAATATTCGTCATGCTAATTACATTGCCGGTTGCTAAATTGCATTATCTCTTATAGTTTCCGAGATATGGACTATCGATAATTTACACCTTAGGCTCTGCTTCTAACTTGGCCCCAAATTTTAAAACGGTCTTTTCTATTGGCCATTTCGTTCCAATTCACATTCCAAGTAATATTCGGCATGCTAATTACATTGCCGGTTGCCAAATTGCATTATCTCTTATAGTTTCCGAGATATGGACTATCGATAATTTACACCTTAGGCTCTGCTTCTAACTTGGGCCCAAATTGTAAAATGGTCTTATCTATTGGCGATTTCGTTCCAATTCACATTCAAAGTAATATTCGGCATGCTAATTACATTGCCGGTTGCTAAATTGCATTATCTCTTATAGTTTCCCAGATATGGACTATCGATAATTTACACCTTAGGCTCTGCTTCTAACTTGGGCCCAAATTGTAAAATGGTCTTATCTATTGGCGATTTCGTTCCAATTCACATTCCAAGTAATATTCGGCATGCTAATTACATTGCCGGTTGCCAAATTGCATTATCTCTTATAGTTTCCGAGATATGGACTATCGATAATTTACACCTTAGGCTCTGCTTCTAACTTGGGCCCAAATTGTAAAATGGTCTTATCTATTGGCGATTTCGTTCCAATTCACATTCCAAGTAATATTCGGCATGCTAATTACATTGCCGGTGGCCAAGTTGCATTATCTCTTATAGTTTCCGAGGTATGGACTATCGATAATTTACACCCTAGGATCTGCTTCTAACTTGGGCCCAAATTGTAAAATGGTCTTATCTATTGGCGATTTCGTTCCAATTCACATTCCAAGTAATATTCTGCATGCTAATTACATTGCCGGTTGCCAAATTGCATTATCTCTTATAGTTTCCGAGATATGGACTATCGATAATTTACACCTTAGGCTCTGCTTCTAACTTGGGCCCAAATTGTAAAATGGTCTTATCTATTGGCGATTTCGTTCCAATTCACATTCCAAGTAATATTCGGCATTGTAATTACATTGCCGTTTGCCAAATTGAATTATCTCTTATAGTTTCCGAGATATGGACTATCGATAATTTACACCTTAGGCTCTGCTTCTAACTTGGGCCCAAATTGTAAAATGGTCTTATCTATTGGCGATTTCGTTCCAATTCACATTCCAAGTAATATTCGTCATGCTAATTACATTGCCGGTTTCCAAATTGCATTATCTCTTATAGTTTCCGAGATATGGACTATCGATAATTTACACCTTAGGCTCTGCTTCTAACTTGGCCCCAAATTTTAAAATGGTCTTATCTATTGGCGATTTCGTTCCAATTCACATTCCAAGTAATATTCGGCATGCTAATTACATTGCCGGTTGCCAAATTGCATTATCTCTTATAGTTTCCGAGATATGGACTATCGATAATTTACACCTTAGGCTCTGCTTCTAACTTGGGCCCAAATTGTAAAATGGTCTTATCTATTGGCGATTTCGTTCCAATTCACATTCAAAGTAATATTCGGCATGCTAATTACATTGCCGGTTGCCAAATTGCATTATCTCTTATAGTTTCCGAGATATGGACTATCGATAGTTTACACCTTGTACTCTGCTTCTAACTTGGGCCCAAATTGTAAAATGGTCTTATCTATTGGCGATTTCGTTCCAATTCACATTCCAAGTAATATTCGGCATGCTAATTACATTGCCGGTTGCCAAATTGCATTATCTCTTATAGTTTCCGAGATATGGACTATCGATAATTTACACCTTAGGCTCTGCTTCTAACTTGGGCCCAAATTGTAAAATGGTCTTATCTATTGGCGATTTCGTTCCAATTCACATTCCAAGTAATATTCGGCATGCTAATTACATTGCCGGTGGCCAAGTTGCATTATCTCTTATAGTTTCCGAGGTATGGACTATCGATAATTTACACCCTAGGATCTGCTTCTAACTTGGGCCCAAATTGTAAAATGGTCTTATCTATTGGCGATTTCGTTCCAATTCACATTCCAAGTAATATTCGGCATGCTAATTACATTGCCGGTTGCCAAATTGCATTATCTCTTATAGTTTCCGAGATATGGACTATCGATAATTTACACCTTAGGCTCTGCTTCTAACTTGGGCCCAAATTGTAAAATGGTCTTATCTATTGGCGATTTCGTTCCAATTCACATTCCAAGTAATATTCGGCATGCTAATTACATTGCCGGTGGCCAAGTTGCATTATCTCTTATAGTCTCCGAGGTATGGACTATCGATAATTTACACCCTAGGCTCTGCTTCTAACTTGGGCCCAAATTGTAAAATGGTCTTATCTATTGGCGATTTCGTTCCAATTCACATTCCAAGTAATATTCGGCATGCTAATTACATTGCCGGTTGCCAAATTGCATTATCTCTTATAGTTTCCGAGATATGGACTATCGATAATTTACACCTTAGGCTCTGCTTCTAACTTAGGCCCAAATTGTAAAATGGTCTTATCTATTGGCGATTTCGTTCCAATTCACATTCCAAGTAATATTCGGCATGCTAATTACATTGCCGGTTGCCAAATTGAATTATCTCTTATAGTTTCCGAGATATGGACTATCGATAATTTACACCTTAGGCTCTGCTTCTAACTTGGGCCCAAATTGTAAAATGGTCTTATCTATTGGCGATTTCGTTCCAATTCACATTACAAGTAATATTCGTCATGCTAATTACATTGCCGGTTGCCAAATTGCATTATCTCTTATAGTTTCCGAGATATGGACTATCGATAATTTACACCTTAGGCTCTGCTTCTAACTTGGGCCCAAATTGTAAAATGGTCTTATCTATTGGCGATTTCGTTCCAATTCACATTCAAAGTAATATTCGGCATGCTAATTACATTGCCGGTTGCTAAATTACATTATCTCTTATAGTTTCCCAGATATGGACTATCGATAATTTACACCTTAGGCTCTGCTTCTAACTTGGGCCCAAATTGTAAAATGGTCTTATCTATTGGCGATTTCGTTCCAATTCACATTCCAAGTAATATTCGGCATGCTAATTACATTGCCGGTTGCCAAATTGCATTATCTCTTATAGTTTCCGAGATATGGACTATCGATAATTTACACCTTAGGCTCTGCTTCTAACTTGGGCCCAAATTGTAAAATGGTCTTATCTATTGGCGATTTCGTTCCAATTCACATTCCAAGTAATATTCGGCATGCTAATTACATTGCCGGTGGCCAAGTTGCATTATCTCTTATAGTTTCCGAGGTATGGACTATCGATAATTTACACCCTAGGATCTGCTTCTAACTTGGGCCCAAATTGTAAAATGGTCTTATCTATTGGCGATTTCGTTCCAATTCACATTCCAAGTAATATTCTGCATGCTAATTACATTGCCGGTTGCCAAATTGCATTATCTCTTATAGTTTCCGAGATATGGACTATCGATAATTTACACCTTAGGCTCTGCTTCTAACTTGGGCCCAAATTGTAAAATGGTCTTATCTATTGGCGATTTCGTTCCAATTCACATTCCAAGTAATATTCGGCATTGTAATTACATTGCCGTTTGCCAAATTGAATTATCTCTTATAGTTTCCGAGATATGGACTATCGATAATTTACACCTTAGGCTCTGCTTCTAACTTGGGCCCAAATTGTAAAATGGTCTTATCTATTGGCGATTTCGTTCCAATTCACATTCCAAGTAATATTCGTCATGCTAATTACATTGCCGGTTGCCAAATTGCATTATCTCTTATAGTTTCCGAGATATGGACTATCGATAATTTACACCTTAGGCTCTGCTTCTAACTTGGCCCCAAATTTTAAAATGGTCTTATCTATTGGCGATTTCGTTCCAATTCACATTCCAAGTAATATTCGGCATGCTAATTACATTGCCGGTTGCCAAATTGCATTATCTCTTATAGTTTCCGAGATATGGACTATCGATAATTTACACCTTAGGCTCTGCTTCTAACTTGGGCCCAAATTGTAAAATGGTCTTATCTATTGGCGATTTCGTTCCAATTCACATTCAAAGTAATATTCGGCATGCTAATTACATTGCCGGTTGCCAAATTGCATTATCTCTTATAGTTTCCGAGATATGGACTATCGATAGTTTACACCTTAGGCTCTGCTTCTAACTTGGGCCCAAATTGTAAAATGGTCTTATCTATTGGCGATTTCGTTCCAATTCACATTCCAAGTAATATTCGGCATGCTAATTACATTGCCGGTTGCCAAATTGCATTATCTCTTATAGTTTCCGAGATATGGACTATCGATAATTTACACCTTAGGCTCTGCTTCTAACTTGGGCCCAAATTGTAAAATGGTCTTATCTATTGGCGATTTCGTTCCAATTCACATTCCAAGTAATATTCGGCATGCTAATTACATTGCCGGTGGCAAAGTTGCATTATCTCTTATAGTTTCCGAGGTATGGACTATCGATAATTTACACCCTAGGCTCTGCTTCTAACTTGGGCCCAAATTGTAAAATGGTCTTATCTATTGGCGATTTCGTTCCAATTCACATTCCAAGTAATATTCGGCATGCTAATTACATTGCCGGTTGCCAAATTGCATTATCTCTTATAGTTTCCGAGATATGGACTATCGATAATTTACACCTTAGGCTCTGCTTCTAACTTAGGCCCAAATTGTAAAATGGCCTTATCTATTGGCGATTTCGTTCCAATTCACATTCCAAGTAATATTCGGCATGCTAATTACATTGCCGGTTGCCAAATTGAATTATCTCTTATAGTTTCCGAGATATGGACTATCGATAATTTACACCTTAGGCTCTGCTTCTAACTTGGGCCCAAATTGTAAAATGGTCTTATCTATTGGCGATTTCGTTCCAATTCACATTCAAAGTAATATTCGGCATGCTAATTACATTGCCGGTTGCTAAATTGCATTATCTCTTATAGTTTCCCAGATATGGACTATCGATAATTTACACCTTAGGCTCTGCTTCTAACTTGGGCCCAAATTGTAAAATGGTCTTATCTATTGGCGATTTCGTTCCAATTCACATTCCAAGTAATATTCGGCATGCTAATTACATTGCCGGTTGCCAAATTGCATTATCTCTTATAGTTTCCGAGATATGGACTATCGATAATTTACACCTTAGGCTCTGCTTCTAACTTGGGCCCAAATTGTAAAATGGTCTTATCTATTGGCGATTTCGTTCCAATTCACATTCCAAGTAATATTCGGCATGCTAATTACATTGCCGGTGGCCAAGTTGCATTATCTCTTATAGTTTCCGAGGTATGGACTATCGATAATTTACACCCTAGGATCTGCTTCTAACTTGGGCCCAAATTGTAAAATGGTCTTATCTATTGGCGATTTCGTTCCAATTCACATTCCAAGTAATATTCTGCATGCTAATTACATTGCCGGTTGCCAAATTGCATTATCTCTTATAGTTTCCGAGATATGGACTATCGATAATTTACACCTTAGGCTCTGCTTCTAACTTGGGCCCAAATTGTAAAATGGTCTTATCTATTGGCGATTTCGTTCCAATTCACATTCCAAGTAATATTCGGCATTGTAATTACATTGCCGTTTGCCAAATTGAATTATCTCTTATAGTTTCCGAGATATGGACTATCGATAATTTACACCTTAGGCTCTGCTTCTAACTTGGGCCCAAATTGTAAAATGGTCTTATCTATTGGCGATTTCGTTCCAATTCACATTCCAAGTAATATTCGTCATGCTAATTACATTGCCGGTTTCCAAATTGCATTATCTCTTATAGTTTCCGAGATATGGACTATCGATAATTTACACCTTAGGCTCTGCTTCTAACTTGGCCCCAAATTTTAAAATGGTCTTATCTATTGGCGATTTCGTTCCAATTCACATTCCAAGTAATATTCGGCATGCTAATTACATTGCCGGTTGCCAAATTGCATTATCTCTTATAGTTTCCGAGATATGGACTATCGATAATTTACACCTTAGGCTCTGCTTCTAACTTGGGCCCAAATTGTATAATGGTCTTATCTATTGGCGATTTCGTTCCAATTCACATTCAAAGTAATATTCGGCATGCTAATTACATTGCCGGTTGCCAAATTGCATTATCTCTTATAGTTTCCGAGATATGGACTATCGATAGTTTACACCTTAGGCTCTGCTTCTAACTTGGGCCCAAATTGTAAAATGGTCTTATCTATTGGCGATTTCGTTCCAATTCACATTCCAAGTAATATTCGGCATACTAATTACATTGCCGGTTGCCAAATTGCATTATCTCTTATAGTTTCCGAGATATGGACTATCGATAATTTACACCTTAGGCTCTGCTTCTAACTTGGGCCCAAATTGTAAAATGGTCTTATCTATTGGCGATTTCGTTCCAATTCACATTCCAAGTAATATTCGGCATGCTAATTACATTGCCGGTGGCCAAGTTGCATTATCTCTTATAGTTTCCGAGGTATGGACTATCGATAATTTACACCCTAGGATCTGCTTCTAACTTGGGCCCAAATTGTAAAATGGTCTTATCTATTGGCGATTTCGTTCCAATTCACATTCCAAGTAATATTCGGCATGCTAATTACATTGCCGGTTGCCAAATTGCATTATCTCTTATAGTTTCCGAGATATGGACTATCGATAATTTACACCTTAGGCTCTGCTTCTAACTTGGGCCCAAATTGTAAAATGGTCTTATCTATTGGCGATTTCGTTCCAATTCACATTCCAAGTAATATTCGGCATGCTAATTACATTGCCGGTGGCCAAGTTGCATTATCTCTTATAGTTTCCGAGGTATGGACTATCGATAATTTACACCCTAGGCTCTGCTTCTAACTTGGGCCCAAATTGTAAAATGGTCTTATCTATTGGCGATTTCGTTCCAATTCACATTCCAAGTAATATTCGGCATGCTAATTACATTGCCGGTTGCCAAATTGCATTATCTCTTATAGTTTCCGAGATATGGACTATCGATAATTTACACCTTAGGCTCTGCTTCTAACTTAGGCCCAAATTGTAAAATGGTCTTATCTATTGGCGATTTCGTTCCAATTCACATTCCAAGTAATATTCGGCATGCTAATTACATTGCCGGTTGCCAAATTGAATTATCTCTTATAGTTTCCGAGATATGGACTATCGATAATTTACACCTTAGGCTCTGCTTCTAACTTGGGCCCAAATTGTAAAATGGTCTTATCTATTGGCGATTTCGTTCCAATTCACATTACAAGTAATATTCGTCATGCTAATTACATTGCCGGTTGCCAAATTGCATTATCTCTTATAGTTTCCGAGATATGGACTATCGATAATTTACACCTTAGGCTCTGCTTCTAACTTGGCCCCAAATTTTAAAACGGTCTTTTCTATTGGCGATTTCGTTCCAATTCACATTCCAAGTAATATTCGGCATGCTAATTACATTGCCGGTTGCCAAATTGCATTATCTCTTATAGTTTCCGAGATATGGACTATCGATAATTTACACCTTAGGCTCTGCTTCTAACTTGGGCCCAAATTGTAAAATGGTCTTATCTATTGGCGATTTCGTTCCAATTCACATTCAAAGTAATATTCGGCATGCTAATTACATTGCCGGTTAATAATTTACATTATCTCTTATAGTTTCCCAGATATGGACTATCGATAATTTACACCTTAGGCTCTGCTTCTAACTTGGGCCCAAATTGTAAAATGGTCTTATCTATTGGCGATTTCGTTCCAATTCACATTCCAAGTAATATTCGGCATGCTAATTACATTGCCGGTTGCCAAATTGCATTATCTCTTATAGTTTCCGAGATATGGACTATCGATAATTTACACCTTAGGCTCTGCTTCTAACTTGGGCCCAAATTGTAAAATGGTCTTATCTATTGGCGATTTCGTTCCAATTCACATTCCAAGTAATATTCGGCATGCTAATTACATTGCCGGTGGCCAAGTTGCATTATCTCTTATAGTTTCCGAGGTATGGACTATCGATAATTTACACCCTAGGATCTGCTTCTAACTTGGGCCCAAATTGTAAAATGGTCTTATCTATTGGCGATTTCGTTCCAATTCACATTCCAAGTAATATTCTGCATGCTAATTACATTGCCGGTTGCCAAATTGCATTATCTCTTATAGTTTCCGAGATATGGACTATCGATAATTTACACCTTAGGCTCTGCTTCTAACTTGGGCCCAAATTGTAAAATGGTCTTATCTATTGGCGATTTCGTTCCAATTCACATTCCAAGTAATATTCGGCATTGTAATTACATTGCCGTTTGCCAAATTGAATTATCTCTTATAGTTTCCGAGATATGGACTATCGATAATTTACACCTTAGGCTCTGCTTCTAACTTGGGCCCAAATTGTAAAATGGTCTTATCTATTGGCGATTTCGTTCCAATTCACATTCCAAGTAATATTCGTCATGCTAATTACATTGCCGGTTGCCAAATTGCATTATCTCTTATAGTTTCCGAGATATGGACTATCGATAATTTACACCTTAGGCTCTGCTTCTAACTTGGCCCCAAATTTTAAAATGGTCTTATCTATTGGCGATTTCGTTCCAATTCACATTCCAAGTTATATTCGGCATGCTAATTACATTGCCGGTTGCCAAATTGCATTATCTCTTATAGTTTCCGAGATATGGACTATCGATAATTTACACCTTAGGCTCTGCTTCTAACTTGGGCCCAAATTGTAAAATGGTCTTATCTATTGGCGATTTCGTTCCAATTCACATTCAAAGTAATATTCGGCATGCTAATTACATTGCCGGTTGCCAAATTGCATTATCTCTTATAGTTTCCGAGATATGGACTATCGATAGTTTACACCTTAGGCTCTGCTTCTAACTTGGGCCCAAATTGTAAAATGGTCTTATCTATTGGCGATTTCGTTCCAATTCACATTCCAAGTAATATTCGGCATGCTAATTACATTGCCGGTTGCCAAATTGCATTATCTCTTATAGTTTCCGAGATATGGACTATCGATAATTTACACCTTAGGCTCTGCTTCTAACTTGGGCCCAAATTGTAAAATGGTCTTATCTATTGGCGATTTCGTTCCAATTCACATTCCAAGTAATATTCGGCATGCTAATTACATTGCCGGTGGCAAAGTTGCATTATCTCTTATAGTTTCCGAGGTATGGACTATCGATAATTTACACCCTAGGCTCTGCTTCTAACTTGGCCCCAAATTTTAAAACGGTCTTTTCTATTGGCGATTTCGTTCCAATTCACATTCCAAGTAATATTCGGCATGCTAATTACATTGCCGGTTGCCAAATTGCATTATCTCTTATAGTTTCCGAGATATGGACTATCGATAATTTACACCTTAGGCTCTGCTTCTAACTTGGGCCCAAATTGTAAAATGGTCTTATCTATTGGCGATTTCGTTCCAATTCACATTCAAAGTAATATTCGGCATGCTAATTACATTGCCGGTTGCTAAATTGCATTATCTCTTATAGTTTCCCAGATATGGACTATCGATAATTTACACCTTAGGCTCTGCTTCTAACTTGGGCCCAAATTGTAAAATGGTCTTATCTATTGGCGATTTCGTTCCAATTCACATTCCAAGTAATATTCGGCATGCTAATTACATTGCCGGTTGCCAAATTGCATTATCTCTTATAGTTTCCGAGATATGGACTATCGATAATTTACACCATAGGCTCTGCTTCTAACTTGGGCCCAAATTGTAAAATGGTCTTATCTATTGGCGATTTCGTTCCAATTCACATTCCAAGTAATATTCGGCATGCTAATTATATTGCCGGTTGCCAAATTGCATTATCTCTTATAGTTTCCGAGATATGGACTATCGATAATTTACACCTTAGGCTCTGCTTCTAACTTGGGCCCAAATTGTAAAATGGTCTTATCTAATGGCGATTTCGTTCCAATTCACATTCCAAGTAATATTCGGCATGCTAATTACATTGCCGGTGGCCAAGTTGCATTATCTCTTATAGTTTCCGAGGTATGGACTATCGATAATTTACACCCTAGGATCTGCTTCTAACTTGGGCCCAAATTGTAAAATGGTCTTATCTATTGGCGATTTCGTTCCAATTCACATTCCAAGTAATATTCGGCATGCTAATTACATTGCCGGTTGCCAAATTGCATTATCTCTTATAGTTTCCGAGATATGGACTATCGATAATTTACACCTTAGGCTCTGCTTCTAACTTGGGCCCAAATTGTAAAATGGTCTTATCTAATGGCGATTTCGTTCCAATTCACATTCCAAGTAATATTCGGCATGCTAATTACATTGCCGGTGGCCAAGTTGCATTATCTCTTATAGTTTCCGAGGTATGGACTATCGATAATTTACACCCTAGGATCTGCTTCTAACTTGGGCCCAAATTGTAAAATGGTCTTATCTATTGGCGATTTCGTTCCAATTCACATTCCAAGTAATATTCGGCATGCTAATTACATTGCCGGTTGCCAAATTGCATTATCTCTTATAGTTTCCGAGATATGGACTATCGATAATTTACACCTTAGGCTCTGCTTCTAACTTGGGCCCAAATTGTAAAATGGTCTTATCTATTGGCGATTTCGTTCCAATTCACATTCCAAGTAATATTCGGCATGCTAATTACATTGCCGGTTGCTAAATTGCATTATCTCTTATAGTTTCCCAGATATGGACTATCGATAATTTACACCTTAGGCTCTGCTTCTAACTTGGGCCCAAATTGTAAAATGGTCTTATCTATTGGCGATTTCGTTCCGATTCACATTCCAAGTAATATTCGGCATGCAAATTACATTGCCGGTTGCCAAATTGCATTATCTCTTATAGTTTCCGAGATATGGACTATCGATAGTTTACACCTTAGGCTCTGCTTCTAAATTGGGCCCAAATTGTTAAATGGTCTTATCTATTGGCGATTTCGTTCCAATTCACATTCCTAGTAATATTCGGCATGCTAATTACATTGCCGGTTGCCAAATTGCATTATCTCTTATAGTTTCCGAGATATGGACTATCGATAATTTACACCTTAGGCTCTGCTTCTAACTTGGGCCCAAATTGTAAAATGGTCTTATCTATTGGCGATTTTGTTCCAATTCACATTCCAAGTAATATTCTGCATGCTAATTACATTGCCGGTTGCCAAATTGCATTATCTCTTATAGTTTCCGAGATATGGACTATCGATAATTTACACCTTAGGCTCTGTTTCTAACTTGGGCCCAAATTCTTAAATGGTCTTATCTATTGGCGATTTCGTTCCAATTCACATTCCAAGTAATATTCGGCATGCTAATTACATTGCCGGTGGCCAAGTTGCATTATCTCTTATAGTTTACGAGATATGGACTATCGATAATTTACACCTTAGGCTCTGCTTCTAACTTGGGCCCAAATTGTAAAATGGTCTTATCTATTGGCGATTTCGTTCCAATTCACATTCCAAGTAATATTCGGCATGCTAATTACATTGCCGGTTGCCAAATTGCATTATCTCTTATAGTTTCCGAGATATGGACTATCGATAATTTACACCTTAGGCTCTGCTTCTAACTTGGGCCCAAATTGTAAAATGGTCTTATCTATTGGCGATTTCGTTCCAATTCACATTCCAAGTAATATTCGGCATGCTAATTACATTGCCGGTTGCCAAATTGAATTATCTCTTATAGTTTCCGAGATATGGACTATCGATAATTTACACCTTAGGCTCTGCTTCTAACTTGGGCCCAAATTGTAAAATGGTCTTATCTATTGGCGATTTCGTTTCAATTCACATTCCAAGTAATATTCGGCATGGTAATTACATTGCCGGTTGCCAAATTGCATTATCTCTTATAGTTTCCGAGATATGGACTATCGATAATTTACACCTTAGGCTCTGCTTCTAACTTGGGCCCAAATTGTAAAATGGTCTTATCTATTGGCGATTTCGTTCCAATTCACATTCCAAGTAATATTCGGCATGCTAATTACATTGCCGGTTGCCAAATTGCATTATCTCTTATAGTTTCCGAGATATGGACTATCGATAATTTACACCTTAGGCTCTGCTTCTAACTTGAGCCCAAATTGTAAAATGGTCTTATCTATTGGCGATTTCGTTCCAATTCACATTCCAAGTAATATTCGGCATGCTAATTACATTGCCGGTTGCTAAATTGCATTATCTCTTATAGTTTCCCAGATATGGACTATCGATAATTTACACCTTAGGCTCTGCTTCTAACTTGGGCCCAAATTGTAAAATGGTCTTATCTATTGGCGTTTTCGTTCCAATTCACATTCCAAGTAATATTCGGCATGCTAATTACATTGCCGGTTGCCAAATTGCATTATCTCTTATAGTTTCCGAGATATGGACTATCGATAATTTACACCTTAGGCTCTGCTTCTAACTTGGACCCAAATTGTAAAATGGTCTTATCTATTGGCGATTTTCTTCCAATTCACATTCCAAGTAATATTCTGCATGCTAATTACATTGCCGGTTGCCAAATTGCATTATCTCTTATAGTTTCCGAGATATGGACTATCGATAATTTACACCTTAGGCTCTGCTTCTAACTTGGGCCCAAATCCTTAAATGGTCTTATCTATTGGCGATTTCGTTCCAATTCACATTCCAAGTAATATTCGGCATGATAATTACATTGCCGGTGGCCAAGTTGCATTATCTCTTATAGTTTACGAGATATGGACTATCGATAATTTACACCTTAGGCTCTGCTTCTAACTTGGGCCCAAATTGTAAAATGATCTTATCTATTGGCGATTTCGTTCCAATTCACATTCCAAGCAATATTCGGCATGCTAATTACATTGCCGGTTGCCAAATTGCATTATCTCTTATAGTTTCCGAGATATGGACTATCGATAATTTACACCTTAGGCTCTGCTTCTAACTTGGGCCCAAATTGAAAATGGTCTTATCTATTGGCGATTTCGTTAAAATTCACATTCCAAGTAATATTCGGCATGCTAATTACATTGCCAGTGGCCAAGTTGCATTATCTCTTATAATTTCCGAGATATGGACTATCGATAATTTACACCTTAGGCTCTGCTTCTAACTTGGGCCCAAATTGTAAAATGGTCTTATCTATTGGCGATTTCGTTCCAATTCACATTCCAAGTAATATTCGGCATGCTAATTACATTGCCGGTTGCCAAATTGCATTATCTCTTATAGTTTCCGAGATATGGACTATCGATAATTTACACCTTAGGCTCTGCTTCTAACTTGGGCCCAAATTGTAAAATGGTCTTATCTATTGGCGATTTCGTTCCAATTCACGTTCCAAGTAACATTCGGCATGCTAATTACATTGCCAGTTGCCAAATTGCATTATCTCTTATAGTTTCCGAGATATGGACTATCGATAATTTACACCTTAGGCTCTGCTTCTAACTTGGGCCCAAATTGTAAAATGGTCTTATCTATTGGCGATTTCGTTCCAATTCTCATTCCAAGTAATATTCGGCATGCTAATTACATTGCCGGTTGCCAAATTGCATTATCTCTTATAGTTTCCGAGATATGGACTATCGATAATTTACACCTTAGGCTCTGCTTCTAACTTGGGCCCAAATTGTAAAATGGTCTTATCTATTGGCGATTTCGTTCCAATTCACATTTCAAGTAATATTCGGCATGCTAATTACATTGCCGGTTGCCAAATTGCATTATCTCTTATAGTTTCCGAGATATGGACTATCGATAATTTACACCTTAGGCTCTGCTTCTAACTTGGGCCCAAATTGTAAAATCGTCTTATCTATTGGCGATTTCGTTCCAATTCACATTCCAAGTAATATTCGGCATGCTAATTACATTGCCGGTTGCCAAATTGCATTATCTCTTATAGTTTCCGAGATATGGACTATCGATAATTTACACCTTAGGCTCTGCTTCTAACTTGGGCCCAAATTGTAAAATGGTCTTATCTATTGGCGATTTCGTTCCAATTCCCATTCAAAGTAATATTCGGCATGCTAATTACATTGCCGGTTGCTAAATTGCATTATCTCTTATAGTTTCCCAGATATGGACTATCGATAATTTACACCTTAGGCTCTGCTTCTAACTTGGGCCCAAATTGTAAAATGGTCTTATCTATTGGCGATTTCGTTCCGATTCACATTCCAAGTAATATTCGGCATGCAAACTACATTGCCGGTTGCCAAATTGCATTATCTCTTATAGTTTCCGAGATATGGACTATCGATAGTTTACACCTTAGGCTCTGCTTCTAAATTGGGCCCAAATTGTTAAATGGTCTTATCTATTGGCGATTTCGTTCCAATTCACATTCCAAGTAATATTCGGCATGCTAATTACATTTCCGGTGGCCAAGTTGCATTATCTCTTATAGTTTACGAGATATGGACTATCGATAATTTACACCTTAGGCTCTGCTTCTAACTTGGGCCCAAATTGTAAAATGGTCTTATCTATTGGCGATTTCGTTCCAATTCACATTCCAAGTAATATTCGGCATGCTAATTACATTGCCGGTTGCCAAATTGCATTATCTCTTATAGTTTCCGAGATATGGACTATCGATAATTTACACCTTAGGCTCTGCTTCTAACTTGGGCCCAAAGGGCGATTTCGTTCCAATTCACATTCCAAGTAATATTCGGCATGCTAATTACATTGCCGGTGGCCAAGTTGCATTATCTCTTATAATTTCCGAGATATGGACTATCGATAATTTACACCTTAGGCTCTGCTTCTAACTTGGGCCCAAATTGTAAAATGGTCTTATCTATTGGCGATTTCGTTCCAATTCACATTCAAAGTAATATTCGGCATGCTAATTACATTGCCGGTTGCCAAATTGCATTATCTCTTATAGTTTCCGAGATATGGACTATCGATAGTTTACACCTTAGGCTCTGCTTCTAACTTGGGCCCAAATTGTAAAATGGTCTTATCTATTGGCGATTTCGTTCCAATTCACATTCCAAGTAATATTCGGCATGCTAATTACATTGCCGGTTGCCAAATTGCATTATCTCTTATAGTTTCCGAGATATGGACTATCGATAATTTACACCTTAGGCTCTGCTTCTAACTTGGGCCCAAATTGTAAAATGGTCTTATCTATTGGCGATTTCGTTCCAATTCACATTCCAAGTAATATTCGGCATGCTAATTACATTGCCGGTGGCAAAGTTGCATTATCTCTTATAGTTTCCGAGGTATGGACTATCGATAATTTACACCCTAGGCTCTGCTTCTAACTTGGCCCCAAATTTTAAAACGGTCTTTTCTATTGGCGATTTCGTTCCAATTCACATTCCAAGTAATATTCGGCATGCTAATTACATTGCCGGTTGCCAAATTGCATTATCTCTTATAGTTTCCGAGATATGGACTATCGATAATTTACACCTTAGGCTCTGCTTCTAACTTGGGCCCAAATTGTAAAATGGTCTTATCTATTGGCGATTTCGTTCCAATTCACATTCCAAGTAATATTCGGCATGCTAATTACATTGCCGGTTGCCAAATTGCATTATCTCTTATAGTTTCCGAGATATGGACTATCGATAATTTACACCTTAGGCTCTGCTTCTAACTTGGGCCCAAATTGTAAAATGGTCTTATCTATTGGCGATTTCGTTCCAATTCACATTCCAAGTAATATTCGGCATGCTAATTACATTGCCGGTTGCCAAATTGAATTATCTCTTATAGTTTCCGAGATATGGACTATCGATAATTTACACCTTAGGCTCTGCTTCTAACTTGGGCCCAAATTGTAAAATGGTCTTATCTTTTGGCGATTTCGTTCCAATTCACATTCCAAGTAATATTCGGCATGCTAATTTCATTGCCGGTTGCCAAATTGCATTATCTCTTATAGTTTCCGAGATATGGACTATCGATAATTTACTCCCTAGGCTCTGCTTCTAACTTGGGCCCAAATTGTAAAATGGTCTTATCTATTGGCGATTTCGTTCCAATTCACATTCCAAGTAATATTCGGCATGCTAATTATATTGCCGGTTGCCAAATTGCATTATCTCTTATAGTTTCCGAGATATGGACTATCGATAATTTACACCTTAGGCTCTGCTTCTAACTTGGGCCCAAATTGTAAAATGGTCTTATCTAATGGCGATTTCGTTCCAATTCACATTCCAAGTAATATTCGGCATGCTAATTACATTGCCGGTGGCCAAGTTGCATTATCTCTTATAGTTTCCGAGGTATGGACTATCGATAATTTACACCCTAGGATCTGCTTCTAACTTGGGCCCAAATTGTAAAATGGTCTTATCTATTGGCGATTTCGTTCCAATTCACATTCCAAGTAATATTCGGCATGCTAATTACATTGCCGGTTGCCAAATTGCATTATCTCTTATAGTTTCCGAGATATGGACTATCGATAATTTACACCTTAGGCTCTGCTTCTAACTTGGGCCCAAATTGTAAAATGGTCTTATCTATTGGCGATTTCGTTCCAATTCACATTCCAAGTAATATTCGGCATGCTAATTACATTGCCGGTTGCTAAATTGCATTATCTCTTATAGTTTCCCAGATATGGACTATCGATAATTTACACCTTAGGCTCTGCTTCTAACTTGGGCCCAAATTGTAAAATGGTCTTATCTATTGGCGATTTCGTTCCGATTCACATTCCAAGTAATATTCGGCATGCAAATTACATTGCCGGTTGCCAAATTGCATTATCTCTTATAGTTTCCGAGATATGGACTATCGATAGTTTACACCTTAGGCTCTGCTTCTAAATTGGGCCCAAATTGTTAAATGGTCTTATCTATTGGCGATTTCGTTCCAATTCACATTCCTAGTAATATTCGGCATGCTAATTACATTGCCGGTTGCCAAATTGCATTATCTCTTATAGTTTCCGAGATATGGACTATCGATAATTTACACCTTAGGCTCTGCTTCTAACTTGGGCCCAAATTGTAAAATGGTCTTATCTATTGGCGATTTTGTTCCAATTCACATTCCAAGTAATATTCTGCATGCTAATTACATTGCCGGTTGCCAAATTGCATTATCTCTTATAGTTTCCGAGATATGGACTATCGATAATTTACACCTTAGGCTCTGTTTCTAACTTGGGCCCAAATTCTTAAATGGTCTTATCTATTGGCGATTTCGTTCCAATTCACATTCCAAGTAATATTCGGCATGCTAATTACATTGCCGGTGGCCAAGTTGCATTATCTCTTATAGTTTACGAGATATGGACTATCGATAATTTACACCTTAGGCTCTGCTTCTAACTTGGGCCCAAATTGTAAAATGGTCTTATCTATTGGCGATTTCGTTCCAATTCACATTCCAAGTAATATTCGGCATGCTAATTACATTGCCGGTTGCCAAATTGCATTATCTCTTATAGTTTCCGAGATATGGACTATCGATAATTTACACCTTAGGCTCTGCTTCTAACTTGGGCCCAAATTGTAAAATGGTCTTATCTATTGGCGATTTCGTTCCAATTCACATTCCAAGTAATATTCGGCATGCTAATTACATTGCCGGTTGCCAAATTGAATTATCTCTTATAGTTTCCGAGATATGGACTATCGATAATTTACACCTTAGGCTCTGCTTCTAACTTGGGCCCAAATTGTAAAATGGTCTTATCTATTGGCGATTTCGTTTCAATTCACATTCCAAGTAATATTCGGCATGGTAATTACATTGCCGGTTGCCAAATTGCATTATCTCTTATAGTTTCCGAGATATGGACTATCGATAATTTACACCTTAGGCTCTGCTTCTAACTTGGGCCCAAATTGTAAAATGGTCTTATCTATTGGCGATTTCGTTCCAATTCACATTCCAAGTAATATTCGGCATGCTAATTACATTGCCGGTTGCCAAATTGCATTATCTCTTATAGTTTCCGAGATATGGACTATCGATAATTTACACCTTAGGCTCTGCTTCTAACTTGAGCCCAAATTGTAAAATGGTCTTATCTATTGGCGATTTCGTTCCAATTCACATTCCAAGTAATATTCGGCATGCTAATTACATTGCCGGTTGCTAAATTGCATTATCTCTTATAGTTTCCCAGATATGGACTATCGATAATTTACACCTTAGGCTCTGCTTCTAACTTGGGCCCAAATTGTAAAATGGTCTTATCTATTGGCGTTTTCGTTCCAATTCACATTCCAAGTAATATTCGGCATGCTAATTACATTGCCGGTTGCCAAATTGCATTATCTCTTATAGTTTCCGAGATATGGACTATCGATAATTTACACCTTAGGCTCTGCTTCTAACTTGGACCCAAATTGTAAAATGGTCTTATCTATTGGCGATTTTCTTCCAATTCACATTCCAAGTAATATTCTGCATGCTAATTACATTGCCGGTTGCCAAATTGCATTATCTCTTATAGTTTCCGAGATATGGACTATCGATAATTTACACCTTAGGCTCTGCTTCTAACTTGGGCCCAAATCCTTAAATGGTCTTATCTATTGGCGATTTCGTTCCAATTCACATTCCAAGTAATATTCGGCATGATAATTACATTGCCGGTGGCCAAGTTGCATTATCTCTTATAGTTTACGAGATATGGACTATCGATAATTTACACCTTAGGCTCTGCTTCTAACTTGGGCCCAAATTGTAAAATGATCTTATCGATTGGCGATTTCGTTCCAATTCACATTCCAAGCAATATTCGGCATGCTAATTACATTGCCGGTTGCCAAATTGCATTATCTCTTATAGTTTCCGAGATATGGACTATCGATAATTTACACCTTAGGCTCTGCTTCTAACTTGGGCCCAAATTGAAAATGGTCTTATCTATTGGCGATTTCGTTAAAATTCACATTCCAAGTAATATTCGGCATGCTAATTACATTGCCAGTGGCCAAGTTGCATTATCTCTTATAATTTCCGAGATATGGACTATCGATAATTTACACCTTAGGCTCTGCTTCTAACTTGGGCCCAAATTGTAAAATGGTCTTATCTATTGGCGATTTCGTTCCAATTCACATTCCAAGTAATATTCGGCATGCTAATTACATTGCCGGTTGCCAAATTGCATTATCTCTTATAGTTTCCGAGATATGGACTATCGATAATTTACACCTTAGGCTCTGCTTCTAACTTGGGCCCAAATTGTAAAATGGTCTTATCTATTGGCGATTTCGTTCCAATTCACGTTCCAAGTAACATTCGGCATGCTAATTACATTGCCAGTTGCCAAATTGCATTATCTCTTATAGTTTCCGAGATATGGACTATCGATAATTTACACCTTAGGCTCTGCTTCTAACTTGGGCCCAAATTGTAAAATGGTCTTATCTATTGGCGATTTCGTTCCAATTCTCATTCCAAGTAATATTCGGCATGCTAATTACATTGCCGGTTGCCAAATTGCATTATCTCTTATAGTTTCCGAGATATGGACTATCGATAATTTACACCTTAGGCTCTGCTTCTAACTTGGGCCCAAATTGTAAAATGGTCTTATCTATTGGCGATTTCGTTCCAATTCACATTTCAAGTAATATTCGGCATGCTAATTACATTGCCGGTTGCCAAATTGCATTATCTCTTATAGTTTCCGAGATATGGACTATCGATAATTTACACCTTAGGCTCTGCTTCTAACTTGGGCCCAAATTGTAAAATCGTCTTATCTATTGGCGATTTCGTTCCAATTCACATTCCAAGTAATATTCGGCATGCTAATTACATTGCCGGTTGCCAAATTGCATTATCTCTTATAGTTTCCGAGATATGGACTATCGATAATTTACACCTTAGGCTCTGCTTCTAACTTGGGCCCAAATTGTAAAATGGTCTTATCTATTGGCGATTTCGTTCCAATTCCCATTCAAAGTAATATTCGGCATGCTAATTACATTGCCGGTTGCTAAATTGCATTATCTCTTATAGTTTCCCAGATATGGACTATCGATAATTTACACCTTAGGCTCTGCTTCTAACTTGGGCCCAAATTGTAAAATGGTCTTATCTATTGGCGATTTCGTTCCGATTCACATTCCAAGTAATATTCGGCATGCAAACTACATTGCCGGTTGCCAAATTGCATTATCTCTTATAGTTTCCGAGATATGGACTATCGATAGTTTACACCTTAGGCTCTGCTTCTAAATTGGGCCCAAATTGTTAAATGGTCTTATCTATTGGCGATTTCGTTCCAATTCACATTCCAAGTAATATTCGGCATGCTAATTACATTTCCGGTGGCCAAGTTGCATTATCTCTTATAGTTTACGAGATATGGACTATCGATAATTTACACCTTAGGCTCTGCTTCTAACTTGGGCCCAAATTGTAAAATGGTCTTATCTATTGGCGATTTCGTTCCAATTCACATTCCAAGTAATATTCGGCATGCTAATTACATTGCCGGTTGCCAAATTGCATTATCTCTTATAGTTTCCGAGATATGGACTATCGATAATTTACACCTTAGGCTCTGCTTCTAACTTGGGCCCAAAGTGAAAATGGTCTTATCTATTGGCGATTTCGTTCCAATTCACATTCCAAGTAATATTCGGCATGCTAATTACATTGCCGGTGGCCAAGTTGCATTATCTCTTATAATTTCCGAGATATGGACTATCGATAATTTACACCTTAGGCTCTGCTTCTAACTTGGGCCCAAATTGTAAAATGGTCTTATTTATTGGCGATTTCGTTCCAAGTAATATTCGGCATGCTAATTACATTGCCGGTTGCCAAATTGCATTATCTCTTATAGTTTCCGAGATATGGACTATCGATAATTTACACCTTAGGCTCTGCTTCTAACTTGGGCCCAAATTGTAAAATGGTCTTATTTATTGGCGATTTCGTTCCAATTCACATTCCAAGTAATATTCGGCATGCTAATTGCATTGCCGGTTGCCAAATTGCATTATCTCTTATAGTTTCCCAGATATGGACTATCGATAATTTACACCTTAGGCTCTGCTTCTAACTTGGGCCCAAATTGTAAAATGGTCTTATCTATTGGCGATTTCGTTCCAATTCACATTCCAAGTAATATTCGGCATGCTAATTACATTGCCGGTTGCCAAATTGAATTATCTCTTATAGTTTCCGAGATATGGACTATCGATAATTTACACCTTAGGCTCTGCTTCTAACTTGGGCCCAAATTGTAAAATGGTCTTATCTATTGGCGATTTCGTTCCAATTCACATTCCAAGTAATATTCGGCATGCTAATTACATTGCCGGTTGCCAAATTGAATTATCTCTTATAGTTTCCGAGATATGGACTATCGATAATTTACACCTTAGGCTCTGCTTCTAACTTGGGCCCAAATTGTAAAATGGTCTTATCTATTGGCGATTTCGTTTCAATTCACATTCCAAGTAATATTCGGCATGGTAATTACATTGCCGGTTGCCAAATTGCATTATCTCTTATAGTTTCCGAGATATGGACTATCGATAATTTACACCTTAGGCTCTGCTTCTAACTTGGGCCCAAATTGTAAAATGGTCTTATCTATTGGCGATTTCGTTCCAATTCACATTCCAAGTAATATTCGGCATGCTAATTACATTGCCGGTTGCCAAATTGCATTATCTCTTATAGTTTCCGAGATATGGACTATCGATAATTTACACCTTAGGCTCTGCTTCTAACTTGAGCCCAAATTGTAAAATGGCCTTATCTATTGGCGATTTCGTTCCAATTCACATTCCAAGTAATATTCGGCATGCTAATTACATTGCCGGTTGCTAAATTGCATTATCTCTTATAGTTCCCCAGATATGGACTATCGATAATTTACACCTTAGGCTCTGCTTCTAACTTGGGCCCAAATTGTAAAATGGTCTTATCTATTGGCGTTTTCGTTCCAATTCACATTCCAAGTAATATTCGGCATGCTAATTACATTGCCGGTTGCCAAATTGCATTATCTCTTATAGTTTCCGAGATATGGACTATCGATAATTTACACCTTAGGCTCTGCTTCTAACTTGGACCCAAATTGTAAAATGGTCTTATCTATTGGCGATTTTCTTCCAATTCACATTCCAAGTAATATTCTGCATGCTAATTACATTGCCGGTTGCCAAATTGCATTATCTCTTATAGTTTCCGAGATATGGACTATCGATAATTTACACCTTAGGCTCTGCTTCTAACTTGGGCCCAAATTCTTAAATGGTCTTATCTATTGGCGATTTCGTTCCAATTCACATTCCAAGTAATATTCGGCATGATAATTACATTGCCGGTGGCCAAGTTGCATTATCTCTTATAGTTTACGAGATATGGACTATCGATAATTTACACCTTAGGCTCTGCTTCTAACTTGGGCCCAAATTGTAAAATGATCTTATCTATTGGCGATTTCGTTCCAATTCACATTCCAAGCAATATTCGGCATGCTAATTACATTGCCGGTTGCCAAATTGCATTATCTCTTATAGTTTCCGAGATATGGACTATCGATAATTTACACCTTAGGCTCTGCTTCTAACTTGGGCCCAAATTGAAAATGGTCTTATCTATTGGCGATTTCGTTAAAATTCACATTCCAAGTAATATTCGGCATGCTAATTACATTGCCAGTGGCCAAGTTGCATTATCTCTTATAATTTCCGAGATATGGACTATCGATAATTTACACCTTAGGCTCTGCTTCTAACTTGGGCCCAAATTGTAAAATGGACTTATCTATTGGCGATTTCGTTCCAATTCACATTCCAAGTAATATTCGGCATGCTAATTACATTGCCGGTTGCCAAATTGCATTATCTCTTATAGCTTCCGAGATATGGACTATCGATAATTTACACCTTAGGCTCTGCTTCTAACTTGGGCCCAAATTGTAAAATGGTCTTATCTATTGGCGATTTCGTTCCAATTCACGTTCCAAGTAACATTCGGCATGCTAATTACATTGCCAGTTGCCAAATTGCATTATCTCTTATAGTTTCCGAGATATGGACTATCGATAATTTACACCTTAGGCTCTGCTTCTAACTTGGGCCCAAATTGTAAAATGGTCTTATCTATTGGCGATTTCGTTCCAATTCTCATTCCAAGTAATATTCGGCATGCTAATTACATTGCCGGTTGCCAAATTGCATTATCTCTTATAGTTTCCGAGATATGGACTATCGATAATTTACACCTTAGGCTCTGCTTCTAACTTGGGCCCAAATTGTAAAATGGTCTTATCTATTGGCGATTTCGTTCCAATTCACATTTCAAGTAATATTCGGCATGCTAATTACATTGCCGGTTGCCAAATTGCATTATCTCTTATAGTTTCCGAGATATGGACTATCGATAATTTACACCTTAGGCTCTGCTTCTAACTTGGGCCCAAATTGTAAAATCGTCTTATCTATTGGCGATTTCGTTCCAATTCACATTCCAAGTAATATTCGGCATGCTAATTACATTGCCGGTTGCCAAATTGCATTATCTCTTATAGTTTCCGAGATATGGACTATCGATAATTTACACCTTAGGCTCTGCTTCTAACTTGGGCCCAAATTGTAAAATGGTCTTATCTATTGGCGATTTCGTTCCAATTCCCATTCAAAGTAATATTCGGCATGCTAATTACATTGCCGGTTGCTAAATTGCATTATCTCTTATAGTTTCCCAGATATGGACTATCGATAATTTACACCTTAGGCTCTGCTTCTAACTTGGGCCCAAATTGTAAAATGGTCTTATCTATTGGCGATTTCGTTCCGATTCACATTCCAAGTAATATTCGGCATGCAAACTACATTGCCGGTTGCCAAATTGCATTATCTCTTATAGTTTCCGAGATATGGACTATCGATAGTTTACACCTTAGGCTCTGCTTCTAAATTGGGCCCAAATTGTTAAATGGTCTTATCTATTGGCGATTTCGTTCCAATTCACATTCCAAGTAATATTCGGCATGCTAATTACATTTCCGGTGGCCAAGTTGCATTATCTCTTATAGTTTACGAGATATGGACTATCGATAATTTACACCTTAGGCTCTGCTTCTAACTTGGGCCCAAATTGTTAAATGGTCTTATCTATTGGCGATTTCGTTCCAATTCACATTCCAAGTAATATTCGGCATGCGAA
Source organism: Rhynchophorus ferrugineus (assembly GCF_030347505.1). Lineage (NCBI taxonomy): Eukaryota > Metazoa > Arthropoda > Insecta > Coleoptera > Curculionidae > Rhynchophorus > Rhynchophorus ferrugineus. The sequence continues at coordinate 452,598 of NW_027472622.1, forward strand.
TTACATTGCCGGTGGCCAAGTTGCATTATCTCTTATAGTTTCCGAGATATGGACTATCGATAATTTACACCTTAGGCTCTGCTTCTAACTTGGGCCCAAATTGTAAAATGGTCTTATCTATTGGCGATTTCGTTCCGATTCACATTCCAAGTAATATTGGGCATGCAAATTACATTGTCGGTTGCCAAATTGCATTATCTCTTATAGTTTCCGAGATATGGACTATCGATAGTTTACACCTTAGGCTCTGCTTCTAAATTGGGCCCAAATTGTTAAATGGTCTTATCTATTGGCGATTTCGTTCCAATTCACATTCCAAGTAATATTCGGCATGCTAATTACATTGCCGGTTGCCAAATTGCATTATCTCTTATAGTTTCCGAGATATGGACTATCGATAATTTACACCTTAGGCTCTGCTTCTAACTTGGGCCCAAATTGTAAAATGGTCTTATCTATTGGCGATTTTGTTCCAATTCACATTCCAAGTAATATTCTGCATGCTAATTACATTGCCGGTTGCCAAATTGCATTATCTCTTATAGTTTCCGAGATATGGACTATCGATAATTTACACCTTAGGCTCTGCTTCTAACTTGGGCCCAAATTGTTAAATGGCCTTATCTATTGGCGATTTCGTTCCAATTCACATTCCAAGTAATATTCGGCATGCTAAATACATTGCCGGTGGCCAAGTTGCATTATCTCTTATAGTTTACGAGATATGGACTATCGATAATTTACACCTTAGGCTCTGCTTCTAACTTGGGCCCAAATTGTAAAATGGTCTTATCTATTGGCGATTTCGTTCCAATTCACATTCCAAGTAATATTCGGCATGCTAATTACATTGCCGGTTGCCAAATTGCATTATCTCTTATAGTTTCCGAGATATGGACTATCGATAATTTACACCTTAGGCTCTGCTTCTAACTTGGGCCCAAATTGTAAAATGGTCTTATTTATTGGCGATTTCGTTCCAATTAATATTCGGCATGCTAATTACATTGCCGGTTGCCAAATTGCATTATCTCTTATAGTTTCCGAGATATGGACTATCGATAATTTACACCTTAGGCTCTGCTTCTAACTTGGGCCCAAATTGTAAAATGGTCTTATTTATTGGCGATTTCGTTCCAATTCACATTCCAAGTAATATTCGGCATGCTAATTACATTGCCGGTTGCCAAATTGCATTATCTCTTATAGTTTCCCAGATATGGACTATCGATAATTTACACCTTAGGCTCTGCTTCTAACTTGGGCCCAAATTGTAAAATGGTCTTATCTATTGGCGATTTCGTTCCGATTCACATTCCAAGTAATATTCGGCATGCTAATTACATTGCCGGTTGCCAAATTGCATTATCTCTTATAGTTTCCGAGATATGGACTATCGATAGTTTACATCTTAGGCTCTGCATCTAACTTGGGCCCAAATTGTTAAATGGTCTTATCTATTGGCGATTTCGTTCCAATTCACATTCCAAGTAATATTCGGCATGCGAATTACATTGCCGGTGGCCAAATTGCATTATCTCTTATAGTTTCCCAGATATGGACTATCGATAATTTACACCTTAGGCTCTGCTTCTAACTTGGGCCCAAATTGTAAAATGGTCTTATCTATTGGCGATTTCGTTCCGATTCACATTCCAAGTAATATTCGGCATGCTAATTACATTGCCGGTTGCCAAATTGCATTATGTCTTATAGTTTCCGAGATATGGACTATCGATAGTTTACATCTTAGGCTCTGCTTCTAACTTGGGCCCAAATTGTTAAATGGTCTTATCTATAGGCGATTTCGTTCCAATTCTCATTCCAAGTAATATTCGGCATGCTAATTACATTGCCGGTTGCCAAATTGCATTATCTCTTATAGTTTCCGAGATATGGACTATCGATAATTTACACCTTAGGCTCTGCTTCTAACTTGGGCCCAAATTGTAAAATGGTCTTATTTATTGGCGATTTCGTTCCAAGTAATATTCGGCATGCTAATTACATTGCCGGTTGCCAAATTGCATTATCTCTTATAGTTTCCGAGATATGGACTATCGATAATTTACACCTTAGGCTCTGCTTCTAACTTGGGCCCAAATTGTAAAATGGTCTTATTTATTGGCGATTTTGTTCCAATTCACATTCCAAGTAATATTCGGCATGCTAATTACATTGCCGGTTGCCAAATTGCATTATCTCTTATAGTTTCCCAGATATGGACTATCGATAATTTACACCTTAGGCTCTGCTTCTAACTTGGGCCCAAATTGTAAAATGGTCTTATCTATTGGCGATTTCGTTCCGATTCACATTCCAAGTAATATTCGGCATGCTAATTACATTGCCGGTTGCCAAATTGCATTATCTCTTATAGTTTCCGAGATATGGACTATCGATAGTTTACATCTTAGGCTCTGCTTCTAACTTGGGCCCAAATTGTTAAATGGTCTTATCTATTGGCGATTTCGTTCCAATTCACATTCCAAGTAATATTCGGCATGCGAATTACATTGCCGGTGGCCAAGTTGCATTATCTCTTATAGTTTCCGAGATATGGACTATCGATAATTTACACCTTAGGCTCTGCTTCTAACTTGGACCCAAATTGTAAAATGGTCTTATCTATTGGCGATTTCGTTCCGATTCACATTCCAAGTAATATACGGCATGCAAATTACATTGCCGGTTGCCAAATTGCATTATCTCTTATAGTTTCCGAGATATGGACTATCGATAGTTTATACCTTAGGCTCTGCTTCTAAATTGGGCCCAAATTGTTAAATGGTCTTATCTATTGGCGATTTCGTTCCAATTCACATTCCAAGTAATATTCGGCATGCTAATTACATTGCCGGTTGCCAAATTGCATTATCTCTTATAGTTTCCGAGATATGGACTATCGATAATTTACACCTTAGGCTCTGCTTCTAACTTGGGCCCAAATTGTAAAATGGTCTTATCTATTGGCGATTTTGTTCCAATTCACATTCCAAGTAATATTCTGCATGCTAATTACATTGCCGGTTGCCAAATTGCATTATCTCTTATAGTTTCCGAGATATGGACTATCGATAATTTACACCTTAGGCTCTGCTTCTAACTTGGGCCCAAATTCTTAAATGGTCTTATCTATTGGCGATTTCGTTCCAATTCACATTCCAAGTAATATTCGGCATGCTAATTACATTGCCGGTGGCCAAGTTGCATTATCTCTTATAGTTTACGAGATATGGACTATCGATAATTTACACCTTAGGCTCTGCTTCTAACTTGGGCCCAAATTGTAAAATGGTCTTATCTATTGGCGATTTCGTTCCAATTCACATTCCAAGTAATATTCGGCATGCTAATTACATTGCCGGTTGCCAAATTGCATTATCTCTTATAGTTTCCGAGATATGGACTATCGATAATTTACACCTTAGGCTCTGCTTCTAACTTGGACCCAAATTGTAAAATGGTCTTATCTATTGGCGATTTTCTTCCAATTCACATTCCAAGTAATATTCTGCATGCTAATTACATTGCCGGTTGCCAAATTGCATTATCTCTTATAGTTTCCGAGATATGGACTATCGATAATTTACACCTTAGGCTCTGCTTCTAACTTGGGCCCAAATTCTTAAATGGTCTTATCTATTGGCGATTTCGTTCCAATTCACATTCCAAGTAATATTCGAGATGATAATTACATTGCCGGTGGCCAAGTTGCATTATCTCTTATAGTTTACGAGATATGGACTATCGATAATTTACACCTTAGGCTCTGCTTCTAACTTGGGCCCAAATTGTAAAATGATCTTATCTATTGGCGATTTCGTTCCAATTCACATTCCAAGCAATATTCGGCATGCTAATTACATTGCCGGTTGCCAAATTGCATTATCTCTTATAGTTTCCGAGATATGTACTATCGATAATTTACACCTTAGGCTCTGCTTCTAACTTGGGCCCAAATTGAAAATGGTCTTATCTATTGGCGATTTCGTTAAAATTCACATTCCAAGTAATATTCGGCATGCTAATTACATTGCCAGTGGCCAAGTTGCATTATCTCTTATAATTTCCGAGATATGGACTATCGATAATTTACACCTTAGGCTTTGCTTCTAACTTGGGCCCAAATTGTAAAATGGTCTTATCTATTGGCGATTTCGTTCCAATTCACATTCCAAGTAATATTCGGCATGCTAATTACATTGCCGGTTGCCAAATTGCATTATCTCTTATAGTTTCCGAGATATGGACTATCGATAATTTACACCTTATTCTCTGCTTCTAACTTGGGCCCAAATTGTAAAATGGTCTTATCTATTGGCGATTTCGTTCCAATTCACGTTCCAAGTAACATTCGGCATGCTAATTACATTGCCAGTTGCCAAATTGCATTATCTCTTATAGTTTCCGAGATATGGACTATCGATAATTTACACCTTAGGCTCTGCTTCTAACTTGGGCCCAAATTGTAAAATGGTCTTATCTATTGGCGATTTCGTTCCAATTCTCATTCCAAGTAATATTCGGCATGCTAATTACATTGCCGGTTGCCAAATTGCATTATCTCTTATAGTTTCCGAGATATGGACTATCGATAATTTACACCTTAGGCTCTGCTTCTAACTTGGGCCCAAATTGTAAAATGGTCTTATCTATTGGCGATTTCGTTGCAATTCACATTTCAAGTAATATTCGGCATGCTAATTACATTGCCGGTTGCCAAATTGCATTATCTCTTATAGTTTCCGAGATATGGACTATCGATAATTTACACCTTAGGCTCTGCTTCTAACTTGGGCCCAAATTGTAAAATCGTCTTATCTATTGGCGATTTCGTTCCAATTCACATTCCAAGTAATATTCGGCATGCTAATTACATTGCCGGTTGCCAAATTGCATTATCTCTTATAGTTTCCGAGATATGGACTATCGATAATTTACACCTTAGGCTCTGCTTCTAACTTGGGCCCAAATTGTAAAATGGTCTTATCTATTGGCGATTTCGTTCCAATTCCTATTCAAAGTAATATTCGGCATGCTAATTACATTGCCGGTTGCTAAATTGCATTATCTCTTATAGTTTCCCAGATATGGACTATCGATAATTTACACCTTAGGCTCTGCTTCTAACTTGGGCCCAAATTGTAAAATGGTCTTATCTATTGGCGATTTCGTTCCAATTCACGTTCCAAGTAACATTCGGCATGCTAATTACATTGCCAGTTGCCAAATTGCATTATCTCTTATAGTTTCCGAGATATGGACTATCGATAATTTACACCTTAGGCTCTGCTTCTAACTTGGGCCCAAATTGTAAAATGGTCTTATCTATTGGCGATTTCGTTCCAATTCTCATTCCAAGTAATATTCGGCATGCTAATTACATTGCCGGTTGCCAAATTGCATTATCTCTTATAGTTTCCGAGATATGGACTATCGATAATTTACACCTTAGGCTCTGCTTCTAACTTGGGCCCAAATTGAAAATCGTCTTATCTATTGGCGATTTCGTTCCAATTCACATTCCAAGTAATATTCGGCATGCTAATTACATTGCCGGTTGCCAAATTGCATTATCTCTTATAGTTTCCGAGATATGGACTATCGATAATTTACACCTTAGGCTCTGCTTCTAACTTGGGCGCAAATTGAAAATCGTCTTATCTATTGGCGATTTCGTTCCAATTCACATTCCAAGTAATATTCGGCATGCTAATTACATTGCCGGTTGCCAAATTGCATTATCTCTTATAGTTTCCGAGATATGGACTATCGATAATTTACACCTTGGGCTCTGCTTCTAACTTGGGCCCAAATTGTAAAATGGTCTTATCTATTGGCGATTTCGTTCCGATTCACATTCCAAGTAATATTCGGCATGCAAATTACATTGCCGGTTGCCAAATTGCATTATCTCTTATAGTTTCCGAGATATGGACTATCGATAGTTTACACCTTAGGCTCTGCTTCTAAATTGGGCCCAAATTGTTAAATGGTCTTATCTATTGGCGATTTCGTTCCAATTCACATTCCAAGTAATATTCGGCATGCTAATTACATTGCCGGTTGCCAAATTGCATTATCTCTTATAGTTTCCGAGATATGGACTATCGATAATTTACACCTTAGGCTCTGCTTCTAACTTGGGCCCAAATTGTAAAATGGTCTTATCTATTGGCGATTTTGTTCCAATTCACATTCCAAGTAATATTCTGCATGCTAATTACATTGCCGGTTGCCAAATTGCATTATCTCTTATAGTTTCCGAGATATGGACTATCGATAATTTACACCTTAGGCTCTGCTTCTAACTTGGGCCCAAATTCTTAAATGGTCTTATCTATTGGCGATTTCGTTCCAATTCACATTCCAAGTAATATTTGGCATGCTAATTACATTGCCGGTTGCCAAATTGCATTATCTCTTATAGTTTCCGAGATATGGACTATCGATAATTTACACCTTAGGCTCTGCTTCTAACTTGGACCCAAATTGTAAAATGGTCTTATCTATTGGCGATTTTCTTCCAATTCACATTCCAAGTAATATTCTGCATGCTAATTACATTGCCGGTTGCCAAATTGCATTATCTCTTATAGTTTCCGAGATATGGACTATCGATAATTTACACCTTAGGCTCTGCTTCTAACTTGGGCCCAAATTCTTAAATGGTCTTATCTATTGGCGATTTCGTTCCAATTCACATTCCAAGTAATATTCGGCATGATAATTACATTGCCGGTGGCCAAGTTGCATTATCTCTTATAGTTTACGAGATATGGACTATCGATAATTTACACCTTAGGCTCTGCTTCTAACTTGGGCCCAAATTGTAAAATGATCTTATCTATTGGCGATTTCGTTCCAATTCACATTCCAAGCAATATTCGGCATGCTAATTACATTGCCGGTTGCCAAATTGCATTATCTCTTATAGTTTCCGAGATATGGACTATCGATAATTTACACCTTAGGCTCTGCTTCTAACTTGGGCCCAAATTGAAAATGGTCTTATCTATTGGCGATTTCGTTAAAATTCACATTCCAAGTAATATTCGGCATGCTAATTACATTGCCAGTGGCCAAGTTGCATTATCTCTTATAATTTCCGAGATATGGACTATCGATAATTTACACCTTAGGCTCTGCTTCTAACTTGGGCCCAAATTGTAAAATGGTCTTATCTATTGGCGATTTCGTTCCAATTCACATTCCAAGTAATATTCGGCATGCTAATTACATTGCCGGTTGCCAAATTGCATTATCTCTTATAGTTTCCGAGATATGGACTATCGATAATTTACACCTTAGGCTCTGCTTCTAACTTGGGCCCAAATTGTAAAATGGTCTTATCTATTGGCGATTTCGTTCCAATTCACGTTCCAAGTAACATTCGGCATGCTAATTACATTGCCAGTTGCCAAATTGCATTATCTCTTATAGTTTCCGAGATATGGACTATCGATAATTTACACCTTAGGCTCTGCTTCTAACTTGGGCCCAAATTGTAAAATGGTCTTATCTATTGGCGATTTCGTTCCAATTCTCATTCCAAGTAATATTCGGCATGCTAATTACATTGCCGGTTGCCAAATTGCATTATCTCTTATAGTTTCCGAGATATGGACTATCGATAATTTACACCTTAGGCTCTGCTTCTAACTTGGGCCCAAATTGTAAAATGGTCTTATCTATTGGCGATTTCGTTCCAATTCACATTTCAAGTAATATTCGGCATGCTAATTACATTGCCGGTTGCCAAATTGCATTATCTCTTATAGTTTCCGAGATATGGACTATCGATAATTTACACCTTAGGCTCTGCTTCTAACTTGGGCCCAAATTGTAAAATCGTCTTATCTATTGGCGATTTCGTTCCAATTCACATTCCAAGTAATATTCGGCATGCTAATTACATTGCCGGTTGCCAAATTGCATTATCTCTTATAGTTTCCGAGATATGGACTATCGATAATTTACACCTTAGGCTCTGCTTCTAACTTGGGCCCAAATTGTAAAATGGTCTTATCTATTGGCGATTTCGTTCCAATTCCTATTCAAAGTAATATTCGGCATGCTAATTACATTGCCGGTTGCTAAATTGCATTATCTCTTATAGTTTCCCAGATATGGACTATCGATAATTTACACCTTAGGCTCTGCTTCTAACTTGGGCCCAAATTGTAAAATGGTCTTATCTATTGGCGATTTCGTTCCAATTCACGTTCCAAGTAACATTCGGCATGCTAATTACATTGCCAGTTGCCAAATTGCATTATCTCTTATAGTTTCCGAGATATGGACTATCGATAATTTACACCTTAGGCTCTGCTTCTAACTTGGGCCCAAATTGTAAAATGGTCTTATCTATTGGCGATTTCGTTCCAATTCTCATTCCAAGTAATATTCGGCATGCTAATTACATTGCCGGTTGCCAAATTGCATTATCTCTTATAGTTTCCGAGATATGGACTATCGATAATTTACACCTTAGGCTCTGCTTCTAACTTGGGCCCAAATTGAGGATCGTCTTATCTATTGGCGATTTCGTTCCAATTCACATTCCAAGTAATATTCGGCATGCTAATTACATTGCCGGTTGCCAAATTGCATTATCTCTTATAGTTTCCGAGATATGGACTATCGATAATTTACACCTTAGGCTCTGCTTCTAACTTGGGCCCAAATTGTAAAATGGTCTTATCTATTGGCGATTTCGTTCCAATTCCCATTCAAAGTAATATTCGGCATGCTAATTACATTGCCGGTTGCTAAATTGCATTATCTCTTATAGTTTCCCAGATATGGACTATCGATAATTTACACCTTAGGCTCTGCTTCTAACTTGGGCCCAAATTGTAAAATGGTCTTATCTATTGGCGATTTCGTTCCGATTCACATTCCAAGTAATATTCGGCATGCAAACTACATTGCCGGTTGCCAAATTGCATTATCTCTTATAGTTTCCGAGATATGGACTATCGATAGTTTACACCTTAGGCTCTGCTTCTAAATTGGGCCCAAATTGTTAAATGGTCTTATCTATTGGCGATTTCGTTCCAATTCACATTCCAAGTAATATTCGGCATGCTAATTACATTGCCGGTGGCCAAGTTGCATTATCTCTTATAGTTTACGAGATATGGACTATCGATAATTTACACCTTAGGCTCTGCTTCTAACTTGGGCCCAAATTGTAAAATGGTCTTATCTATTGGCGATTTCGTTCCAATTCACATTCCAAGTAATATTCGGCATGCTAATTACATTGCCGGTTGCCAAATTGCATTATCTCTTATAGTTTCCGAGATATGGACTATCGATAATTTACACCTTAGGCTCTGCTTCTAACTTGGGCCCAAATTGAAAATGGTCTTATCTATTGGCGATTTCGTTCCAATTCACGTTCCAAGTAATATTCGGCATGCTAATTACATTGCCGGTGGCCAAGTTGCATTATCTCTTATAATTTCCGAGATATGGACTATCGATAATTTACACCTTAGGCTCTGCTTCTAACTTGGGCCCAAATTGTAAAATGGTCTTATTTATTGGCGATTTCGTTCCAAGTAATATTCGGCATGCTAATTACATTGCCGGTTGCCAAATTGCATTATCTCTTATAGTTTCCGAGATATGGACTATCGATAATTTACACCTTAGGCTCTGCTTCTAACTTGGGCCCAAATTGTAAAATGGTCTTATTTATTGGCGATTTCGTTCCAATTCACATTCCAAGTAATATTCGGCATGCTAATTGCATTGCCGGTTGCCAAATTGCATTATCTCTTATAGTTTCCCAGATATGGACTATCGATAATTTACACCTTAGGCTCTGCTTCTAACTTGGGCCCAAATTGTGAAATGGTCTTATCTATTGGCGATTTCGTTCCGATTCACATTCCAAGTAATATTCGGCATGCTAATTACATTGCCGGTTGCCAAATTGCATTATCTTTTATAGTTTCCGAGATATGGACTATCGATAGTTTACATCTTAGGCTCTGCTTCTAACTTGGGCCCAAATTGTTTAATGGTCTTATCTATTGGCGATTTCGTTCCAATTCACATTCCAAGTAATATTCGGCATGCGAATTACATTGCCGGTGGCCAAGTTGCATTATCTCTTATAGTTTCCGAGATATGGACTATCGATAATTTACACCTTAGGCTCTGCTTCTAACTTGGGCCCAAATTGTAAAATGGTCTTATCTATTGGCGATTTCGTTCCGATTCACATTCCAAGTAATATTCGGCATGCAAATTACATTGCCGGTTGCCAAATTGCATTATCTCTTATAGTTTCCGAGATATGGACTATCGATAGTTTACACCTTAGGCTCTGCTTCTAAATTGGGCCCAAATTGTTAAATGGTCTTATCTATTGGCGATTTCGTTCCAATTCACATTCCAAGTAATATTCGGCATGCTAATTACATTGCCGGTTGCCAAATTGCATTATCTCTTATAGTTTCCGAGATATGGACTATCGATAATTTACACCTTAGGCTCTGCTTCTAACTTGGGCCCAAATTGTAAAATGGTCTTATCTATTGGCGATTTTGTTCCAATTCACATTCCAAGTAATATTCTGCATGCTAATTACATTGCCGGTTGCCAAATTGCATTATCTCTTATAGTTTCCGAGATATGGACTATCGATAATTTACACCTTAGGCTCTGCTTCTAACTTGGGCCCAAATTCTTAAATGGCCTTATCTATTGGCGATTTCGTTCCAATTCACATTCCAAGTAATATTCGGCATGCTAATTACATTGCCGGTGGCCAAGTTGCATTATCTCTTATAGTTTACGAGATATGGACTATCGATAATTTACACCTTAGGCTCTGCTTCTAACTTGGGCCCAAATTGTAAAATGGTCTTATCTATTGGCGATTTCGTTCCAATTCACATTCCAAGTAATATTCGGCATGCTAATTACATTGCCGGTTGCCAAATTGCATTATCTCTTATAGTTTCCGAGATATGGACTATCGATAATTTACACCTTAGGCTCTGCTTCTAACTTGGGCCCAAATTGTAAAATGGTCTTATTTATTGGCGATTTCGTTCCAAGTAATATTCGGCATGCTAATTACATTGCCGGTTGCCAAATTGCATTATCTCTTATAGTTTCCGAGATATGGACTATCGATAATTTACACCTTAGGCTCTGCTTCTAACTTGGGCCCAAATTGTAAAATGGTCTTATTTATTGGCGATTTCGTTCCAATTCACATTCCAAGTAATATTCGGCATGCTAATTACATTGCCGGTTGCCAAATTGCATTATCTCTTATAGTTTCCCAGATATGGACTATCGATAATTTACACCTTAGGCTCTGCTTCTAACTTGGGCCCAAATTGTAAAATGGTCTTATCTATTGGCGATTTCGTTCCGATTCACATTCCAAGTAATATTCGGCATGCTAATTACATTGCCGGTTGCCAAATTGCATTATGTCTTATAGCTTCCGAGATATGGACTATCGATAGTTTACATCTTAGGCTCTGCTTCTAACTTGGGCCCAAATTGTTAAATGGTCTTATCTATTGGCGATTTCGTTCCAATTCTCATTCCAAGTAATATTCGGCATGCTAATTACATTGCCGGTTGCCAAATTGCATTATCTCTTATAGTTTCCGAGATGTGGACTATCGATAATTTACACCTTAGGCTCTGCTTCTAACTTGGGCCCAAATTGTAAAATGGTCTTATTTATTGGCGATTTCGTTCCAAGTAATATTCGGCATGCTAATTACATTGCCGGTTGCCAAATTGCATTATCTCTTATAGTTTCCGAGATATGGACTATCGATAATTTACACCTTAGGCTCTGCTTCTAACTTGGGCCCAAATTGTAAAATGGTCTTATTTATTGGCGATTTCGTTCCAATTCACATTCCAAGTAATATTGGGCATGCTAATTACATTGCCGGTTGCCAAATTGCATTATCTCTTATAGTTTCCCAGATATGGACTATCGATAATTTATACCTTAGGCTCTGCTTCTAACTTGGGCCCAAATTGTAAAATGGTCTTATCTATTGGCGATTTCGTTCCGATTCACATTCCAAGTAATATTCGGCATGCTAATTACAATGCCGGTTGCCAAATTGCATTATCTCTTATAGTTTCCGAGATATGGACTATCGATAGTTTACATCTTAGGCTCTGCTTCTAACTTGGGCCCAAATTGTTAAATGGTCTTATCTATTGGCGATTTCGTTCCAATTCACATTCCAAGTAATATTCGGCATGCGAATTACATTGCCGGTGGCCAAGTTGCATTATCTCTTATAGTTTCCGAGATATGGACTATCGATAATTTACACCTTAGGCTCTGCTTCTAACTTGGACCCAAATTGTAAAATGGTCTTATCTATTGGCGATTTCGTTCCGATTCACATTCCAAGTAATATTCGGCATGCAAATTACATTGCCGGTTGCCAAATTGCATTATCTCTTATAGTTTCCGAGATATGGACTATCGATAGTTTACACATTAGGCTCTGCTTCTAAATTGGGCCCAAATTGTTAAATGGTTTTATCTATTGGCGATTTCATTCCAATTCACATTCCAAGTAATATTCGGCATGCTAATTACATTGCCGGTTGCCAAATTGCATTATCTCTTATAGTTTCCGAGATATGGACTATCGATAATTTACACCTTAGGCTCTGCTTCTAACTTGGGCCCAAATTGTAAAATGGTCTTATCTATTGGCGATTTTGTTCCAATTCACATTCCAAGTAATATTCTGCATGCTAATTACATTGCCGGTTGCCAAATTGCATTATCTCTTATAGTTTCCGAGATATGGACTATCGATAATTTACACCTTAGGCTCTGCTTCTAACTTGGGCCCAAATTCTTAAATGGTCTTATCTATTGGCGATTTCGTTCCAATTCACATTCCAAGTAATATTCGGCATGCTAATTACATTGCCGGTGGCCAAGTTGCATTATCTCTTATAGTTTACGAGATATGGACTATCGATAATTTACACCTTAGGCTCTGCTTCTAACTTGGGCCCAAATTGTAAAATGGTCTTATCTATTGGCGATTTCGTTCCAATTCACATTCCAAGTAATATTCGGCATGCTAATTACATTGCCGGTTGCCAAATTGCATTATCTCTTATAGTTTCCGAGATATGGACTATCGATAATTTACACCTTAGGCTCTGCTTCTAACTTGGGCCCAAATTGAAAATGGTCTTATCTATTGGCGATTTCGTTCCAATTCACATTCCAAGTAATATTCGGCATGCTAATTACATTGCCGGTGGCCAAGTTGCATTATCTCTTATAATTTCCGAGATATGGACTATCGATAATTTACACCTTAGGCTCTGCTTCTAACTTGGGCCCAAATTGTAAAATGGTCTTATTTATTGGCGATTTCGTTCCAAGTAATATTCGGCATGCTAATTACATTGCCGGTTGCCAAATTGCATTATCTCTTATAGTTTCCGAGATATGGACTATCGATAATTTACACCTTAGGCTCTGCTTCTAACTTGGGCCCAAATTGTAAAATGGTCTTATTTATTGGCGATTTCGTTCCAATTCACATTCCAAGTAATATTCGGCATGCTAATTACATTGCCGGTTGCCAAATTGCATTATCTCTTATAGTTTCCCAGATATGGACTATCGATAATTTACACCTTAGGCTCTGCTTCTAACTTGGGCCCAAATTGTAAAATGGTCTTATCTATTGGCGATTTCGTTCCGATTCACATTCCAAGTAATATTAGGCATGCTAATTACATTGCCGGTTGCCAAATTGCATTATCTCTTATAGTTTCCGAGATATGGACTATCGATAGTTTACATCTTAGGCTCTGCTTCTAACTTGGGCCCAAATTGTTAAATGGTCTTATCTATTGGCGATTTCGTTCCAATTCTCATTCCAAGTAATATTCGGCATGCTAATTACATTGCCGGTTGCCAAATTGCATTATCTCTTATAGTTTCCGAGATATGGACTATCGATAATTTACACCTTAGGCTCTGCTTCTAACTTGGGCCCAAATTGTAAAATGGTCTTATCTATTGGCGATTTCGTTCCAATTCACATTTCAAGTAATATTCGGCATGCTAATTACATTGCCGGTTGCCAAATTGCATTATCTCTTATAGTTTCCGAGATATGGACTATCGATAATTTACACCTTAGGCTCTGCTTCTAACTTGGGCCCAAATTGTAAAATCGTCTTATCTATTGGCGATTTCGTTCCAATTCACATTCCAAGTAATATTCGGCATGCTAATTACATTGCCGGTTGCCAAATTGCATTATCTCTTATAGTTTCCGAGATATGGACTATCGATAATTTACACCTTAGGCTCTGCTTCTAACTTGGGCCCAAATTGTAAAATGGTCTTATCTATTGGCGATTTCGTTCCAATTCACATTCAAAGTAATATTCGGCATGCTAATTACATTGCCGGTTGCTAAATTGCAATATCTCTTATAGTTTCCCAGATATGGACTATCGATAATTTACACCTTAGGCTATGCTTCTAACTTGGGCCCAAATTGTAAAATGGTCTTATCTATTGGCGATTTCGTTCCGATTCACATTCCAAGTAATATTCGGCATGCTAATTACATTGCCGGTTGCCAAATTGCATTATCTCTTATAGTTTCCGAGATATGGACTATCGATAATTTACACCTTAGGCTCTGCTTCTAACTTGGGCCCAAATTGTAAAATGGTCTTATCTATTGGCGATTTCGTTCCAAGTAATATTCGGCATGCTAATTACATTGCCGGTTGCCAAATTGCATTATCTCTTATAGTTTCCGAGATATGGACTATCGATAATTTACACCTTAGGCTCTGCTTCTAACTTGGGCCCAAATTGTAAAATGGTCTTATTTATTGGCGATTTCGTTCCAATTCACATTCCAAGTAATATTCGGCATGCTAATTACATTGCCGGTTGCCAAATTGCATTATCTCTTATAGTTTCCCAGATATGGACTATCGATAATTTACACCTTAGGCTCTGCTTCTAACTTGGGCCCAAATTGTAAAATGGTCTTATCTATTGGCGATTTCGTTCCGATTCACATTCCAAGTAATATTCGGCATGCTAATTACATTGCCGGTTGCCAAATTGCATTATCTCTTATAGTTTCCGAGATATGGACTATCGATAGTTTACATCTTAGGCTCTGCTTCTAACTTGGGCCCAAATTGTTAAATGGTCTTATCTATTGGCGATTTCGTTCCAATTCACATTCCAAGTAATATTCGGCATGCTAATTACATTGCCGGTGGCCAAGTTGCATTATCTCTTATAGTTTACGAGATATGGACTATCGATAATTTACACCTTAGGCTCTGCTTCTAACTTGGGCCCAAATTGTAAAATGGTCTTATCTATTGGCGATTTCGTTCCAATTCACATTCCAAGTAATATTCGGCATGCTAATTACATTGCCGGTGGCCAAGTTGCATTATCTCTTATAATTTCCGAGATATGGACTATCGATAATTTACACCTTAGGCTCTGCTTCTAACTTGGGCCCAAATTGTAAAATGGTCTTATTTATTGGCGATTTCGTTCCAAGTAATATTCGGCATGCTAATTACATTGCCGGTTGCCAAATTGCATTATCTCTTATAGTTTCCGAGATATGGACTATCGATAATTTACACCTTAGGCTCTGCTTCTAACTTGGGCCCAAATTGTAAAATGGTCTTATTTATTGGCGATTTCGTTCCAATTCACATTCCAAGTAATATTCGGCATGCTAATTACATTGCCGGTTGCCAAATTGCATTATCTCTTATAGTTTCCCAGATATGGACTATCGATAATTTACACCTTAGGCTCTGCTTCTAACTTGGGCCCAAATTGTAAAATGGTCTTATCTATTGGCGATTTCGTTCCGATTCACATTCCAAGTAATATTAGGCATGCTAATTACATTGCCGGTTGCCAAATTGCATTATCTCTTATAGTTTCCGAGATATGGACTATCGATAGTTTACATCTTAGGCTCTGCTTCTAACTTGGGCCCAAATTGTTAAATGGTCTTATCTATTGGCGATTTCGTTCCAATTCTCATTCCAAGTAATATTCGGCATGCTAATTACATTGCCGGTTGCCAAATTGCATTATCTCTTATAGTTTCCGAGATATGGACTATCGATAATTTACACCTTAGGCTCTGCTTCTAACTTGGGCCCAAATTGTAAAATGGTCTTATCTATTGGCGATTTCGTTCCAATTCACATTTCAAGTAATATTCGGCATGCTAATTACATTGCCGGTTGCCAAATTGCATTATCTCTTATAGTTTCCGAGATATGGACTATCGATAATTTACACCTTAGGCTCTGCTTCTAACTTGGGCCCAAATTGTAAAATCGTCTTATCTATTGGCGATTTCGTTCCAATTCACATTCCAAGTAATATTCGGCATGCTAATTACATTGCCGGTTGCCAAATTGCATTATCTCTTATAGTTTCCGAGATATGGACTATCGATAATTTACACCTTAGGCTCTGCTTCTAACTTGGGCCCAAATTGTAAAATGGTCTTATCTATTGGCGATTTCGTTCCAATTCACATTCAAAGTAATATTCGGCATGCTAATTACATTGCCGGTTGCTAAATTGCAATATCTCTTATAGTTTCCCAGATATGGACTATCGATAATTTACACCTTAGGCTATGCTTCTAACTTGGGCCCAAATTGTAAAATGGTCTTATCTATTGGCGATTTCGTTCCGATTCACATTCCAAGTAATATTCGGCATGCTAATTACATTGCCGGTTGCCAAATTGCATTATCTCTTATAGTTTCCGAGATATGGACTATCGATAATTTACACCTTAGGCTCTGCTTCTAACTTGGGCCCAAATTGTAAAATGGTCTTATCTATTGGCGATTTCGTTCCAAGTAATATTCGGCATGCTAATTACATTGCCGGTTGCCAAATTGCATTATCTCTTATAGTTTCCGAGATATGGACTATCGATAATTTACACCTTAGGCTCTGCTTCTAACTTGGGCCCAAATTGTAAAATGGTCTTATTTATTGGCGATTTCGTTCCAATTCACATTCCAAGTAATATTCGGCATGCTAATTACATTGCCGGTTGCCAAATTGCATTATCTCTTATAGTTTCCCAGATATGGACTATCGATAATTTACACCTTAGGCTCTGCTTCTAACTTGGGCCCAAATTGTAAAATGGTCTTATCTATTGGCGATTTCGTTCCGATTCACATTCCAAGTAATATTCGGCATGCTAATTACATTGCCGGTTGCCAAATTGCATTATCTCTTATAGTTTCCGAGATATGGACTATCGATAGTTTACATCTTAGGCTCTGCTTCTAACTTGGGCCCAAATTGTTAAATGGTCTTATCTATTGGCGATTTCGTTCCAATTCACATTCCAAGTAATATTCGGCATGCTAATTACATTGCCGGTGGCCAAGTTGCATTATCTCTTATAGTTTCCGAGATATGGACTATCGATAATTTACACCTTAGGCTCTGCTTCTAACTTGGGCCCAAATTGTAAAATGGTCTTATCTATTGGCGATTTCGTTCCAATTCTCATTCCAAGTAATATTCGGCATGCTAATTACATTGCCGGTTGCCAAATTGCATTATCTCTTATAGTTTCCGAGATATGGACTATCGATAATTTACACCTTAGGCTCTGCTTCTAACTTGGGCCCAAATTGTAAAATGGTCTTATCTATTGGCGATTTCGTTCCAATTCACATTTCAAGTAATATTCGGCATGCTAATTACATTGCCGGTTGCCAAATTGCATTATCTCTTATAGTTTCCGAGATATGGACTATCGATAATTTACACCTTAGGCTCTGCTTCTAACTTGGGCCCAAATTGTAAAATGGTCTTATCTATTGGCGATTTCGTTCCAATTCTCATTCCAAGTAATATTCGGCATGCTAATTACATTGCCGGTTGCCAAATTGCATTATCTCTTATAGTTTCCGAGATATGGATTATCAATAATTTACACCTTAGGCTCTGCTTCTAACTTGGGCCCAAATTGTAAAATCGTCTTATCTATTGGCGATTTCGTTCCAATTCACATTCCAAGTAATATTCGGCATGCTAATTACATTGCCGGTTGCCAAATTGCATTATCTCTTATAGTTTCCGAGATATGGACTATCGATAATTTACACCTTAGGCTCTGCTTCTAACTTGGGCCCAAATTGTAAAATGGTCTTATCTATTGGCGATTTCGTTCCAATTCCCATTCAAAGTAATATTCGGCATGCTAATTACATTGCCGGTTGCTAAATTGCATTATCTCTTATAGTTTTCCAGATATGGACTATCGATAATTTACACCTTAGGCTCTGCTTCTAACTTGGGCCCAAATTGTAAAATGGTCTTATCTATTGGCGATTTCGTTCCGATTCACATTCCAAGTAATATTCGGCATGCAAATTACATTGCCGGTTGCCAAATTGCATTATCTCTTATAGTTTCCGAGATATGGACTATCGATAGTTTACACCTTAGGCTCTGCTTTTAATTGGGCCCAAATTGTTAAATGGTCTTATCTATTGGCGATTTCGTTCCAATTCACATTCCAAGTAATATTCGGCATGCTAATTACATTGCCGGTTGCCAAATTGCATTATCTCTTATAGTTTCCGAGATATGGACTATCGATAATTTACACCTTAGGCTCTGCTTCTAACTTGGGCCCAAATTGTAAAATGGTCTTATCTATTGGCGATTTTGTTCCAATTCACATTCCAAGTAATATTCTGCATGCTAATTACATTGCCGGTTGCCAAATTGCATTATCTCTTATAGTTTCCGAGATATGGACTATCGATAATTTACACCTTAGGCTCTGCTTCTAACTTGGGCCCAAATTCTTAAATGGTCTTATCTATTGGCGATTTCGTTCCAATTCACATTCCAAGTAATATTCGGCATGCTAATTACATTGCCGGTGGCCAAGTTGCATTATCTCTTATAGTTTACGAGATATGGACTATCGATAATTTACACCTTAGGCTCTGCTTCTAACTTGGGCCCAAATTGTAAAATGGTCTTATCTATTGGCGATTTCGTTCCAATTCACATTCCAAGTAATATTCGGCATGCTAATTACATTGCCGGTTGCCAAATTGCATTATCTCTTATAGTTTCCGAGATATGGACTATCGATAATTTACACCTTAGGCTCTGCTTCTAACTTGGGCCCAAATTGTAAAATGGTCTTATCTATTGGCGATTTCGTTCCAATTCACATTCCAAGTAATATTCGGCATGCTAATTACATTGCCGGTTGCCAAATCGCATTATCTCTTATAGTTTCCGAGATATGGACTATCGATAATTTACACCTTAGGCTCTGCTTCTAACTTGGGCCCAAATTGTAAAATGGTCTTATCTATTGGCGATTTCGTTCCAATTCACATTCCAAGTAATATTCGGCATGCTAATTACATTGCCGGTGGCCAAGTTGCATTATCTCTTATAGTTTACGAGATATGGACTATCGATAATTTACACCTTAGGCTCTGCTTCTAACTTGGGCCCAAATTGTAAAATGGTCTTATCTATTGGCGATTTCGTTCCAATTCACATTCCAAGTAATATTCGGCATGCTAATTACATTGCCGGTTGCCAAATTGCATTATCTCTTATAGTTTCCGAGATATGGACTATCGATAATTTACACCTTAGGCTCTGCTTCTAACTTGGGCCCAAATTGAAACTGGTCTTATCTATTGGCGATTTCGTTCCAATTCACATTCCAAGTAATATTCGGCATGCTAATTACATTGCCGGTGGCCAATTTGCATTATCTCTTATAATTTCCGAGATATGGACTATCGATAATTTACACCTTAGGCTCTGCTTCTAACTTGGGCCCAAATTGTAAAATGGTCTTATCTATTGGCGATTTCGTTCCAATTCACATTCCAAGTAATATTCGGCATGCTAATTACACTGCCGTTTGCCAAATTGCATTATCTCTTATAGTTTCCGAGATATGGACTATCGATAATTTACACCTTAGGCTCTGCTTCTAACTTGGGCCCAAATTGTAAAATGGTCTTATCTATTGGCGATTTCGTTCCAATTCACATTCCAAGTAATATTCGGCATGCTAATTACATTGCCGGTTGCCAAATTGATTTATCTCTTATAGTTTCCGAGATATGGACTATCGATAATTTACACCTTAGGCTCTGCTTCTAACTTGGGCCCAAATTGTAAAATGGTCTTATCTATTGGCGATTTCGTTCCAATTCACATTCCAAGTAATATTCGGCATGGTAATTACATTGCCGGTTGCCAAATTGCATTATCACTTATAATTTCCGAGATATGGACTATCGATAATTTACACCTTAGGCTCTGCTTCTAACTTGGGCCCAAATTGTAAAATGGTCTTATCTATTGGCGATTTCGTTCCAATTCACATTCCAAGTAATATTCGGCATGCTAATTACATTGCCGGTTGCCAAATTGCATTATCTCTTATAGTTTCCGAGATATGGACTATCGATAATTTACACCTTAGGCTCTGCTTCTAACTTGGGCCCAAATTGTAAAATGGTCTTATTTATTGGCGATTTCGTTCCAAGTAATATTCGGCATGCTAATTACATTGCCGGTTGCCAAATTGCATTATCTCTTATAGTTTCCGAGATATGGACTATCGATAATTTACACCTTAGGCTCTGCTTCTAACTTGGGCCCAAATTGTAAAATGGTCTTATTTATTGGCGATTTCGTTCCAATTCACATTCCAAGTAATATTCGGCATGCTAATTACATTGCCGGTTGCCAAATTGCATTATCTCTTATAGTTTCCCAGATATGGACTATCGATAATTTACACCTTAGGCTCTGCTTCTAACTTGGGCCCAAATTGTAAAATGGTCTTATCTATTGGCGATTTCGTTCCGATTCACATTCCAAGTAAAATTCGGCATGCTAATTACATTGCCGGTTGCCAAATTGCATTATCTCTTATAGTTTCCGAGATATGGACTATCGATAGTTTACATCTTAGGCTCTGCTTCTAACTTGGGCCCAAATTGTTAAATGGTCTTATCTATTGGCGATTTCGTTCCAATTCACATTCCAAGTAATATTCGGCATGCTAATTACATTGCCGGTGGCCAAGTTGCATTATCTCTTATAGTTTCCGAGATATGGACTATCGATAATTTACACCTTAGGCTCTGCTTCTAACTTGGGCCCAAATTGTAAAATGGTCTTATCTATTGGTGATTTCGTTCCAATTCTCATTCCAAGTAATATTCGGCATGCTAATTACATTGCCGGTTGCCAAATTGCATTATCTCTTATAGTTTCCGAGATATGGACTATCGATAATTTACACCTTAGGCTCTGCTTCTAACTTGGGCCCAAATTGTAAAATGGTCTTATCTATTGGCGATTTCGTTCCAATTCTCATTCCAAGTAATATTCGGCATGCTAATTACATTGCCGGTTGCCAAATTGCATTATCTCTTATAGTTTCCGAGATATGGACTATCGATAATTTACACCTTAGGCTCTGCTTCTAACTTGGGCCCAAATTGTAAAATGGTCTTATCTATTGGCGATTTCGTTCCAATTCACATTCAAAGTAATATTCGGCATGCTAATTACATTGCCGGTTGCTAAATTGCAATATCTCTTATAGTTTCCCAGATATGGACTATCGATAATTTACACCTTAGGCTCTGCTTCTAACTTGGGCCCAAATTGTAAAATGGTCTTATCTATTGGCGATTTCGTTCCGATTCACATTCCAAGTAATATTCGGCATGCTAATTACATTGCCGGTTGCCAAATTGCATTATCTCTTATAGTTTCCGAGATATGGACTATCGATAATTTACACCTTAGGCTCTGCTTCTAACTTGGGCCCAAATTGTTAAATGGTCTTATCTATTGGCGATTTCGTTCCAATTCACATTCCAAGTAATATTCGGCATGCGAATTACATTGCCGGTGGCCAAGTTGCATTATCTCTTATAGTTTCCGAGATATGAACTATCGATAATTTACACCTTAGGCTCTGCTTCTAACTTGGGCCCAAATTGTAAAATGGTCTTATCTATTGGCGATTTCGTTCCGATTCACATTCCAAGTAATATTCGGCATGCAAATTACATTGCCGGTTGCCAAATTGCATTATCTCTTATAGTTTCCGAGATATGGACTATCGATAGTTTACACCTTAGGCTCTGCTTCTAAATTGGGCCCAAATTGTTAAATGGTCTTATCTATTGGCGATTTCGTTCCAATTCACATTCCAAGTAATATTCGGCATGCTAATTACATTGCCGGTTGCCAAATTGCATTATCTCTTATAGTTTCCGAGATATGGACTATCGATAATTTACACCTTAGGCTCTGCTTCTAACTTGGGCCCAAATTGTAAAATGGTCTTATCTATTGGCGATTTTGTTCCAATTCACATTCCAAGTAATATTCTGCATGCTAATTACATTGCCGGTTGCCAAATTGCATTATCTCTTATAGTTTCCGAGATATGGACTATCGATAATTTACACCTTAGGCTCTGCTTCTAACTTGGGCCCAAATTCTTAAATGGTCTTATCTATTGGCGATTTCGTTCCAATTCACATTCCAAGTAATATTCGGCATGCTAATTACATTGCCGGTGGCCAAGTTGCATTATCTCTTATAGTTTACGAGATATGGACTATCGATAATTTACACCTTAGGCTCTGCTTCTAACTTGGGCCCAAATTGTAAAATGGTCTTATCTATTGGCGATTTCGTTCCAATTCACATTCCAAGTAATATTCGGCATGCTAATTACATTGCCGGTTGCCAAATTGCATTATCTCTTATAGTTTCCGAGATATGGACTATCGATAATTTACACCTTAGGCTCTGCTTCTAACTTGGGCCCAAATTGAAAATGGTCTTATCTATTGGCGATTTCGTTCCAATTCACATTCCAAGTAATATTCGGCATGCTAATTACATTGCCGGTGGCCAAGTTGCATTATCTCTTATAATTTCCGAGATATGGACTATCGATAATTTACACCTTAGGCTCTGCTTCTAACTTGGGCCCAAATTGTAAAATGGTCTTATTTATTGGCGATTTCGTTCCAAGTAATATTCGGCATGCTAATTACATTGCCGGTTGCCAAATTGCATTATCTCTTATAGTTTCCGAGATATGGACTATCGATAATTTACACCTTAGGCTCTGCTTCTAACTTGGGCCCAAATTGTAAAATGGTCTTATCTATTGGCGATTTCGTTCCGATTCACATTCCAAGTAATATTCGGCATGCTAATTACATTGCCGGTTGCCAAATTGCATTATCTCTTATAGTTTCCGAGATATGGACTATCGATAGTTTACATCTTAGGCTCTGCTTCTAACTTGGGCCCAAATTGTTAAATGGTCTTATCTATTGGCGATTTCGTTCCAATTCTCATTCCAAGTAATATTCGGCATGCTAATTACATTGCCAGTTGCCAAATTGCATTATCTGTTATAGTTTCCGAGATATGGACTATCGATAATTTACACCTTAGGCTCTGCTTCTAACTTGGGCCCAAATTGTAAAATGGTCTTATCTATTGGCGATTTCGTTCCAATTCACATTTCAAGTAATATTCGGCATGCTAATTACATTGCCGGTTGCCAAATTGCATTATCTCTTATAGTTTCCGAGATATGGACTATCGATAATTTACACCTTAGGCTCTGCTTCTAACTTGGGCCCAAATTGTAAAATCGTCTTATCTATTGGCGATTTCGTTCCAATTCACATTCCAAGTAATATTCGGCATGCTAATTACATTGCCGGTTGCCAAATTGCATTATCTCTTATAGTTTCCGAGATATGGACTATCGATAATTTACACCTTAGGCTCTGCTTCTAACTTGGGCCCAAATTGTAAAATGGTCTTATCTATTGGCGATTTCGTTCCAATTCACATTCAAAGTAATATTCGGCATGCTAATTACATTGCCGGTTGCTAAATTGCATTACCTCTTATAGTTTCCGAGATATGGACTATCGATAATTTACACCTTAGGCTCTGCTTCTAAGTTGGGCCCAAATTGTAAAATGGTCTTATCTATTGGCGATTTCGTTCCACTTCCCATTCAAAGTAATATTCGGCATGCTAATTACATTGCCGGTTGCTAAATTGCATTATCTCTTATAGTTTTCCAGATATGGACTATCGATAATTTACA
This sequence comes from Rhynchophorus ferrugineus, assembly GCF_030347505.1. Classification (NCBI taxonomy): domain Eukaryota; kingdom Metazoa; phylum Arthropoda; class Insecta; order Coleoptera; family Curculionidae; genus Rhynchophorus; species Rhynchophorus ferrugineus. The sequence continues at coordinate 476,861 of NW_027472622.1, forward strand.
CCTTAGGCTCTGCTTCTAACTTGGGCCCAAATTGTAAAATGGTCTTATCTATTGGCGATTTCGTTCCGATTCACATTCCAAGTAATATTCGGCATGCAAATTACATTGCCGGTTGCCAAATTGCATTATCTCTTATAGTTTCCGAGATATGGACTATCGATAGTTTACACCTTAGGCTCTGCTTCTAACTTGGGCCCAAATTGTTAAATGGTCTTATCTATTGGCGATTTCGTTCCAATTCTTATTCCAAGTAACATTCGGCATGCTAATTACATTGCCGGTTGCCAAATTGCATTATCTCTTATAGTTTCCGAGATATGGACTATCGATAATTTACACCTTAGGCTCTGCTTCTAACTTGGGCCCAAATTGTAAAATGGTCTTATTTATTGGCGATTTCGTTCCAATTCACATTCCAAGTAATATTCGGCATGCTAATTACATTGCCGGTTGCCAAATTGCATTATCTCTTATAGTTTCCCAGATATGGACTATCGATAATTTACACCTTAGGCTCTGCTTCTAACTTGGGCCCAAATTGTAAAATGGTCTTATCTATTGGCGATTTCGTTCCGATTCACATTCCAAGTAATATTCGGCATGCTAATTACATTGCCGGTTGCCAAATTGCATTATCTCTTATAGTTTCCGAGATATGGACTATCGATAGTTTACACCTTAGGCTCTGCTTCTAACTTGGGCCCAAATTGTAAGATGGTCTTATCTATTGGCGATTTCGTTCCAATTCTCATTCCAAGTAATATTCGGCATGCTAATTACATTGCCGGTTGCCAAATTGCATTATCTCTTATAGTTTCCGAGATATGGACTATCGATAATTTACACCTTAGGCTCTGCTTCTAACTTGGGCCCAAATTGTAAAATGGTCTTATCTATTGGCGATTTCGTTCCAATTCACATTCAAAGTAATATTCGGCATGCTAATTACATTGCCGGTTGCTAAATTGCAATATCTCTTATAGTTTCCCAGATATGGACTATCGATAATTTACACCTTAGGCTCTGCTTCTAACTTGGGCCCAAATTGTAAAATGGTCTTATCTATTGGCGATTTCGTTCCGATTCACATTCCAAGTAATATTCGGCATGCTAATTACATTGCCGGTTGCCAAATTGCATTATCTCTTATAGTTTCCGAGATATGGACTATCGATAATTTACACCTTAGGCTCTGCTTCTAACTTGGGCCCAAATTGTAAAATGGTCTTATTTATTGGCGATTTCGTTCCAATTCACATTCCAAGTAATATTCGGCATGCTAATTACATTGCCGGTTGCCAAATTGCATTATCTCTTATAGTTTCCCAGATATGGACTATCGATAGTTTACATCTTAGGCTCTGCTTCTAACTTGGGCCCAAATTGTTAAATGGTCTTATCTATTGGCGATTTCGTTCCAATTCACATTCCAAGTAATATTCGGCATGCTAATTACATTGCCGGTGGCCAAGTTGCATTATCTCTTATAGTTTCCGAGATATGGACTATCGATAATTTACACCTTGGGCTCTGCTTCTAACTTGGGCCCAAATTGTAAAATGGTCTTATCTATTGGCGATTTCGTTCCAATTCTCATTCCAAGTAATATTCGGCATGCTAATTACATTGCCGGTTGCCAAATTGCATTATCTCTTATAGTTTCCGAGATATGGACTATCGATAATTTACACCTTAGGCTCTGCTTCTAACTTGGGCCCAAATTGTAAAATGGTCTTATCTATTGGCGATTTCGTTCCAATTCACATTTCAAGTAATATTCGGCATGCTAATTACATTGCCGGTTGCCAAATTGCATTATCTCTTATAGTTTCCGAGATATGGACTATCGATAATTTACACCTTAGGCTCTGCTTCTAACTTGGGCCCAAATTGTAAAATCGTCTTATCTATTGGCGATTTCGTTCCAATTCACATCCCAAGTAATATTCGGCATGCTAATTACATTGCCGGTTGCTAAATTGCATTATCTCTTATAGTTTCCGAGATATGGACTATCGATAATTTACACCTTAGGCTCTGCTTCTAACTTGGGCCCAAATTGTAAAATGGTCTTATCTATTGGCGATTTCGTTCCAATTCACATTCAAAGTAATATTCGGCATGCTAATTACATTGCCGGTTGCTAAATTGCAATATCTCTTATAGTTTCCCAGATATGGACTATCGATAATTTACACCTTAGGCTCTGCTTCTAACTTGGGCCCAAATTGTAAAATGGTCTTATCTATTGGCGATTTCGTTCCGATTCACATTCCAAGTAATATTCGGCATGCTAATTACATTGCCGGTTGCCAAATTGCATTATCTCTTATAGTTTCCGAGATATGGACTATCGATAATTTACACCTTAGGCTCTGCTTCTAACTTGGGCCCAAATTGTAAAATGGTCTTATCTATTGGCGATTTCGTTCCAATTCACATTCCAAGTAATATTCGGCATGCTAATTACATTGCCGGTTGCCAAATTGCATTATCTCTTATAGTTTCCGAGATATGGACTATCGATAATTTACACCTTAGGCTCTGCTTCTAACTTGGGCCCAAATTGAAAATGGTCTTATCTATTGGCGATTTCGTTCCAATTCACATTCCAAGTAATATTCGGCATGCTAATTACATTGCCGGTTGCCAAATTGCATTATCTCTTATAGTTTCCGAGATATGGACTATCGATAATTTACACCTTAGGCTCTGCTTCTAACTTGGGCCCAAATTGTAAAATGGTCTTATTTATTGGCGATTTCGTTCCAAGTAATATTCGGCATGCTAATTACATTGCCGGTTGCCAAATTGCATTATCTCTTATAGTTTCCGAGATATGGACTATCGATAATTTACACCTTAGGCTCTGCTTCTAACTTGGGCCCAAATTGTAAAATGGTCTTATTTATTGGCGATTTCGTTCCAATTCACATTCCAAGTAATATTCGGCATGCTAATTACATTGCCGGTTGCCGAATTGCATTATCTCTTATAGTTTCCCAGATATGGACTATCGATAATTTACACCTTAGGCTCTGCTTCTAACTTGGGCCCAAATTGTAAAATGGTCTTATCTATTGGCGATTTCGTTCCGATTCACATTCCAAGTAATATTCGGCATGCTAATTACATTGCCGGTTGCCAAATTGCATTATCTCTTATAGTTTCCGAGATATGGACTATCGATAGTTTACATCTTAGGCTCTGCTTCTAACTTGGGCCCAAATTGTTAAATGGTCTTATCTATTGGCGATTTCGTTCCAATTCTCATTCCAAGTAATATTCGGCATGCTAATTACATTGCCGGTTGCCAAATTGCATTATCTCTTATAGTTTCCGAGATATGGACTATCGATAATTTACACCTTAGGCTCTGCTTCTAACTTGGGCCCAAATTGTAAAATGGTCTTATTTATTGGCGATTTCGTTCCAATTCACATTCCAAGTAATATTCGGCATGCTAATTACATTGCCGGTTGCCAAATTGCATTATCTCTTATAGTTTCCCAGATATGGACTATCGATAATTTACACCTTAGGCTCTGCTTCTAACTTGGGCCCAAATTGTAAAATGGTCTTATCTATTGGCGATTTCGTTCCGATTCACATTCCAAGTAATATTCGGCATGCTAATTACATTGCCGGTTGCCAAATTGCATTATCTCTTATAGTTTCCGAGATATGGACTATCGATAGTTTACATCTTAGGCTCTGCTTCTAACTTGGGCCCAAATTGTTAAATGGTCTTATCTATTGGCGATTTCGTTCCAATTCACATTCCAAGTAATATTCGGCATGCGAATTACATTGCCGGTGGCCAAGTTGCATTATCTCTTATAGTTTCCGAGATATGAACTATCGATAATTTACACCTTAGGCTCTGCTTCTAACTTGGGCCCAAATTGTAAAATGGTCTTATCTATTGGCGATTTCGTTCCGATTCACATTCCAAGTAATATTCGGCATGCAAATTACATTGCCGGTTGCCAAATTGCATTATCTCTTATAGTTTCCGAGATATGGACTATCGATAGTTTACACCTTAGGCTCTGCTTCTAAATTGGGCCCAAATTGTTAAATGGTCTTATCTATTGGCGATTTCGTTCCAATTCACATTCCAAGTAATATTCGGCATGCTAATTACATTGCCGGTTGCCAAATTGCATTATCTCTTATAGTTTCCGAGATATGGACTATCGATAATTTACACCTTAGGCTCTGCTTCTAACTTGGGCCCAAATTGTAAAATGGTCTTATCTATTGGCGATTTTGTTCCAATTCACATTCCAAGTAATATTCTGCATGCTAATTACATTGCCGGTTGCCAAATTGCATTATCTCTTATAGTTTCCGAGATATGGACTATCGATAATTTACACCTTAGGCTCTGCTTCTAACTTGGGCCCAAATTCTTAAATGGTCTTATCTATTGGCGATTTCGTTCCAATTCACATTCCAAGTAATATTCGGCATGCTAATTACATTGCCGGTGGCCAAGTTGCATTATCTCTTATAGTTTACGAGATATGGACTATCGATAATTTACACCTTAGGCTCTGCTTCTAACTTGGGCCCAAATTGAAAATGGTCTTATCTATTGGCGATTTCGTTCCAATTCACGTTCCAAGTAATATTCGGCATGCTAATTACATTGCCGGTGGCCAAGTTGCATTATCTCTTATAATTTCCGAGATATGGACTATCGATAATTTACACCTTAGGCTCTGCTTCTAACTTGGGCCCAAATTGTAATATGGTCTTATATATTGGCGAAAGTAATATTCGGCATGCTAATTACATTGCCGGTTGCCAAATTGCATTATCTCTAATAGTTTCCGAGATATGGACTATCGATAATTTACACCTTAGGCTCTGCTTCTAACTTGGGCCCAAATTGTAAAATGGTCTTATCTATTGGCGATTTCGTTCCGATTCACATTCCAAGTAATATTCGGCATGCTAATTACATTGCCGGTTGCCAAATTGTATTATCTCTTATAGTTTCCGAGATATGGACTATCGATAGTTTACATCTTAGGCTCTGCTTCTAACTTGGGCCCAAATTGTTAAATGGTCTTATCTATTGGCGATTTCGTTCCAATTCTCATTCCAAGTAATATTCGGCATGCTAATTACATTGCCGGTTGCCAAATTGCATTATCTCTTATAGTTTCCGAGATATGGACTATCGATAATTTACACCTTAGGCTCTGCTTCTAACTTGGGCCCAAATTGTAAAATGGTCTTATCTATTGGCGATTTCGTTCCAATTCACATTTCAAGTAATATTCGGCATGCTAATTACATTGCCGGTTGCCAAATTGCATTATCTCTTATAGTTTCCGAGATATGGACTATCGATAATTTACACCTTAGGCTCTGCTTCTAACTTGGGCCCAAATTGTAAAATCGTCTTATCTATTGGCGATTTCGTTCCAATTCACATACCAAGTAATATTCGGCATGCTAATTACATTGCCGGTTGCTAAATTGCAATATCTCTTATAGTTTCCCAGATATGGACTATCGATAATTTACACCTTAGGCTATGCTTCTAACTTGGGCCCAAATTGTAAAATGGTCTTATCTATTGGCGATTTCGTTCCGATTCACATTCTAAGTAATATTCGGCATGCTAATTACATTGCCGGTTGCCAAATTGCATTATCTCTTATAGTTTCCGAGATATGGACTATCGATAATTTACACCTTAGGCTCTGCTTCTAACTTGGGCCCAAATTGTAAAATTGTCTTATTTATTGGCGATTTCGTTCCAATTCACATTCCAAGTAATATTCGGCATGCTAATTACATTGCCGGTTGCCAAATTGCATTACCTCTTATAGTTTCCGAGATATGGACTATCGATAATTTACACCTTAGGCTCTGCTTCTAAGTTGGGCCCAAATTGTAAAATGGTCTTATCTATTGGCGATTTCGTTCCAATTCCCATTCAAAGTAATATTCGGCATGCTAATTACATTGCCGGTTGCTAAATTGCATTATCTCTTATAGTTTTCCAGATATGGACTATCGATAATTTACACCTTAGGCTCTGCTTCTAACTTGGGCCCAAATTGTAAAATGGTCTTATCTATTGGCGATTTCGTTCCGATTCACATTCCAAGTAATATTCGGCATGCAAATTACATTGCCGGTTGCCAAATTGCATTATCTCTTATAGTTTCCGAGATATGGACTATCGATAGTTTACACCTTAGGCTCTGCTTCTAACTTGGGCCCAAATTGTTAAATGGTCTTATCTATTGGCGATTTCGTTCCAATTCTTATTCCAAGTAACATTCGGCATGCTAATTACATTGCCGGTTGCCAAATTGCATTATCTCTTATAGTTTCCGAGATATGGACTATCGATAATTTACACCTTAGGCTCTGCTTCTAACTTGGGCCCAAATTGTAAAATGGTCTTATTTATTGGCGATTTCGTTCCAATTCACATTCCAAGTAATATTCGGCATGCTAATTACATTGCCGGTTGCCAAATTGCATTATCTCTTATAGTTTCCCAGATATGGACTATCGATAATTTACACCTTAGGCTCTGCTTCTAACTTGGGCCCAAATTGTAAAATGGTCTTATCTATTGGCGATTTCGTGCCGATTCACATTCCAAGTAATATTCGGCATGCTAATTACATTGCCGGTTGCCAAATTGCATTATCTCTTATAGTTTCCGAGATATGGACTATCGATAGTTTACATCTTAGGCTCTGCTTCTAACTTGGGCCCAAATTGTTAAATGGTCTTATCTATTGGCGATTTCGTTCCAATTCACATTCCAAGTAATATTCGGCATGCTAATTACATTGCCGGTGGCCAAGTTGCATTATCTCTTATAGTTTCCGAGATATGGACTATCGATAATTTACACCTTAGGCTCTGCTTCTAACTTGGGCCCAAATTGTAAAATGGTCTTATCTATTGGCGATTTCGTTCCGATTCACATTCCAAGTAATATTCGGCATGCAAATTACATTGCCGGTTGCCAAATTGCATTATCTCTTATAGTTTCCGAGATATGGACTATCGATAGTTTACACCTTAGGCTCTGCTTCTAACTTGGGCCCAAATTGTAAGATGGTCTTATCTATTGGCGATTTCGTTCCAATTCTCATTCCAAGTAATATTCGGCATGCTAATTACATTGCCGGTTGCCAAATTGCATTATCTCTTATAGTTTCCGAGATATGGACTATCGATAATTTACACCTTAGGCTCTGCTTCTAACTTGGGCCCAAATTGTAAAATGGTCTTATCTATTGGCGATTTCGTTCCAATTCACATTCAAAGTAATATTCGGCATGCTAATTACATTGCCGGTTGCTAAATTGCAATATCTCTTATAGTTTCCCAGATATGGACTATCGATAATTTACACCTTAGGCTCTGCTTCTAACTTGGGCCCAAATTGTAAAATGGTCTTATCTATTGGCGATTTCGTTCCGATTCACATTCCAAGTAATATTCGGCATGCTAATTACATTGCCGGTTGCCAAATTGCATTATCTCTTATAGTTTCCGAGATATGGACTATCGATAATTTACACCTTAGGCTCTGCTTCTAACTTGGGCCCAAATTGTAAAATGGTCTTATCTATTGGCGATTTCGTTCCAAGTAATATTCGGCATGCTAATTACATTGCCGGTTGTCAAATTGCATTATCTCTTATAGTTTCCGAGATATGGACTATCGATAATTTACACCTTAGGCTCTGCTTCTAACTTGGGCCCAAATTGTAAAATGGTCTTATTTATTGGCGATTTCGTTCCAATTCACATTCCAAGTAATATTCGGCATGCTAATTACATTGCCGGTTGCCAAATTGCATTATCTCTTATAGTTTCCCAGATATGGACTATCGATAATTTACACCTTAGGCTCTGCTTCTAACTTGGGCCCAAATTGTAAAATGGTCTTATCTATTGGCGATTTCGTTCCGATTCACATTCCAAGTAATATTCGGCATGCTAATTACATTGCCGGTTGCCAAATTGCATTATCTCTTATAGTTTCCGAGATATGGACTATCGATAGTTTACATCTTAGGCTCTGCTTCTAACTTGGGCCCAAATTGTTAAATGGTCTTATCTATTGGCGATTTCGTTCCAATTCTTATTCCAAGTGACATTCGGCATGCTAATTACATTGCCGGTTGCCAAATTGCATTATCTCTTATAGTTTCCGAGATATGGACTATCGATAATTTACACCTTAGGCTCTGCTTCTAACTTGGGCCCAAATTGTAAAATGGTCTTATTTATTGGCGATTTCGTTCCAATTCACATTCCAAGTAATATTCGGCATGCTAATTACATTGCCGGTTGCCAAATTGCATTATCTCTTATAGTTTCCCAGATATGGACTATCGATAGTTTACATCTTAGGCTCTGCTTCTAACTTGGGCCCAAATTGTTAAATGGTCTTATCTATTGGCGATTTCGTTCCAATTCACATTCCAAGTAATATTCGGCATGCTAATTACATTGCCGGTGGCCAAGTTGCATTATCTCTTATAGTTTCCGAGATATGGACTATCGATAATTTACACCTTAGGCTCTGCTTCTAACTTGGGCCCAAATTGTAAAATGGTCTTATCTATTGGCGATTTCGTTCCAATTCTCATTCCAAGTAATATTCGGCATGCTAATTACATTGCCGGTTGCCAAATTGCATTATCTCTTATAGTTTCCGAGATATGGACTATCGATAATTTACACCTTAGGCTCTGCTTCTAACTTGGGCCCAAATTGTAAAATGGTCTTATCTATTGGCGATTTCGTTCCAATTCACATTTCAAGTAATATTCGGCATGCTAATTACATTGCCGGTTGCCAAATTGCATTATCTCTTATAGTTTCCGAGATATGGACTATCGATAATTTACACCTTAGGCTCTGCTTCTAACTTGGGCCCAAATTGTAAAATCGTCTTATCTATTGGCGATTTCGTTCCAATTCACATCCCAAGTAATATTCGGCATGCTAATTACATTGCCGGTTGCTAAATTGCATTATCTCTTATAGTTTCCGAGATATGGACTATCGATAATTTACACCTTAGGCTCTGCTTCTAACTTGGGCCCAAATTGTAAAATGGTCTTATCTATTGGCGATTTCGTTCCAATTCACATTCAAAGTAATATTCGGCATGCTAATTACATTGCCGGTTGCTAAATTGCAATATCTCTTATAGTTTCCCAGATATGGACTATCGATAATTTACACCTTAGGCTCTGCTTCTAACTTGGGCCCAAATTGTAAAATGGTCTTATCTATTGGCGATTTCGTTCCGATTCACATTCCAAGTAATATTCGGCATGCTAATTACATTGCCGGTTGCCAAATTGCATTATCTCTTATAGTTTCCGAGATATGGACTATCGATAATTTACACCTTAGGCTCTGCTTCTAACTTGGGCCCAAATTGTAAAATGGTCTTATCTATTGGCGATTTCGTTCCAAGTAATATTCGGCATGCTAATTACATTGCCGGTTGCCAAATTGCATTATCTCTTATAGTTTCCGAGATATGGACTATCGATAATTTACACCTTAGGCTCTGCTTCTAACTTGGGCCCAAATTGAAAATGGTCTTATCTATTGGCGATTTCGTTCCAATTCACATTCCAAGTAATATTCGGCATGCTAATTACATTGCCGGTTGCCAAATTGCATTATCTCTTATAGTTTCCGAGATATGGACTATCGATAATTTACACCTTAGGCTCTGCTTCTAACTTGGGCCCAAATTGTAAAATGGTCTTATTTATTGGCGATTTCGTTCCAAGTAATATTCGGCATGCTAATTACATTGCCGGTTGCCAAATTGCATTATCTCTTATAGTTTCCGAGATATGGACTATCGATAATTTACACCTTAGGCTCTGCTTCTAACTTGGGCCCAAATTGTAAAATGGTCTTATTTATTGGCGATTTCGTTCCAATTCACATTCCAAGTAATATTCGGCATGCTAATTACATTGCCGGTTGCCAAATTGCATTATCTCTTATAGTTTCCCAGATATGGACTATCGATAATTTACACCTTAGGCTCTGCTTCTAACTTGGGCCCAAATTGTAAAATGGTCTTATCTATTGGCGATTTCGTTCCGATTCACATTCCAAGTAATATTCGGCATGCTAATTACATTGCCGGTTGCCAAATTGCATTATCTCTTATAGTTTCCGAGATATGGACTATCGATAGTTTACATCTTAGGCTCTGCTTCTAACTTGGGCCCAAATTGTTAAATGGTCTTATCTATTGGCGATTTCGTTCCAATTCTCATTCCAAGTAATATTCGGCATGCTAATTACATTGCCGGTTGCCAAATTGCATTATCTCTTATAGTTTCCGAGATATGGACTATCGATAATTTACACCTTAGGCTCTGCTTCTAACTTGGGCCCAAATTGTAAAATGGTCTTATTTATTGGCGATTTCGTTCCAAGTAATATTCGGCATGCTAATTACATTGCCGGTTGCCAAATTGCATTATCTCTTATAGTTTCCGAGATATGGACTATCGATAATTTACACCTTAGGCTCTGCTTCTAACTTGGGCCCAAATTGTAAAATGGTCTTATTTATTGGCGATTTCGTTCCAATTCACATTCCAAGTAATATTCGGCATGCTAATTACATTGCCGGTTGCCAAATTGCATTATCTCTTATAGTTTCCCAGATATGGACTATCGATAATTTACACCTTAGGCTCTGCTTCTAACTTGGGCCCAAATTGTAAAATGGTCTTATCTATTGGCGATTTCGTTCCGATTCACATTCCAAGTAATATTCGGCATGCTAATTACATTGCCGGTTGCCAAATTGCATTATCTCTTATAGTTTCCGAGATATGGACTATCGATAGTTTACATCTTAGGCTCTGCTTCTAACTTGGGCCCAAATTGTTAAATGGTCTTATCTATTGGCGATTTCGTTCCAATTCACATTCCAAGTAATATTCGGCATGCGAATTACATTGCCGGTGGCCAAGTTGCATTATCTCTTATAGTTTCCGAGATATGAACTATCGATAATTTACACCTTAGGCTCTGCTTCTAACTTGGGCCCAAATTGTAAAATGGTCTTATCTATTGGCGATTTCGTTCCGATTCACATTCCAAGTAATATTCGGCATGCAAATTACATTGCCGGTTGCCAAATTGCATTATCTCTTATAGTTTCCGAGATATGGACTATCGATAGTTTACACCTTAGGCTCTGCTTCTAAATTGGGTCCAAATTGTTAAATGGTCTTATCTATTGGCGATTTCGTTCCAATTCACATTCCAAGTAATATTCGGCATGCTAATTACATTGCCGGTTGCCAAATTGCATTATCTCTTATAGTTTCCGAGATATGGACTATCGATAATTTACACCTTAGGCTCTGCTTCTAACTTGGGCCCAAATTGTAAAATGGTCTTATCTATTGGCGATTTTGTTCCAATTCACATTCCAAGTAATATTCTGCATGCTAATTACATTGCCGGTTGCCAAATTGCATTATCTCTTATAGTTTCCGAGATATGGACTATCGATAATTTACACCTTAGGCTCTGCTTCTAACTTGGGCCCAAATTCTTAAATGGTCTTATCTATTGGCGATTTCGTTCCAATTCACATTCCAAGTAATATTCGGCATGCTAATTACATTGCCGGTGGCCAAGTTGCATTATCTCTTATAGTTTACGAGATATGGACTATCGATAATTTACACCTTAGGCTCTGCTTCTAACTTGGGCCCAAATTGTAAAATGGTCTTATCTATTGGCGATTTCGTTCCAATTCACATTCCAAGTAATATTCGGCATGCTAATTACATTGCCGGTTGCCAAATTGCATTATCTCTTATAGTTTCCGAGATATGGACTATCGTTAATTTACACCTTAGGCTCTGCTTCTAACTTGGGCCCAAATTGAAAATGGTCTTATCTATTGGCGATTTCGTTCCAATTCACATTCCAAGTAATATTCGGCATGCTAATTACATTGCCGGTGGCCAAGTTGCATTATCTCTTATAATTTCCGAGATATGGACTATCGATAATTTACACCTTAGGCTCTGCTTCTAACTTGGGCCCAAATTGTAAAATGGTCTTATTTATTGGCGATTTCGTTCCAAGTAATATTCGGCATGCTAATTACATTGCCGGTTGCCAAATTGCATTATCTCTTATAGTTTCCGAGATATGGACTATCGATAATTTACACCTTAGGCTCTGCTTCTAACTTGGGCCCAAATTGTAAAATGGTCTTATCTATTGGCGATTTCGTTCCGATTCACATTCCAAGTAATATTCGGCATGCTAATTACATTGCCGGTTGCCAAATTGCATTATCTCTTATAGTTTCCGAGATATGGACTATCGATAGTTTACATCTTAGGCTCTGCTTCTAACTTGGGCCCAAATTGTTAAATGGTCTTATCTATTGGCGATTTCGTTCCAATTCTCATTCCAAGTAATATTCGGCATGCTAATTACATTGCCGGTTGCCAAATTGCATTATCTCTTATAGTTTCCGAGATATGGACTATCGATAATTTACACCTTAGGCTCTGCTTCTAACTTGGGCCCAAATTGTAAAATGGTCTTATCTATTGGCGATTTCGTTCCAATTCACATTTCAAGTAATATTCGGCATGCTAATTACATTGCCGGTTGCCAAATTGCATTATCTCTTATAGTTTCCGAGATATGGACTATCGATAATTTACACCTTAGGCTCTGCTTCTAACTTGGGCCCAAATTGTAAAATCGTCTTATCTATTGGCGATTTCGTTCCAATTCACATTCCAAGTAATATTCGGCATGCTAATTACATTGCCGGTTGCCAAATTGCATTATCTCTTATAGTTTCCGAGATATGGACTATCGATAATTTACACCTTAGGCTCTGCTTCTAACTTGGGCCCAAATTGTAAAATGGTCTTATCTATTGGCGATTTCGTTCCAATTCACATTCAAAGTAATATTCGGCATGCTAAATACATTGCCGGTTGCTAAATTGCAATATCTCTTATAGTTTCCCAGATATGGACTATCGATAATTTACACCTTAGGCTATGCTTCTAACTTGGGCCCAAATTGTAAAATGGTCTTATCTATTGGCGATTTCGTTCCGATTCACATTCCAAGTAATATTCGGCATGCTAATTACATTGCCGGTTGCCAAATTGCATTATCTCTTATAGTTTCCGAGATATGGACTATCGATAATTTACACCTTAGGCTCTGCTTCTAACTTGGGCCCAAATTGTAAAATGGTCTTATTTATTGGCGATTTCGTTCCAATTCACATTCCAAGTAATATTCGGCATGCTAATTACATTGCCGGTTGCCAAATTGCATTATCTCTTATAGTTTCCGAGATATGGACTATCGATAATTTACACCTTAGGCTCTGCTTCTAAGTTGGGCCCAAATTGTAAAATGGTCTTATCTATTGGCGATTTCGTTCCAATTCCCATTCAAAGTAATATTCGGCATGCTAATTACATTGCCGGTTGCTAAATTGCATTATCTCTTATAGTTTTCCAGATATGGACTATCGATAATTTACACCTTAGGCTCTGCTTCTAACTTGGGCCCAAATTGTAAAATGGTCTTATCTATTGGCGATTTCGTTCCGATTCACATTCCAAGTAATATTCGGCATGCAAATTACATTGCCGGTTGCCAAATTGCATTATCTCTTATAGTTTCCGAGATATGGACTATCGATAGTTTACACCTTAGGCTCTGCTTCTAACTTGGGCCCAAATTGTTAAATGGTCTTATCTATTGGCGATTTCGTTCCAATTCTTATTCCAAGTAACATTCGGCATGCTAATTACATTGCCGGTTGCCAAATTGCATTATCTCTTATAGTTTCCGAGATATGGACTATCGATAATTTACACCTTAAGCTCTGCTTCTAACTTGGGCCCAAATTGTAAAATGGTCTTATTTATTGGCGATTTCGTTCCAATTCACATTCCAAGTAATATTCGGCATGCTAATTACATTGCCGGTTGCCAAATTGCATTATCTCTTATAGTTTCCCAGATATGGACTATCGATAATTTACACCTTAGGCTCTGCTTCTAACTTGGGCCCAAATTGTAAAATGGTCTTATCTATTGGCGATTTCGTTCCGATTCACATTCCAAGTAATATTCGGCATGCTAATTACATTGCCGGTTGCCAAATTGCATTATCTCTTATAGTTTCCGAGATATGGACTATCGATAGTTTACATCTTAGGCTCTGCTTCTAACTTGGGCCCAAATTGTTAAATGGTCTTATCTATTGGCGATTTCGTTCCAATTCACATTCCAAGTAATATTCGGCATGCTAATTACATTGCCGGTGGCCAAGTTGCATTATCTCTTATAGTTTCCGAGATATGGACTATCGATAATTTACACCTTAGGCTCTGCTTCTAACTTGGGCCCAAATTGTAAAATGGTCTTATCTATTGGCGATTTCGTTCCGATTCACATTCCAAGTAATATTCGGCATGCAAATTACATTGCCGGTTGCCAAATTGCATTATCTCTTATAGTTTCCGAGATATGGACTATCGATAGTTTACACCTTAGGCTCTGCTTCTAACTTGGGCCCAAATTGTAAGATGGTCTTATCTATTGGCGATTTCGTTCCAATTCTCATTCCAAGTAATATTCGGCATGCTAATTACATTGCCGGTTGCCAAATTGCATTATCTCTTATAGTTTCCGAGATATGGACTATCGATAATTTACACCTTAGGCTCTGCTTCTAACTTGGGCCCAAATTGTAAAATGGTCTTATCTATTGGCGATTTCGTTCCAATTCACATTCAAAGTAATATTCGGCATGCTAATTACATTGCCGGTTGCTAAATTGCAATATCTCTTATAGTTTCCCAGATATGGACTATCGATAATTTACACCTTAGGCTCTGCTTCTAACTTGGGCCCAAATTGTAAAATGGTCTTATCTATTGGCGATTTCGTTCCGATTCACATTCCAAGTAATATTCGGCATGCTAATTACATTGCCGGTTGCCAAATTGCATTATCTCTTATAGTTTCCGAGATATGGACTATCGATAATTTACACCTTAGGCTCTGCTTCTAACTTGGGCCCAAATTGTAAAATGGTCTTATCTATTGGCGATTTCGTTCCAAGTAATATTCGGCATGCTAATTACATTGCCGGTTGTCAAATTGCATTATCTCTTATAGTTTCCGAGATATGGACTATCGATAATTTACACCTTAGGCTCTGCTTCTAACTTGGGCCCAAATTGTAAAATGGTCTTATCTATTGGCGATTTCGTTCCGATTCACATTCCAAGTAATATTCGGCATGCAAATTACATTGCCGGTTGCCAAATTGCATTATCTCTTATAGTTTCCGAGATATGGACTATCGATAGTTTACACCTTAGGCTCTGCTTCTAACTTGGGCCCAAATTGTAAGATGGTCTTATCTATTGGCGATTTCGTTCCAATTCTCATTCAAAGTAATATTCGGCATGCTAATTACATTGCCGGTTGCCAAATTGCATTATCTCTTATAGTTTCCGAGATATGGACTATCGATAATTTACACCTTAGGCTCTGCTTCTAACTTGGGCCCAAATTGTAAAATGGTCTTATCTATTGGCGATTTCGTTCCAATTCACATTCAAAGTAATATTCGGCATGCTAATTACATTGCCGGTTGCTAAATTGCAATATCTCTTATAGTTTCCCAGATATGGACTATCGATAATTTACACCTTAGGCTCTGCTTCTAACTTGGGCCCAAATTGTAAAATGGTCTTATCTATTGGCGATTTCGTTCCGATTCACATTCCAAGTAATATTCGGCATGCTAATTACATTGCCGGTTGCCAAATTGCATTATCTCTTATAGTTTCCGAGATATGGACTATCGATAATTTACACCTTAGGCTCTGCTTCTAACTTGGGCCCAAATTGTAAAATGGTCTTATCTATTGGCGATTTCGTTCCAAGTAATATTCGGCATGCTAATTACATTGCCGGTTGTCAAATTGCATTATCTCTTATAGTTTCCGAGATATGGACTATCGATAATTTACACCTTAGGCTCTGCTTCTAACTTGGGCCCAAATTGTAAAATAGTCTTATTTATTGGCGATTTCGTTCCAATTCACATTCCAAGTAATATTCGGCATGCTAATTACATTGCCGGTTGCCAAATTGCATTATCTCTTATAGTTTCCCAGATATGGACTATCGATAATTTACACCTTAGGCTCTGCTTCTAACTTGGGCCCAAATTGTAAAATGGTCTTATCTATTGGCGATTTCGTTCCGATTCACATTCCAAGTAATATTCGGCATGCTAATTACATTGCCGGTTGCCAAATTGCATTATCTCTTATAGTTTCCGAGATATGGACTATCGATAGTTTACATCTTAGGCTCTGCTTCTAACTTGGGCCCAAATTGTTAAATGGTCTTATCTATTGGCGATTTCGTTCCAATTCTTATTCCAAGTAACATTCGGCATGCTAATTACATTGCCGGTTGCCAAATTGCATTATCTCTTATAGTTTCCGAGATATGGACTATCGATAATTTACACCTTAGGCTCTGCTTCTAACTTGGGCCCAAATTGTAAAATGGTCTTATTTATTGGCCATTTCGTTCCAATTCACATTCCAAGTAATATTCGGCATGCTAATTACATTGCCGGTTGCCAAATTGCATTATCTCTTATAGTTTCCCAGATATGGACTATCGATAGTTTACATCTTAGGCTCTGCTTCTAACTTGGGCCCAAATTGTTAAATGGTCTTATCTATTGGCGATTTCGTTCCAATTCACATTCCAAGTAATATTCGGCATGCTAATTACATTGCCGGTGGCCAAGTTGCATTATCTCTTATAGTTTCCGAGATATGGACTATCGATAATTTACACCTTAGGCTCTGCTTCTAACTTGGGCCCAAATTGTAAAATGGTCTTATCTATTGGCGATTTCGTTCCAATTCTCATTCCAAGTAATATTCGGCATGCTAATTACATTGCCGGTTGCCAAATTGCATTATCTCTTATAGTTTCCGAGATATGGACTATCGATAATTTACACCTTAGGCGCTGCTTCTAACTTGGGCCCAAATGGTAAAATGGTCTTATCTATTGGCGATTTCGTTCCAATTCACATTTCAAGTAATATTCGGCATGCTAATTACATTGCCGGTTGCCAAATTGCATTATCTCTTATAGTTTCCGAGATATGGACTATCGATAATTTACACCTTAGGCTCTGCTTCTAACTTGGGCCCAAATTGTAAAATCGTCTTATCTATTGGCGATTTCGTTCCAATTCACATCCCAAGTAATATTCGGCATGCTAATTACATTGCCGGTTGCTAAATTGCATTATCTCTTATAGTTTCCGAGATATGGACTATCGATAATTTACACCTTAGGCTCTGCTTCTAACTTGGGCCCAAATTGTAAAATGGTCTTATCTATTGGCGATTTCGTTCCAATTCACATTCAAAGTAATATTCGGCATGCTAATTACATTGCCGGTTGCTAAATTGCAATATCTCTTATAGTTTCCCAGATATGGACTATCGATAATTTACACCTTAGGCTCTGCTTCTAACTTGGGCCCAAATTGTAAAATGGTCTTATCTATTGGCGATTTCGTTCCGATTCACATTCCAAGTAATATTCGGCATGCTAATTACATTGCCGGTTGCCAAATTGCATTATCTCTTATAGTTTCCGAGATATGGACTATCGATAATTTACACCTTAGGCTCTGCTTCTAACTTGGGCCCAAATTGTAAAATGGTCTTATCTATTGGCGATTTCGTTCCAAGTAATATTCGGCATGCTAATTACATTGCCGGTTGCCAAATTGCATTATCTCTTATAGTTTCCGAGATATGGACTATCGATAATTTACACCTTAGGCTCTGCTTCTAACTTGGGCCCAAATTGAAAATGGTCTTATCTATTGGCGATTTCGTTCCAATTCACATTCCAAGTAATATTCGGCATGCTAATTACATTGCCGGTTGCCAAATTGCATTATCTCTTATAGTTTCCGAGATATGGACTATCGATAATTTACACCTTAGGCTCTGCTTCTAACTTGGGCCCAAATTGTAAAATGGTCTTATTTATTGGCGATTTCGTTCCAAGTAATATTCGGCATGCTAATTACATTGCCGGTTGCCAAATTGCATTATCTCTTATAGTTTCCGAGATATGGACTATCGATAATTTACACCTTAGGCTCTGCTTCTAACTTGGGCCCAAATTGTAAAATGGTCTTATTTATTGGCGATTTCGTTCCAATTCACATTCCAAGTAATATTCGGCATGCTAATTACATTGCCGGTTGCCAAATTGCATTATCTCTTATAGTTTCCCAGATATGGACTATCGATTATTTACACCTTAGGCTCTGCTTCTAACTTGGGCCCAAATTGTAAAATGGTCTTATCTATTGGCGATTTCGTTCCGATTCACATTCCAAGTAATATTCGGCATGCTAATTACATTGCCGGTTGCCAAATTGCATTACCTCTTATAGTTTCCGAGATATGGACTATCGATATTTTACATCTTAGGCTCTGCTTCTAACTTGGGCCCAAATTGTTAAATGGTCTTATCTATTGGCGATTTCGTTCCAATTCTCATTCCAAGTAATATTCGGCATGCTAATTACATTGCCGGTTGCCAAATTGCATTATCTCTTATAGTTTCCGAGATATGGACTATCGATAATTTACACCTTAGGCTCTGCTTCTAACTTGGGCCCAAATTGTAAAATGGTCTTATTTATTGGCGATTTCGTTCCAAGTAATATTCGGCATGCTAATTACATTGCCGGTTGCCAAATTGCATTATCTCTTATAGTTTCCGAGATATGGACTATCGATAATTTACACCTTAGGCTCTGCTTCTAACTTGGGCCCAAATTGTAAAATGGTCTTATTTATTGGCGATTTCGTTCCAATTCACATTCCAAGTAATATTCGGCATGCTAATTACATTGCCGGTTGCCAAATTGCATTATCTCTTATAGTTTCCCAGATATGGACTATCGATAATTTACACCTTAGGCTCTGCTTCTAACTTGGGCCCAAATTGTAAAATGGTCTTATCTATTGGCGATTTCGTTCCGATTCACATTCCAAGTAATATTCGGCATGCTAATTACATTGCCGGTTGCCAAATTGCATTATCTCTTATAGTTTCCGAGATATGGACTATCGATAGTTTACATCTTAGGCTCTGCTTCTAACTTGGGCCCAAATTGTTAAATGGTCTTATCTATTGGCGATTTCGTTCCAATTCACATTCCAAGTAATATTCGGCATGCGAATTACATTGCCGGTGGCCAAGTTGCATTATCTCTTATAGTTTCCGAGATATGAACTATCGATAATTTACACCTTAGGCTCTGCTTCTAACTTGGGCCCAAATTGTAAAATGGTCTTATCTATTGGCGATTTCGTTCCGATTCACATTCCAAGTAATATTCGGCATGCAAATTACATTGCCGGTTGCCAAATTGCATTATCTCTTATAGTTTCCGAGATATGGACTATCGATAGTTTACACCTTAGGCTCTGCTTCTAAATTGGGCCCAAATTGTTAAATGGTCTTATCTATTGGCGATTTCGTTCCAATTCACATTCCAAGTAATATTCGGCATGCTAATTACATTGCCGGTTGCCAAATTGCATTATCTCTTATAGTTTCCGAGATATGGACTATCGATAATTTACACCTTAGGCTCTGCTTCTAACTTGGGCCCAAATTGTAAAATGGTCTTATCTATTGGCGATTTCGTTCCAATTCACATTCCAAGTAATATTCTGCATGCTAATTACATTGCCGGTTGCCAAATTGCATTATCTCTTATAGTTTCCGAGATATGGACTATCGATAATTTACACCTTAGGCTCTGCTTCTAACTTGGGCCCAAATTCTTAAATGGTCTTATCTATTGGCGATTTCGTTCCAATTCACATTCCAAGTAATATTCGGCATGCTAATTACATTGCCGGTGGCCAAGTTGCATTATCTCTTATAGTTTACGAGATATGGACTATCGATAATTTACACCTTAGGCTCTGCTTCTAACTTGGGCCCAAATTGTAAAATGGTCTTATCTATTGGCGATTTCGTTCCAATTCACATTCCAAGTAATATTCGGCATGCTAATTACATTGCCGATTGCCAAATTGCATTATCTCTTATAGTTTCCGAGATATGGACTATCGATAATTTACACCTTAGGCTCTGCTTCTAACTTGGGCCCAAATTGAAAATGGTCTTATCTATTGGCGATTTCGTTCCAATTCACATTCCAAGTAATATTCGGCATGCTAATTACATTGCCGGTGGCCAAGTTGCATTATCTCTTATAATTTCCGAGATATGGACTATCGATAATTTACACCTTAGGCTCTGCTTCTAACTTGGGCCCAAATTGTAAAATGGTCTTATTTATTGGCGATTTCGTTCCAAGTAATATTCGGCATGCTAATTACATTGCCGGTTGCCAAATTGCATTATCTCTTATAGTTTCCGAGATATGGACTATCGATAATTTACACCTTAGGCTCTGCTTCTAACTTGGGCCCAAATTGTAAAATGGTCTTATCTATTGGCGATTTCGTTCCGATTCACATTCCAAGTAATATTCGGCATGCTAATTACATTGCCGGTTGCCAAATTGCATTATCTCTTATAGTTTCCGAGATATGGACTATCGATAGTTTACATCTTAGGCTCTGCTTCTAACTTGGGCCCAAATTGTTAAATGGTCTTATCTATTGGCGATTTCGTTCCAATTCTCATTCCAAGTAATATTCGGCATGCTAATTACATTGCCGGTTGCCAAATTGCATTATCTCTTATAGTTTCCGAGATATGGACTATCGATAATTTACACCTTAGGCTCTGCTTCTAACTTGGGCCCAAATTGTAAAATGGTCTTATCTATTGGCGATTTCGTTCCAATTCACATTTCAAGTAATATTCGGCATGCTAATTACATTGCCGGTTGCCAAATTGCATTATCTCTTATAGTTTCCGAGATATGGACTATCGATAATTTACACCTTAGGCTCTGCTTCTAACTTGGGCCCAAATTGTAAAATCGTCTTATCTATTGGCGATTTCGTTCCAATTCACATTCCAAGTAATATTCGGCATGCTAATTACATTGCCGGTTGCCAAATTGCATTATCTCTTATAGTTTCCGAGATATGGACTATCGATAATTTACACCTTAGGCTCTGCTTCTAACTTGGGCCCAAATTGTAAAATGGTCTTATCTATTGGCGATTTCGTTCCAATTCACATTCAAAGTAATATTCGGCATGCTAATTACATTGCCGGTTGCTAAATTGCAATATCTCTTATAGTTTCCCAGATATGGACTATCGATAATTTACACCTTAGGCTATGCTTCTAACTTGGGCCCAAATTGTAAAATGGTCTTATCTATTGGCGATTTCGTTCCGATTCACATTCCAAGTAATATTCGGCATGCTAATTACATTGCCGGTTGCCAAATTGCATTATCTCTTATAGTTTCCGAGATATGGACTATCGATAATTTACACCTTAGGCTCTGCTTCTAACTTGGGCCCAAATTGTAAAATGGTCTTATTTATTGGCGATTTCGTTCCAATTCACATTCCAAGTAATATTCGGCATGCTAATTACATTGCCGGTTGCCAAATTGCATTATCTCTTATAGTTTCCGAGATATGGACTATCGATAATTTACACCTTAGGCTCTGCTTCTAAGTTGGGCCCAAATTGTAAAATGGTCTTATCTATTGGCGATTTCGTTCCAATTCCCATTCAAAGTAATATTCGGCATGCTAATTACATTGCCGGTTGCTAAATTGCATTATCTCTTATAGTTTTCCAGATATGGACTATCGATAATTTACACCTTAGGCTCTGCTTCTAACTTGGGCCCAAATTGTAAAATGGTCTTATCTATTGGCGATTTCGTTCCGATTCACATTCCAAGTAATATTCGGCATGCAAATTACATTGCCGGTTGCCAAATTGCATTATCTCTTATAGTTTCCGAGATATGGACTATCGATAGTTTACACCTTAGGCTCTGCTTCTAACTTGGGCCCAAATTGTTAAATGGTCTTATCTATTGGCGATTTCGTTCCAATTCTTATTCCAAGTAACATTCGGCATGCTAATTACATTGCCGGTTGCCAAATTGCATTATCTCTTATAGTTTCCGAGATATGGACTATCGATAATTTACACCTTAAGCTCTGCTTCTAACTTGGGCCCAAATTGTAAAATGGTCTTATTTATTGGCGATTTCGTTCCAATTCACATTCCAAGTAATATTCGGCATGCTAATTACATTGCCGGTTGCCAAATTGCATTATCTCTTATAGTTTCCCAGATATGGACTATCGATAATTTACACCTTAGGCTCTGCTTCTAACTTGGGCCCAAATTGTAAAATGGTCTTATCTATTGGCGATTTCGTTCCGATTCACATTCCAAGTAATATTCGGCATGCTAATTACATTGCCTGTTGCCAAATTGCATTATCCCTTATAGTTTCCGAGATATGGACTATCGATAGTTTACATCTTAGGCTCTGCTTCTAACTTGGGCCCAAATTGTTAAATGGTCTTATCTATTGGCGATTTCGTTCCAATTCACATTCCAAGTAATATTCGGCATGCTAATTACATTGCCGGTGGCCAAGTTGCATTATCTCTTATAGTTTCCGAGATATGGACTATCGATAATTTACACCTTAGGCTCTGCTTCTAACTTGGGCCCAAATTGTAAGATGGTCTTATCTATTGGCGATTTCGTTCCAATTCTCATTCCAAGTAATATTCGGCATGCTAATTACATTGCCGGTTGCCAAATTGCATTATCTCTTATAGTTTCCGAGATATGGACTATCGATAATTTACACCTTAGGCTCTGCTTCTAACTTGGGCCCAAATTGTAAAATGGTCTTATCTATTGGCGATTTCGTTCCAATTCACATTTCAAGTAATATTCGGCATGCTAATTACATTGCCGGTTGCCAAATTGCATTATCTCTTATAGTTTCCGAGATATGGACTATCGATAATTTACACCTTAGGCTCTGCTTCTAACTTGGGCCCAAATTGTAAAATCG
The DNA here is from genome assembly GCF_030347505.1 of Rhynchophorus ferrugineus. Taxonomy (NCBI): domain Eukaryota; kingdom Metazoa; phylum Arthropoda; class Insecta; order Coleoptera; family Curculionidae; genus Rhynchophorus; species Rhynchophorus ferrugineus. The sequence goes on from NW_027472622.1 coordinate 500,054, forward strand.
TCTTATCTATTGGCGATTTCGTTCCAATTCACATCCCAAGTAATATTCGGCATGCTAATTACATTGCCGGTTGCTAAATTGCATTATCTCTTATAGTTTCCGAGATATGGACTATCGATAATTTACACCTTAGGCTCTGCTTCTAACTTGGGCCCAAATTGTAAAATGGTCTTATCTATTGGCGATTTCGTTCCAATTCACATTCAAAGTAATATTCGGCATGCTAATTACATTGCCGGTTGCTAAATTGCAATATCTCTTATAGTTTCCCAGATATGGACTATCGATAATTTACACCTTAGGCTCTGCTTCTAACTTGGGCCCAAATTGTAAAATGGTCTTATCTATTGGCGATTTCGTTCCGATTCACATTCCAAGTAATATTGGGCATGCTAATTACATTGCCGGTTGCCAAATTGCATTATCTCTTATAGTTTCCGAGATATGGACTATCGATAATTTACACCTTAGGCTCTGCTTCTAACTTGGGCCCAAATTGTAAAATGGTCTTATCTATTGGCGATTTCGTTCCAAGTAATATTCGGCATGCTAATTACATTGCCGGTTGCCAAATTGCATTATCTCTTATAGTTTCCGAGATATGGACTATCGATAATTTACACCTTAGGCTCTGCTTCTAACTTGGGCCCAAATTGAAAATGGTCTTATCTATTGGCGATTTCGTTCCAATTCACATTCCAAGTAATATTCGGCATGCTAATTACATTGCCGGTTGCCAAATTGCATTATCTCTTATAGTTTCCGAGATATGGACTATCGATAATTTACACCTTAGGCTCTGCTTCTAACTTGGGCCCAAATTGTAAAATGGTCTTATTTATTGGCGATTTCGTTCCAAGTAATATTCGGCATGCTAATTACATTGCCGGTTGCCAAATTGCATTATCTCTTATAGTTTCCGAGATATGGACTATCGATAATTTACACCTTAGGCTCTGCTTCTAACTTGGGCCCAAATTGTAAAATGGTCTTATTTATTGGCGATTTCGTTCCAATTCACATTCCAAGTAATATTCGGCATGCTAATTACATTGCCGGTTGCCAAATTGCATTATCTCTTATAGTTTCCCAGATATGGACTATCGATAATTTACACCTTAGGCTCTGCTTCTAACTTGGGCCCAAATTGTAAAATGGTCTTATCTATTGGCCATTTCGTTCCGATTCACATTTCAAGTAATATTCGGCATGCTAATTACATTGCCGGTTGCCAAATTGCATTATCTCTTATAGTTTCCGAGATATGGACTATCGATAGTTTACATCTTAGGCTCTGCTTCTAACTTGGGCCCAAATTGTTAAATGGTCTTATCTATTGGCGATTTCGTTCCAATTCTCATTCCAAGTAATATTCGGCATGCTAATTACATTGCCGGTTGCCAAATTGCATTATCTCTTATAGTTTCCGAGATATGGACTATCGATAATTTACACCTTAGGCTCTGCTTCTAACTTGGGCCCAAATTGTAAAATGGTCTTATTTATTGGCGATTTCGTTCCAAGTAATATTCGGCATGCTAATTACATTGCCGGTTGCCAAATTGCATTATCTCTTATAGTTTCCGAGATATGGACTATCGATAATTTACACCTTAGGCTCTGCTTCTAACTTGGGCCCAAATTGTAAAATGGTCTTATTTATTGGCGATTTCGTTCCAATTCACATTCCAAGTAATATTCGGCATGCTAATTACATTGCCGGTTGCCAAATTGCATTATCTCTTATAGTTTCCCAGATATGGACTATCGATAATTTACACCTTAGGCTCTGCTTCTAACTTGGGCCCAAATTGTAAAATGGTCTTATTTATTGGCGATTTCGTTCCAAGTAATATTCGGCATGCTAATTACATTGCCGGTTGCCAAATTGCATTATCTCTTATAGTTTCCGAGATATGGACTATCGATAATTTACACCTTAGGCTCTGCTTCTAACTTGGGCCCAAATTGTAAAATGGTCTTATTTATTGGCGATTTCGTTCCAATTCACATTCCAAGTAATATTCGGCATGCTAATTACATTGCCGGTTGCCAAATTGCATTATCTCTTATAGTTTCCCAGATATGGACTATCGATAATTTACACCTTAGGCTCTGCTTCTAACTTGGGCCCAAATTGTAAAATGGTCTTATCTATTGGCGATTTCGTTCCGATTCACATTCCAAGTAATATTCGGCATGCTAATTACATTGCCGGTTGCCAAATTGCATTATCTCTTATAGTTTCCGAGATATGGACTATCGATAGTTTATATCTTAGGCTCTGCTTCTAACTTGGGCCCAAATTGTTAAATGGTCTTATCTATTGGCGATTTCGTTCCAATTCTTATTCCAAGTAATATTCGGCATGCGAATTACATTGCCGGTGGCCAAGTTGCATTATCTCTTATAGTTTCCGAGATATGGACTATCGATAATTTACACCTTAAGCTCTGCTTCTAACTTGGGCCCAAATTGTAAAATGGTCTTATTTATTGGCGATTTCGTTCCAATTCACATTCCAAGTAATATTCGGCATGCTAATTACATTGCCGGTTGCCAAATTGCATTATCTCTTATAGTTTCCCAGATATGGACTATCGATAATTTACACCTTAGGCTCTGCTTCTAACTTGGGCCCAAATTGTAAAATGGTCTTATCTATTGGCGATTTCGTTCCGATTCACATTCCAAGTAATATTCGGCATGCTAATTACATTGCCTGTTGCCAAATTGCATTATCCCTTATAGTTTCCGAGATATGGACTATCGATAGTTTACATCTTAGGCTCTGCTTCTAACTTGGGCCCAAATTGTTAAATGGTCTTATCTATTGGCGATTTCGTTCCAATTCACATTCCAAGTAATATTCGGCATGCTAATTACATTGCCGGTGGCCAAGTTGCATTATCTCTTATAGTTTCCGAGATATGGACTATCGATAATTTACACCTTAGGCTCTGCTTCTAACTTGGGCCCAAATTGTAAGATGGTCTTATCTATTGGCGATTTCGTTCCAATTCTCATTCCAAGTAATATTCGGCATGCTAATTACATTGCCGGTTGCCAAATTGCATTATCTCTTATAGTTTCCGAGATATGGACTATCGATAATTTACACCTTAGGCTCTGCTTCTAACTTGGGCCCAAATTGTAAAATGGTCTTATCTATTGGCGATTTCGTTCCAATTCACATTTCAAGTAATATTCGGCATGCTAATTACATTGCCGGTTGCCAAATTGCATTATCTCTTATAGTTTCCGAGATATGGACTATCGATAATTTACACCTTAGGCTCTGCTTCTAACTTGGGCCCAAATTGTAAAATCGTCTTATCTATTGGCGATTTCGTTCCAATTCACATCCCAAGTAATATTCGGCATGCTAATTACATTGCCGGTTGCTAAATTGCATTATCTCTTATAGTTTCCGAGATATGGACTATCGATAATTTACACCTTAGGCTCTGCTTCTAACTTGGGCCCAAATTGTAAAATGGTCTTATCTATTGGCGATTTCGTTCCAATTCACATTCAAAGTAATATTCGGCATGCTAATTACATTGCCGGTTGCTAAATTGCAATATCTCTTATAGTTTCCCAGATATGGACTATCGATAATTTACACCTTAGGCTCTGCTTCTAACTTGGGCCCAAATTGTAAAATGGTCTTATCTATTGGCGATTTCGTTCCGATTCACATTCCAAGTAATATTGGGCATGCTAATTACATTGCCGGTTGCCAAATTGCATTATCTCTTATAGTTTCCGAGATATGGACTATCGATAATTTACACCTTAGGCTCTGCTTCTAACTTGGGCCCAAATTGTAAAATGGTCTTATCTATTGGCGATTTCGTTCCAAGTAATATTCGGCATGCTAATTACATTGCCGGTTGCCAAATTGCATTATCTCTTATAGTTTCCGAGATATGGACTATCGATAATTTACACCTTAGGCTCTGCTTCTAACTTGGGCCCAAATTGAAAATGGTCTTATCTATTGGCGATTTCGTTCCAATTCACATTCCAAGTAATATTCGGCATGCTAATTACATTGCCGGTTGCCAAATTGCATTATCTCTTATAGTTTCCGAGATATGGACTATCGATAATTTACACCTTAGGCTCTGCTTCTAACTTGGGCCCAAATTGTAAAATGGTCTTATTTATTGGCGATTTCGTTCCAAGTAATATTCGGCATGCTAATTACATTGCCGGTTGCCAAATTGCATTATCTCTTATAGTTTCCGAGATATGGACTATCGATAATTTACACCTTAGGCTCTGCTTCTAACTTGGGCCCAAATTGTAAAATGGTCTTATTTATTGGCGATTTCGTTCCAATTCACATTCCAAGTAATATTCGGCATGCTAATTACATTGCCGGTTGCCAAATTGCATTATCTCTTATAGTTTCCCAGATATGGACTATCGATAATTTACACCTTAGGCTCTGCTTCTAACTTGGGCCCAAATTGTAAAATGGTCTTATCTATTGGCCATTTCGTTCCGATTCACATTTCAAGTAATATTCGGCATGCTAATTACATTGCCGGTTGCCAAATTGCATTATCTCTTATAGTTTCCGAGATATGGACTATCGATAGTTTACATCTTAGGCTCTGCTTCTAACTTGGGCCCAAATTGTTAAATGGTCTTATCTATTGGCGATTTCGTTCCAATTCTCATTCCAAGTAATATTCGGCATGCTAATTACATTGCCGGTTGCCAAATTGCATTATCTCTTATAGTTTCCGAGATATGGACTATCGATAATTTACACCTTAGGCTCTGCTTCTAACTTGGGCCCAAATTGTAAAATGGTCTTATTTATTGGCGATTTCGTTCCAAGTAATATTCGGCATGCTAATTACATTGCCGGTTGCCAAATTGCATTATCTCTTATAGTTTCCGAGATATGGACTATCGATAATTTACACCTTAGGCTCTGCTTCTAACTTGGGCCCAAATTGTAAAATGGTCTTATTTATTGGCGATTTCGTTCCAATTCACATTCCAAGTAATATTCGGCATGCTAATTACATTGCCGGTTGCCAAATTGCATTATCTCTTATAGTTTCCCAGATATGGACTATCGATAATTTACACCTTAGGCTCTGCTTCTAACTTGGGCCCAAATTGTAAAATGGTCTTATCTATTGGCGATTTCGTTCCGATTCACATTCCAAGTAATATTCGGCATGCTAATTACATTGCCGGTTGCCAAATTGCATTATCTCTTATAGTTTCCGAGATATGGACTATCGATAGTTTATATCTTAGGCTCTGCTTCTAACTTGGGCCCAAATTGTTAAATGGTCTTATCTATTGGCGATTTCGTTCCAATTCACATTCCAAGTAATATTCGGCATGCGAATTACATTGCCGGTGGCCAAGTTGCATTATCTCTTATAGTTTCCGAGATATGGACTATCGATAATTTACACCTTAGGCTCTGCTTCTAACTTGGGCCCAAATTGTAAAATGGTCTTATCTATTGGCGATTTCGTTCCGATTCACATTCCAAGTAATATTCGGCATGCAAATTACATTGCCGGTTGCCAAATTGCATTATCTCTTATAGTTTCCGAGATATGGACTATCGATAGTTTACACCTTAGGCTCTGCTTCTAAATTGGGCCCAAATTGTTAAATGGTCTTATCTATTGGCGATTTCGTTCCAATTCACATTCCAAGTAATATTCGGCATGCTAATTACATTGCCGGTTGCCAAATTGCATTATCTCTTATAGTTTCCGAGATATGGACTATCGATAATTTACACCTTAGGCTCTGCTTCTAACTTGGGCCCAAATTGTAAAATGGTCTTATCTATTGGCGATTTTGTTCCAATTCACATTCCAAGTAATATTCTGCATGCTAATTACATTGCCGGTTGCCAAATTGCATTATCTCTTATAGTTTCCGAGATATGGACTATCGATAATTTACACCTTAGGCTCTGCTTCTAACTTGGGCCCAAATTCTTAAATGGTCTTATCTATTGGCGATTTCGTTCCAATTCACATTCCAAGTAATATTCGGCATGCTAATTACATTGCCGGTGGCCAAGTTGCATTATCTCTTTTAGTTTACGAGATATGGACTATCGATAATTTACACCTTAGGCTCTGCTTCTAACTTGGGCCCAAATTGTAAAATGGTCTTATCTATTGGCGATTTCGTTCCAATTCACATTCCAAGTAATATTCGGCATGCTAATTACATTGCCGGTTGCCAAATTGCATTATCTCTTATAGTTTCCGAGATATGGACTATCGATAATTTACACCTTAGGCTCTGCTTCTAACTTGGGCCCAAATTGAAAATGGTCTTATCTATTGGCGATTTCGTTCCAATTCACATTCCAAGCAATATTCGGCATGCTAATTACATTGCCGGTGGCCAAGTTGCATTATCTCTTATAATTTCCGAGATATGGACTATCGATAATTTACACCTTAGGCTCTGCTTCTAACTTGGGCCCAAATTGTAAAATGGTCTTATTTATTGGCGATTTCGTTCCAAGTAATATTCGGCATGCTAATTACATTGCCGGTTGCCAAATTGCATTATCTCTTATAGTTTCCGAGATATGGACTATCGATAATTTACACCTTAGGCTCTGCTTCTAACTTGGGCCCAAATTGTAAAATGGTCTTATCTATTGGCGATTTCGTTCCGATTCACATTCCAAGTAATATTCGGCATGCTAATTACATTGCCGGTTGCCAAATTGCATTATCTCTTATAGTTTCCGAGATATGGACTATCGATAGTTTACATCTTAGGCTCTGCTTCTAACTTGGGCCCAAATTGTTAAATGGTCTTATCTATTGGCGATTTCGTTCCAATTCTCATTCCAAGTAATATTCGGCATGCTAATTACATTGCCGGTTGCCAAATTGCATTATCTCTTATAGTTTCCGAGATATGGACTATCGATAATTTACACCTTAGGCTCTGCTTCTAACTTGGGCCCAAATTGTAAAATGGTCTTATCTATTGGCGATTTCGTTCCAATTCACATTTCAAGTAATATTCGGCATGCTAATTACATTGCCGGTTGCCAAATTGCATTATCTCTTATAGTTTCCGAGATATGGACTATCGATAATTTACACCTTAGGCTCTGCTTCTAACTTGGGCCCAAATTGTAAAATCGTCTTATCTATTGGCGATTTCGTTCCATTTCACATTCCAAGTAATATTCGGCATGCTAATTACATTGCCGGTTGCCAAATTGCATTATCTCTTATAGTTTCCGAGATATGGACTATCGATAATTTACACCTTAGGCTCTGCTTCTAACTTGGGCCCAAATTGTAAAATGGTCTTATCTATTGGCGATTTCGTTCCAATTCACATTCAAAGTAATATTCGGCATGCTAATTACATTGCCGGTTGCTAAATTGCAATATCTCTTATAGTTTCCCAGATATGGACTATCGATAATTTACACCTTAGGCTATGCTTCTAACTTGGGCCCAAATTGTAAAATGGTCTTATCTATTGGCGATTTCGTTCCGATTCACATTCCAAGTAATATTCGGCATGCTAATTACATTGCCGGTTGCCAAATTGCATTATCTCTTATAGTTTCCGAGATATGGACTATCGATAATTTACACCTTAGGCTCTGCTTCTAACTTGGGCCCAAATTGTAAAATGGTCTTATTTATTGGCGATTTCGTTCCAATTCACATTCCAAGTAATATTCGGCATGCTAATTACATTGCCGGTTGCCAAATTGCATTATCTCTTATAGTTTCCGAGATATGGACTATCGATAATTTACACCTTAGGCTCTGCTTCTAAGTTGGGCCCAAATTGTAAAATGGTCTTATCTATTGGCGATTTCGTTCCAATTCCCATTCAAAGTAATATTCGGCATGCTAATTACATTGCCGGTTGCTAAATTGCATTATCTCTTATAGTTTTCCAGATATGGACTATCGATAATTTACACCTTAGGCTCTGCTTCTAACTTGGGCCCAAATTGTAAAATGGTCTTATCTATTGGCGATTTCGTTCCGATTCACATTCCAAGTAATATTCGGCATGCAAATTACATTGCCGGTTGCCAAATTGCATTATCTCTTATAGTTTCCGAGATATGGACTATCGATAGTTTACACCTTAGGCTCTGCTTTTAATTGGGCCCAAATTGTTAAATGGTCTTATCTATTGGCGATTTCGTTCCAATTCACATTCCAAGTAATATTCGGCATGCTAATTACATTGCCGGTTGCCAAATTGCATTATCTCTTATAGTTTCCGAGATATGGACTATCGATAATTTACACCTTAGGCTCTGCTTCTAACTTGGGCCCAAATTGTAAAGTGGTCTTATCTATTGGCGATTTTGTTCCAATTCACATTCCAAGTAATATTCTGCATGCTAATTACATTGCCGGTTGCCAAATTGCATTATCTCTTATAGTTTCCGAGATATGGACTATCGATAATTTACACCTTAGGCTCTGCTTCTAACTTGGGCCCAAATTCTTAAATGGTCTTATCTATTGGCGATTTCGTTCCAATTCACATTCCATGTAATATTCGGCATGCTAATTACATTGCCGGTGGCCAAGTTGCATTATATCTTATAGTTTACGAGATATGGACTATCGATAATTTACACCTTAGGCTCTGCTTCTAACTTGGGCCCAAATTGTAAAATGGTCTTATCTATTGGCGATTTCGTTCCAATTCACATTCCAAGTAATATTCGGCATGCTAATTACATTGCCGGTTGCCAAATTGCATTATCTCTTATAGTTTCCGAGATATGGACTATCGATAATTTACACCTTAGGCTCTGCTTCTAACTTGGGCCCAAATTGAACCTGGTCTTATCTATTGGCGATTTCGTTCCAATTCACATTCCAAGTAATATTCGGCATGCTAATTACATTGCCGTTTACCAAATTGCATTATCTCTTATAGTTTCCGAGATATGGACTATCGATAATTTACACCTTAGGCTCTGCTTCTAACTTGGGCCCAAATTGTAAAATGGTCTTATCTATTGGCGATTTCGTTCCAATTCACATTCCAAGTAATATTCGGCATGCTAATTACATTGCCGGTTGCCAAATTGAATTATCTCTTATAGTTTCCGAGATATGGACTATCGATAATTTACACCTTAGGCTCTGCTTCTAACTTGGGCCCAAATTGTTAAATGGTCTTATCTATTGGCGATTTCGTTCCAATTCACATTCCAAGTAATATTCGGCATGGTAATTACATTGCCGGTTGCCAAATTGCATTATCACTTATAATTTCCGAGATATGGACTATCGATAATTTACACCTTAGGCTCTGCTTCTAACTTGGGCCCAAATTGTAAAATGGTCTTATCTATTGGCGATTTCGTTCCAATTCACATTCCAAGTAATATTCGGCATGCTAATTACATTGCCGGTTGCCAAATTGCATTATCTCTTATAGTTTCCGAGATATGGACTATCGATAATTTACACCTTAGGCTCTGCTTCTAACTTGGGCCCAAATTGTAAAATGGTCTTATTTATTGGCGATTTCGTTCCAAGTAATATTCGGCATGCTAATTACATTGCCGGTTGCCAAATTGCATTATCTCTTATAGTTTCCGAGATATGGACTATCGATAATTTACACCTTAGGCTCTGCTTCTAACTTGGGCCCAAATTGTAAAATGGTCTTATCTATTGGCGATTTCGTTCCAATTCACATTCCAAGTAATATTCGGCATGCTAATTACATTGCCGGTTGCCAAATTGCATTATCTCTTATAGTTTCCGAGATATGGACTATCGATAATTTACACCTTAGGCTCTGCTTCTAACTTGGGCCCAAATTGTAAAATGGTCTTATTTATTGGCGATTTCGTTCCAAGTAATATTCGGCATACTAATTACATTGCCGGTTGCCAAATTGCATTATCTCTTATAGTTTCCGAGATATGGACAATCGATAGTTTACACCTTAGGCTCTGCTTCTAACTTGGGCCCGAATTGTTAAATGGTCTTATCTATTGGCGATTTCGTTCCAATTCACATTCCAAGTAATATTCGGCATGCTAATTACATTGCCGGTGGCCAAGTTGCATTATCTCTTATAGTTTCCGAGATATGGACTATCGATAATTTACACCTTAGGCTCTGCTTCTAACTTGGGCCCAAATTGTAAAATGGTCTTATCTATTGGCGATTTCGTTCCAATTCTCATTCCAAGTAATATTCGGCATGCTAATTACATTGCCGGTTGCCAAATTGCATTATCTCTTATAGTTTCCGAGATATGGACTATCGATAATTTACACCTTAGGCTCTGCTTCTAACTTGGGCCCAAATTGTAAAATGGTCTTATCTATTGGCGATTTCGTTCCAATTCACATTTCAAGTAATATTCGGCATGCTAATTACATTGCCGGTTGCCAAATTGCATTATCTCTTATAGTTTCCGAGATATGGACTATCGATAATTTACACCTTAGGCTCTGCTTCTAAATTGGGCCCAAATTGTAAAATCGTCTTATCTATTGGCGATTTCGTTCCAATTCACATCCCAAGTAATATTCGGCATGCTAATTACATTGCCGGTTGCCAAATTGCATTATCTCTTATAGTTTCCGAGATATGGACTATCGATAATTTACACCTTAGGCTCTGCTTCTAACTTGGGCCCAAATTGTAAAATGGTCTTATCTATTGGCGATTTCGTTCCAATTCACATTCAAAGTAATATTCGGCATGCTAATTACATTGCCGGTTGCTAAATTGCAATATCTCTTATAGTTTCCCAGATATGGACTATCGATAATTTACACCTTAGGCTCTGCTTCTAACTTGGGCCCAAATTGTAAAATGGTCTTATCTATTGGCGATTTCGTTCCGATTCACATTCCAAGTAATATTCGGCATGCTAATTACATTGCCGGTTGCCAAATTGCATTATCTCTTATAGTTTCCGAGATATGGACTATCGATAATTTACACCTTAGGCTCTGCTTCTAACTTGGGCCCAAATTGTAAAATGGTCTTATCTATTGGCGATTTCGCTCCAAGTAATATTCGGCATGCTAATTACATTGCCGTTTGCCAAATTGCATTATCTCTTATAGTTTCCGAGATATGGACTATCGATAATTTACACCTTAGGCTCTGCTTCTAACTTGGGCCCAAATTGTAAAATGGTCTTATTTATTGGCCATTTCGTTCCAATTCACATTCCAAGTAATATTCGGCATGCTAATTACATTGCCGGTTGCCAAATTGCATTATCTCTTATAGTTTCCCAGATATGGACTATCGATAATTTACACCTTAGGCTCTGCTTCTAACTTGGGCCCAAATTGTAAAATGGTCTTATCTATTGGCGATTTCGTTCCGATTCACATTCCAAGTAATATTCGGCATGCTAATTACATTGCCGGTTGCCAAATTGCATTATCTCTTATAGTTTCCGAGATATGGACTATCGATAGTTTACATCTTAGGCTCTGCTTCTAACTTGGGCCCAAATTGTTAAATGGTCTTATCTATTGGCGATTTCGTTCCAATTCTCATTCCAAGTAATATTCGGCATGCTAATTACATTGCCGGTTGCCAAATTGCATTATCTCTTATAGTTTCCGAGATATGGACTATCGATAATTTACACCTTAGGCTCTGCTTCTATCTTGGGCCCAAATTGTAAAATGGTCTTATCTATTGGCGATTTCGTTCCGATCCACATTCCAAGTAATATTCGGCATGCTAATTACATTGCCGGTTGCCAAATTGCATTATCTCTTATAGTTTCCGAGATATGGACTATCGATAAATTACACCTTAGGCTCTGCTTCTATCTTGGGCCCAAATTGTTAAATGGTCTTATCTATTGGCGATTTCGTTCCAATTCACATTCCAAGTAATATTCGGCATGCTAATTACATTGCCGTTTGCCAAATTGCATTATCTCTTATAGTTTCCGAGATATGGACTATCGATAAATTACACCTTAGGCTCTGCTTCTAACTTGGGCCCAAATTGTAAAATGGTCTTATCTATTGGCGATTTCGTTCCAATTCACATTCCAAGTAATATTCGGCATGCTAATTACATTGCCGGTTGCCAAATTGAATTATCTCTTATAGTTTCCGATATATGGACTATCGATAATTTACACCTTAGGCTCTGCTTCTAACTTGGGCCCAAATTGTAAAATGGTCTTATCTATTGGCGATTTCGTTCCAATTCACATTCCAAGTAATATTCGGCATGGTAATTACATTGCCGGTTGCCAAATTGCATTATCACTTATAATTTCCGAGATATGGACTATCGATAATTTACACCTTAGGCTCTGCTTCTAACTTGGGCCCAAATTGTAAAATGGTCTTATCTATTGGCGATTTCGTTCCAATTCACATTCCAAGTAATATTCGGCATGCTAATTACATTGCCGGTTGCCAAATTGCATTATCTCTTATAGTTTCCGAGATATGGACTATCGATAATTTACACCTTAGGCTCTGCTTCTAACTTGAGCCCAAATTGTAAAATGGTCTAATTTATTGGCGATTTCGTTCCAAGTAATATTCGGCATGCTAATTACATTGCCGGTTGCCAAATTGCATTATCTCTTATAGTTTCCGAGATATGGACTATCGATAATTTACACCTTAGGCTCTGCTTCTAACTTGGGCCCAAATTGTAAAATGGTCTTATCTATTGGCGATTTCGTTCCAATTCACATTCCAAGTAATATTCGGCATGCTAATTACATTGCCGGTTGCCAAATTGCATTATCTCTTATAGTTTCCGAGATATGGACTATCGATAATTTACACCTTAGGCTCTGCTTCTAACTTGGGCCCAAATTGTAAAATGGTCTTATTTATTGGCGATCCTAGTAATATTCGGCATGCTAATTACATTGCCGGTTGCCAAATTGCATTATCTCTTATAGTTTCCGAGATATGGACTATCGATAGTTTACACCTTAGGCTCTGCTTCTAACTTGGGCCCAAATTGTTAAATGGTCTTATCTATTGGCGATTTCGTTCCAATTCACATTCCAAGTAATATTCGGCTTGCTAATTACATTGCCGGTGGCCAAGTTGCATTATCTCTTATAGTTTCCGAGATATGGACTATCGATAATTTACACCTTAGGCTCTGCTTCTAACTTGGGCCCAAATTGTAAAATGGTCTTATCTATTGGCGATTTCGTTCCAATTCTCATTCCAAGTAATATTCGGCATGCTAATTACATTGCCGGTTGCCAAATTGCATTATCTCTTATAGTTTCCGAGATATGGACTATCGATAATTTACACCTTAGGCTCTGCTTCTAACTTGGGCCCAAATTGTAAAATGGTCTTATCTATTGGCGATTTCGTTCCAATTCACATTTCAAGTAATATTCGGCATGCTAATTACATTGCCGGTTGCCAAATTGCATTATCTCTTATAGTTTCCGAGATATGGACTATCGATAATTTACACCTTAGGCTCTGCTTCTAACTTGGGCCCAAATTGTAAAATCGTCTTATCTATTGGCGATTTCGTTCCAATTCACATCCCAAGTAATATTCGGCATGCTAATTACATTGCCGGTTGCCAAATTGCATTATCTCTTATAGTTTCCGAGATATGGACTATCGATAATTTACACCTTAGGCTCTGCTTCTAACTTGGGCCCAAATTGTAAAATGGTCTTATCTATTGGCGATTTCGTTCCAATTCACATTCAAAGTAATATTCGGCATGCTAATTACATTGCCGGTTGCTAAATTGCAATATCTCTTATAGTTTCCCAGATATGGACTATCGATAATTTACACCTTAGGCTCTGCTTCTAACTTGGGCCCAAATTGTAAAATGGTCTTATCTATTGGCGATTTCGTTCCGATTCACATTCCAAGTAATATTCGGCATGCTAATTACATTGCCGGTTGCCAAATTGCATTATCTCTTATAGTTTCCGAGATATGGACTATCGATAATTTACACCTTAGGCTCTGCTTCTAACTTGGGCCCAAATTGTAAAATGGTCTTATCTATTGGCGATTTCGTTCCAATTCACATTCCAAGTAATATTCGGCATGCTAATTACATTGCCGGTTGCCAAATTGCATTATCTCTTATAGTTTCCGAGATATGGACTATCGATAATTTACACCTTAGGCTCTGCTTCTAACTTGGGCCCAAATTGTAAAATGGTCTTATTTATTGGCCATTTCGTTCCAATTCACATTCCAAGTAATATTCGGCATGCTAATTACATTGCCGGTTGCCAAATTGCATTATCTCTTATAGTTTCCCAGATATGGACTATCGATAATTTACACCTTAGGCTCTGCTTCTAACTTGGGCCCAAATTGTAAAATGGTCTTATCTATTGGCGATTTCGTTCCGATTCACATTCCAAGTAATATTCGGCATGCTAATTACATTGCCGGTTGCCAAATTGCATTATCTCTTATAGTTTCCGAGATATGGACTATCGATAGTTTACATCTTAGGCTCTGCTTCTAACTTGGGCCCAAATTGTTAAATGGTCTTATCTATTGGCGATTTCGTTCCAATTCACATTCCAAGTAATATTCGGCATGCTAATTACATTGCCGGTGGCCAAGTTGCATTATCTCTTATAGTTTCCGAGATATGGACTATCGATAATTTACACCTTAGGCTCTGCTTCTAACTTGGGCCCAAATTGTAAAATGGTCTTATCTATTGGCGATTTCGTTCCAATTCTCATTCCAAGTAATATTCGGCATGCTAATTACATTGCCGGTTGCCAAATTGCATTATCTCTTATAGTTTCCGAGATATGGACTATCGATAATTTACACCTTAGGCTCTGCTTCTAACTTGGGCCCAAATTGTAAAATGGTCTTATCTATTGGCGATTTCGTTCCAATTCACATTTCAAGTAATATTCGGCATTCTAAATACATTGCCGGTTGCCAAATTGCATTATCTCTTATAGTTTCCGAGATATGGACTATCGATAATTTACACCTTAGGCTCTGCTTCTAACTTGGGCCCAAATTGTAAAATCGTCTTATCTATTGGCGATTTCGTTCCAATTCACATCCCAAGTAATATTCGGCATGCTAATTACATTGCCGGTTGCTAAATTGCATTATCTCTTATAGTTTCCGAGATATGGACTATCGATAATTTACACCTTAGGCTCTGCTTCTAACTTGGGCCCAAATTGTAAAATGGTCTTATCTATTGGCGATTTCGTTCCAATTCACATTCAAAGTAATATTCGGCATGCTAATTACATTGCCGGTTGCTAAATTGCAATATCTCTTATAGTTTCCCAGATATGGACTATCGATAATTTACACCTTAGGCTCTGCTTCTAACTTGGGCCCAAATTGTAAAATGGTCTTATCTATTGGCGATTTCGTTCCGATTCACATTCCAAGTAATATTCGGCATGCTAATTACATTGCCGGTTGCCAAATTGCATTATCTCTTATAGTTTCCGAGATATGGACTATCGATAATTTACACCTTAGGCTCTGCTTCTAACTTGGGCCCAAATTGTAAAATGGTCTTATCTATTGGCGATTTCGTTCCAAGTAATATTCGGCATGCTAATTACATTGCCGGTTGCCAAATTGCATTATCTCTTATTGTTTCCGAGATATGGACTATCGATAGTTTACATCTTAGGCTCTGCTTCTAACTTGGGCCCAAATGGTTAAATGGTCTTATCTATTGGCGATTTCGTTCCAATTCTCATTCCAAGTAATATTCGGCATGCTAATTACATTGCCGGTTGCCAAATTGGATTATCTCTTATAGTTTCCGAGATATGGACTATCGATAATTTACACCTTAGGCTCTGCTTCTAACTTGGGCCCAAATTGAAAATGGTCTTATCTATTGGCGATTTCGTTCCAATTCACATTCCAAGTAATATTCGGCATGCTAATTACATTGCCGGTGGCCAAGTTGCATTATCTCTTATAATTTCCGAGTTATGGACTATCGATAATTTACACCTTAGGCTCTGCTTCTAACTTGGGCCCAAATTGTAAAATATTCTTATCTATTGGCGATTTCGTTCCAATTCACATTCCAAGTAATATTCGGCATGCTAATTACATTGCCGTTTGCCAAATTGCATTATCTCTTATAGTTTCCGAGATATGGACTATCGATAATTTACACCTTAGGCTCTGCTTCTAACTTGGGCCCAAATTGAAAATGGTCTTATCTATTGGCGATTTCGTTCCAATTCACATTCCAAGTAATATTCGGCATGCTAATTACATTGCCGGTGGCCAAGTTGCATTATCTCTTATAATTTCCGAGATATGGACTATCGATAATTTACACCTTAGGCTCTGCTTCTAACTTGGGCCCAAATTGTAAAATGGTCTTATCTATTGGCGATTTCGTTCCAATTCACATTCCAAGTAATATTCGGCATGCTAATTACATTGCCGGTTGCCAAATTGCATTATCTCTTATAGTTTCCGAGATATGGACTATCGATAATTTACACCTTAGGCTCTGCTTCTAACTTGGGCCCAAATTGAAAATGGTCTTATCTATTGGCGATTTCGTTCCAATTCACATTCCAAGTAATATTCGGCATGCTAATTACATTGCCGGTGGCCAAGTTGCATTACCTCTTATAATTTCCGAGTTATGGACTATCGATAATTTACACCTTAGGCTCTGCTTCTAACTTGGGCCCAAATTGTAAAATATTCTTATCTATTGGCGATTTCGTTCCAATTCACATTCCAAGTAATATTCGGCATGCTAATTACATTGCCGTTTGCCAAATTGCATTATCTCTTATAGTTTCCGAGATATGGACTATCGATAATTTACACCTTAGGCTCTGCTTCTAACTTGGGCCCAAATTGAAAATGGTCTTATCTATTGGCGATTTCGTTCCAATTCACATTCCAAGTAATATTCGGCATGCTAATTACATTGCCGGTGGCCAAGTTGCATTATCTCTTATAATTTCCGAGTTATGGACTATCGATAATTTACACCTTAGGCTCTGCTTCTAACTTGGGCCCAAATTGTAAAATATTCTTATCTATTGGCGATTTCGTTCCAATTCACATTCCAAGTAATATTCGGCATGCTAATTACATTGCCGTTTGCCAAATTGCATTATCTCTTATAGTTTCCGAGATATGGACTATCGATAATTTACACCTTAGGCTCTGCTTCTAACTTGGGCCCAAATTGAAAATGGTCTTATCTATTGGCGATTTCGTTCCAATTCACATTCCAAGTAATATTCGGCATGCTAATTACATTGCCGGTGGCCAAGTTGCATTATCTCTTATAATTTCCGAGATATGGACTATCGATAATTTACACCTTAGGCTCTGCTTCTAACTTGGGCCCAAATTGTAAAATGGTCTTATCTATTGGCGATTTCGTTCCAATTCACATTCCAAGTAATATTCGGCATGCTAATTACATTGCCGTTTGCCAAATTGCATTATCTCTTATAGTTTCCGAGATATGGACTATCGATAATTTACACCTTAGGCTCTGCTTCTAACTTGGGCCCAAATTGTAAAATGGTCTTATCTATTGCCGATTTCGTTCCAATTCACATTCCATGTAATATTCGGCATGCTAATTACATTGCCGTTTGCCAAATTGCATTATCTCTTATAGTTTCCGAGATATGGACTATCGATAATTTACACCTTAGGCTCTGCTTCTAACTTGGGCCCAAATTGTAAAATGGTCTTATCTATTGGCGATTTCGTTCCAATTCACATTCCAAGTAATATTCGGCATGCTAATTACATTGCCGGTTGCCAAATTGAATTATCTCTTATAGTTTCCGAGATATGGACTATCGATAATTTACACCTTAGGCTCTGCTTCTAACTTGGGCCCAAATTGTAAAATGGTCTTATCTATTGGCGATTTCGTTCCAATTCACATTCCAAGTAATATTCGGCATGGTAATTACATTGCCGGTTGCCAAATTGCATTATCTCTTATAGTTTCCGAGATATGGACTATCGATAATTTACACCTTAGGCTCTGCTTCTAACTTGGGCCCAAATTGTAAAATGGTCTTATCTATTGGCGATTTCGTTCCAGTTCACATTCCAAGTAATATTCGGCATGCTAATTACATTGCCGGTTGCCAAATTGCATTATCTCTTATAGTTTCCGAGATATGGACTATCGATAATTTACACATTAAACTCTGCTTCTAACTTGGGCCCAAATTGTAAAATGGTCTTATCTATTGTCGATTTCGTTCCAATTCACATTCCAAGTAATATTCGGCATGCTAATTACATTGCCGGTTGCTAAATTGCATTATCTCTTATAGTTTCCCAGATATGGACTATCGATAATTTACACCTTAGGCTCTGCTTCTAACTTGGGCCCAAATTGTAAAATGGTCTTATCTATTGGCGTTTTCGTTCCAATTCACATTCCAAGTAATATTCGGCATGCTAATTACATTGCCGGTTGCTAAATTGCATTATCTCTTATAGTTTCCCAGATATGGACTATCGATAATTTACACCTTAGGCTCTGCTTCTAACTTGGGCCCAAATTGTAAAATGGTCTTATCTATTGGCGTTTTCGTTCCAATTCACATTCCAAGTAATATTCGGCATGCTAATTACATTGCCGGTTGCTAAATTGCATTATCTCTTATAGTTTCCCAGATATGGACTATCGATAATTTACACCTTAGGCTCTGCTTCTAACTTGGGCCCAAATTGTAAAATGGTCTTATCTATTGGCGATTCCGTTCCAATTCACATTCCAAGTAATATTCGGCATGCTAATTACATTGCCGGTTGCTAAATTGCATTATCTCTTATAGTTTCCCATATATGGACTATCGATAATTTACACCTTAGGCTCTGCTTCTAACTTGGGCCCAAATTCTTAAATGGTCTTATCTATTGGCGATTTCGTTCCAATTCACATTCCAAGTAATATTCGGCATGATAATTACATTGCCGGTGGCCAAGTTGCATTATCTCTTATAGTTTACGAGATATGGACTATCGATAATTTACACCTTAGGCTCTGCTTCTAACTTGGGCCCAAATTGTAAAATGATCTTATCTATTGGCGATTTCGTTCCAATTCACATTCCAAGCAATATTCGGCATGCTAATTACATTGCCGGTTGCCAAATTGCATTATCTCTTATAGTTTCCGAGATATGGACTCTCGATAATTTACACCTTAGGCTCTGCTTCTAACTTGGGCCCAAATTGAAAATGGTCTTATCTATTGGCGATTTTGTTCCAATTCTCATTCCAAGTAATATTCGGCATGCTAATTACATTGCCGGTTGCCAAGTTGCATTATCTCTTATAGTTTACGAGATATGGACTATCGATAATTTGCACCTTAGGCTCTGCTTCTAACTTGGGCCCCAATTGTAAAATGATCTTATCTATTGGCGATTTCGTTCCAATTCACATTCCAAGCAATATTCGGCATGCTAATTACATTGCCGGTTGCTAAATTGCATTATCTCTTATAGTTTCCCAGATATGGACTATCGATAATTTACACCTTAGGCTCTGCTTCTAACTTGGGCCCAAATTGTAAAATGGTCTTATCTATTGGCGATTTCGTTCCGATTCACATTCCAAGTAATATTCGGCATGCAAATTACATTGCCGGTTGCCAAATTGCATTATCTCTTATAGTTTCCGAGATATGGACTATCGATAGTTTACACCTTAGGCTCTGCTTTTAATTGGGCCCAAATGGTTAAATGGTCTTATCTATTGGCGATTTCGTTCCAATTCACATTCCAAGTAATATTCGGCATGCTAATTATATTGCCGGTTGCCAAATTGCATTATCTCTTATAGTTTCCGAGATATGGACTATCGATAATTTACACCTTAGGCTCTGCTTCTAACTTGGGCCCAAATTGTAAAATGGTCTTATCTATTGGCGATTTCGTTCCAATTCACATTCCAAGTAATATTCGGCATGCTAATTACATTGCCGGTTGCCAAATTGCATTATCTCTTATAGTTTCCGAGATATGGACTATCGATAATTTACACCTTAGGCTCTGCTTCTAACTTGGGCCCAAATTGAAAATGGTCTTATCTATTGGCGATTTCGTTCCAATTCACATTCCAAGTAATATTCGGCATGCTAATTACATTGCCGGTGGCCAAGTTGCATTATCTCTTATAATTTCCGAGTTATGGACTATCGATAATTTACACCTTAGGCTCTGCTTCTAACTTGGGCCCAAATTGTAAAATATTCTTATCTATTGGCGATTTCGTTCCAATTCACATTCCAAGTAATATTCGGCATGCTAATTACATTGCCGTTTGCCAAATTGCATTATCTCTTATAGTTTCCGAGATATGGACTATCGATAATTTACACCTTAGGCTCTGCTTCTAACTTGGGCCCAAATTGTAAAATGGTCTTATCTATTGGCGATTTCGTTCCAATTCACATTCCAAGTAATATTCGGCATGCTAATTACATTGCCGGTTGCCAAATTGAATTATCTCTTATAGTTTCCGAGATATGGACTATCGATAATTTACACCTTAGGCTCTGCTTCTAACTTGGGCCCAAATTGTAAAATATTCTTATCTATTGGCGATTTCGTTCCAATTCACATTCCAAGTAATATTCGGCATGGTAATTACATTGCCGGTTGCCAAATTGCATTATCTCTTATAGTTTCCGAGATATGGACTATCGATAATTTACACCTTAGGCTCTGCTTCTAACTTGGGCCCAAATTGTAAAATGGTCTTATCTATTGGCGATTTCGTTCCAGTTCACATTCCAAGTAATATTCGGCATGCTAATTACATTGCCGGTTGCCAAATTGCATTATCTCTTATAGTTTCCGAGATATGGACTATCGATAATTTACACATTAGGCTCTGCTTCTAACTTGGGCCCAAATTGTAAAATGGTCTTATCTATTGTCGATTTCGTTCCAATTAACATTCCAAGTAATATTCGGCATGCTAATTACATTGCCGGTTGCTAAATTGCATTATCTCTTATAGTTTCCCAGATATGGACTATCGATAATTTACACCTTAGGCTCTGCTTCTAACATGGGCCCAAATTGTAAAATGGTCTTATCTATTGGCGTTTTCGTTCCAATTCACATTCCAAGTAATATTCGGCATGCTAATTACATTGCCGGTTGCTAAATTGCATTATCTCTTATAGTTTCCCAGATATGGACTATCGATAATTTACACCTTAGGCTCTGCTTCTAACTTGGGCCCAAATTGTAAAATGGTCTTATCTATTAGCGTTTTCGTTCCAATTCACATTCCAAGTAATATTCGGCATGCTAATTACATTGCCGGTTGCTAAATTGCATTATCTCTTATAGTTTCCCAGATATGGACTATCGATAATTTACACCTTAGGCTCTGCTTCTAACTTGGGCCCAAATTGTAAAATGGTCTTATCTATTGGCGATTTCGTTCCAATTCACATTCCAAGTAATATTCGGCATGCTAATTACATTGCCGGTTGCTAAATTGCATTATCTCTTATAGTTTCCCATATATGGACTATCGATAATTTACACCTTAGGCTCTGCTTCTAACTTGGGCCCAAATTCTTAAATGGTCTTATCTATTGGCGATTTCGTTCCAATTCACATTCCAAGTAATATTCGGCATGATAATTACATTGCCGGTGGCCAAGTTGCATTATCTCTTATAGTTTACGAGATATGGACTATCGATAATTTACACCTTAGGCTCTGCTTCTAACTTGGGCCCAAATTGTAAAATGATCTTATCTATTGGCGATTTCGTTCCAATTCACATTCCAAGCAATATTCGGCATGCTAATTACATTGCCGGTTGCCAAATAGCATTATCTCTTATAGTTTCCGAGATATGGACTCTCGATAATTTACACCTTAGGCTCTGCTTCTAACTTGGGCCCAAATTGAAAATGGTCTTATCTATTGGCGATTTTGTTCCAATTCTCATTCCAAGTAATATTCGGCATGCTAATTACATTGCCGGTTGCCAAATTGCATTATCTCTTATAGTTTCCGAGATATGGACTATCGATAATTTACACCTTAGGCTCTGCTTCTAACTTGGGCCCAAATTGTAAAATGGTCTTATCTATTGGCGATTTCGTTCCAATTCTCATTCCAAGTAATATTCGGCATGCTAATTACATTGCCGGTTGCCAAATTGCATTATCTCTTATAGTTTCCGAGATATGGACTATCGATAATTTACACCTAAGGCTCTGCTTCTAACTTGGGCCCAACTTGTAAAATGGTCTTATCTATTGGCGATTTCGTTCCAATTCACATTTCAAGTAATATTCGGCATGCTAATTACATTGCCGGTTGCCAAATTGCATTATCTCTTATAGTTTCCGAGATATGGACTATCGATAATTTACACCTTAGGCTCTGCTTCTAACTTGGGCCCAAATTTTAAAATCGTCTTATCTATTGGCGATTTCGTTCCAATTCACATTCCAAGTAATATTCGGCATGCTAATTACATTGCCGGTTGCCAAATTGCATTATCTCTTATAGTTTCCGAGATATGGACTATCGATAATTTACACCTTAGGCTCTGCTTCTAACTTGGGCCCAAATTGCAAAATGGTCTTATCTATTGGCGATTTCGTTCCAATTCCCATTCAAAGTAATATTCGGCATGCTAATTACATTGCCGGTTGCTAAATTGCCTTATCTTTTATAGTTTCCCAGATATGGACTATCGATAATTTACACCTTAGGCTCTGCTTCTAACTTGGGCCCAAATTGTAAAATGGTCTTATCTATTGGCGATTTCGTTCCGATTCACATTCCAAGTAATATTCGGCATGCAAATTACATTGCCGGTTGCCAAATTGCATTATCTCTTATAGTTTCCGAGATATGGACTATCGATAATTTACACCTTAGGCTCTGCTTCTAACTTGGGCCCAAATTGTAAAATGGTCTTATCTATTGGCGATTTCGTTCCAATTCACATTCCAAGTAATATTCGGCATGCTAATTACATTGCCGGTTGCCAAATTGCATTATCTCTTATAGTTTCCGAGATATGGACTATCGATAATTAACACCTTAGGCTCTGCTTCTAACTTGGGCCCAAATTGAAAATGGTCTTATCTATTGGCGATTTCGTTCCAATTCACATTCCAAGTAATATTCGGCATGCTAATTACATTGCCGGTGGCCAAGTTGCATTATCTCTTATAATTTCCGAGATATGGACTATCGATAATTTACACCTTAGGCTCTGCTTCTAACTTGGGCCCAAATTGTAAAATATTCTTATCTATTGGCGATTTCGTTCCAATTCACATTCCAAGTAATATTCGGCATGCTAATTACATTGCCGTTTGCCAAATTGCATTATCTCTTATAGTTTCCGAGATATGGACTATCGATAATTTACACCTTAGGCTCTGCTTCTAACTTGGGCCCAAATTGTAAAATGGTCTTATCTATTGGCGATTTCGTTCCAATTCACATTCCAAGTAATATTCGGCATGCTAATTACATTGCCGGTTGCCAAATTGAATTATCTCTTATAGTTTCCGAGATATGGACTATCGATAATTTACACCTTAGGCTCTGCTTCTAACTTGGGCCCAAATTGTAAAATGGTCTTATCTATTGGCGATTTCGTTCCAATTCACATTCCAAGTAATATTCGGCATGGTAATTACATTGCCGGTTGCCAAATTGCATTATCTCTTATAGTTTCCGAGATATGGACTATCGATAATTTACACCTTAGGCTCTGCTTCTAACTTGGGCCCAAATTGAAAATGGTCTTATCTATTGGCGATTTCGTTCCAATTCACATTCCAAGTAATATTCGGCATGCTAATTACATTGCCAGTGGCCAAGTTGCATTATCTCTTATAATTTCCGAGATATGGACTATCGACAATTTACACCTTAGGCTCTGCTTCTAACTTGGGCCCAAATTGTAAAATATTCTTATCTATTGGCGATTTCGTTCCAATTCACATTCCAAGTAATATTCGGCATGCTAATTACATTGCCGTTTGCCAAATTGCATTATCTCTTATAGTTTCCGAGATATGGACTATCGATAATTTACACCTTAGGCTCTGCTTCTAACTTGGGCCCAAATTGAAAATGGTCTTATCTATTGGCGATTTCGTTCCAATTCACATTCCAAGTAATATTCGGCATGCTAATTACATTGCCAGTGGCCAAGTTGCATTATCTCTTATAATTTCCGAGATATGGACTATCGATAATATACACCTTAGGCTCTGCTTCTAACTTGGGCATAAATTGTAAAATGATCTTATCTATTGGCGATTTCGTTCCAATTCACATTCCAAGCAATATTCGGCATGCTAATTACATTGCCGGTTGCCAAATTGCATTATCTCTTATAGTTTCCGAGATATGGACTATCGATAGTTTACATCTTAGGCTCTGCTTCTAACTTGGGCCCAAATTGTTAAATGGTCTTATCTATTGGCGATTTCGTTCCAATTATCATTCCAAGTAATATTCGGCATGCTAATTACATTGCCGGTTGCCAAATTGCATTATCTCTTATAGTTTCCGAGATATGGACTATCGATAATTTACACCTTAGGCTCTGCTTCTAACTTGGGCCCAAATTGTAAAATGGTCTTATCTATTGGCGATTTCGTTCCAATTCTCATTCCAAGTAATATTCGGCATGCTAATTACATTGCCGGTTGCCAAATTGCATTATCTCTTATAGTTTCCGAGATATGGATTATCGATAATTTACACCTAAGGCTCTGCTTCTAACTTGGGCCCAAATTGTAAAATGGTCTTATCTATTGGCGATTTCGTTACAATTCACATTTCAAGTAATATTCGGCATGCTAATTACATTCCCTTTTGCCAAATTGCATTATCTCTTATAGTTTCCGAGATATGGACTATCGATAATTTACACCTTAGGCTCTGCTTCTAACTTGGGCCCAAATTTTAAAATCGTCTTATCTATTGGCGATTTCGTTCCAATTCACATTCCAAGTAATATTCGGCATGCTAATTACATTGCCGGTTGCCAAATTGCATTATCTCTTATAGTTTCCGAGATATGGACTATCGATAATTTACACCTTAGGCTCTGCTTCTAACTTGGGCCCAAATTGCAAAATGGTCTTATCTATTGGCGATTTCGTTCCAATTCCCATTCAAAATAATATTCGGCATGCTAATTACATTGCCGGTTGCTAAATTGCATTATCTCTTATAGTTTCCCAGATATGGACTATCGATAATTTGCACCTTAGGCTCTGCTTCTAACTTGGGCCCAAATTGTAAAATGGTCTTATCTATTGGCGATTTCGTTCCGATTCACATTCCAAGTAATATTCGGCATGCAAATTACATTGCCGGTTGCCAAATTGCATTATCTCTTATAGTTTCCGAGATATGGACTATCGATAGTTTACACCTTAGGCTCTGCTTTTAATTGGGCCCAAATTGTTAAATGGTCTTATCTATTGGCGATTTCGTTCCAATTCACATTCCAAGTAATATTCGGTATGCTAATTACATTGCCGGTTGCCAAATTGCATTATCTCTTATAGTTTCCGAGATATGGACTATCGATAATTTACACCTTAGGCTCTGCTTCTAACTTGGGCCCAAATTGTAAAATGGTCTTATATATTGGCGATTTCGTTCCAATTCACATTCCAAGTAATATTCGGCATGCTAATTACATTGCCGGTTGCCAAATTGCATTATCTCTTATAGTTTCCGAGATATGGACTATCGATAATTTACACCTTAGGCTCTGCTTCTAACTTGAGCCCAAATTGAAAATGGTCTTATCTATTGGCGATTTCGTTCCAATTCACATTCCAAGTAATATTCGGCATGCTAATTACATTGCCGGTGGCCAAGTTGCATTATCTCTTATAATTTCCGAGATATGGACTATCGATAATTTACACCTTAGGCTCTCGCTTCTAACTTGGGCCCAAATTGTAAAATGGTCTTATCTATTGGCGATTTCGTTCCAATTCACATTCCAAGTAATATTCGGCATGCTAATTACATTGCCGTTTGCCAAATTGCATTATCTCTTATAGTTTCCGAGATATGGACTATCGATAATTTACACCTTAGGCTCTGCTTCTAACTTGGGCCCAAATTGTAAAATGGTCTTATCTATTGGCGATTTCGTTCCAATTCACATTCCAAGTAATATTCGGCATGCTAATTACATTGCCGGTTGCCAAATTGAATTATCTCTTATAGTTTCCGAGATATGGACTATCGATAATTTACACCTTAGGCTCTGCTTCTAACTTGGGCCCAAATTGTAAAATGGTCTTATCTATTGGCGATTTCGTTCCAATTCACATTCCAAGTAATATTCGGCATGCTAATTACATTGCCGGTTGCCAAATTGCATTATCTCTTATAGTTTCCGAGATATGGACTATCGATAATTTACACCTTAGGCTCTGCTTCTAACTTGGGCCCAAATTGTAAAATGGTCTTATCTATTGTCGATTTCGTTCCAATTCACATTCCAAGTAATATTCGGCATGCTAATTACATTGCCGGTTGCTAAATTGCATTATCTCTTATAGTTTCCCAGATATGGACTATCGATAATTTACACCTTAGGCTCTGCTTCTAACTTGGGCCCAAATTGTAAAATGGTCTTATCTATTGGCGTTTTCGTTCCAATTCACATTCCAAGTAATATTCGGCATGCTAATTACATTGCCGGTTGCTAAATTGCATTATCTCTTATAGTTTCCCAGATATGGACTATCGATAATTTACACCTTAGGCTCTGCTTCTAACTTGGGCCCAAATTGTAAAATGGTCTTATCTATTGGCGATTTCGTTCCAATTCACATTCCAAGTAATATTCGGCATGCTAATTACATTGCCGGTTGCTAAATTGCATTATCTCTTATAGTTTCCCAGATATGGACTATCGATAATTTACACCTTAGGCTCTGCTTCTAACTTGGGCCCAAATTCTTAAATGGTCTTATCTATTGGCGATTTCGTTCCAATTCACATTCCAAGTAATATTCGGCATGATAATTACATTGCCGGTGGCCAAGTTGCATTATCTCTTATAGTTTACGAGATATGGACTATCGATAATTTACACCTTAGGCTCTGCTTCTAACTTGGGCCCAAATTGTAAAATGATCTTATCTATTGGCGATTTCGTTCCAATTCACATTCCAAGCAATATTCGGCATGCTAATTACATTGCCGGTTGCCAAATTGCATTATCTCTTATAGTTTCCGAGATATGGACTATCGATAATTTACACCTTAGGCTCTGCTTCTAACTTGGGCCCAAATTGAAAATGTCTTATCTATTGGCGATTTCGTTCCAATTCACATTCCAAGTAATATTCGGCATGCTAATTACATTGCCAGTGGCCAAGTTGCATTATCTCTTATAATTTCCGAGATATGGACTATCGATAATTTACACCTTAGGCTCTGCTTTTAACTTGGGCCCAAATTGTAAAATGATCTTATCTATTGGCGATTTCGTTCCAATTCACATTCCAAGCAATATTCGGCATGCTAATTACATTGCCGGTTGCCAAATTGCATTATCTCTTATAGTTTCCGAGATATGGACTATCGATAGTTTACATCTTAGGCTCTGCTTCTAACTTGGGCCCAAATTGTTAAATGGTCTTATCTATTGGCGATTTCGTTCCAATTCTCATTCCAAGTAATATTCGGCATGCTAATTACATTGCCGGTTGCCAAATTGCATTATCTCTTATAGTTTCCGAGATATGGACTATCGATAATTTACACCTTAGGCTCTGCTTCTAACTTGGGCCCAAATTGTAAAATGGTCTTATCTATTGGCGATTTCGTTCCAATTCTCATTCCAAGTAATATTCGGCATGCTAATTACATTGCCGGTTGCCAAATTGCATTATCTCTTATAGTTTCCGAGATATGGACTATCGATAATTTACACCTTAGGCTCTGCTTCTAACTTGGGCCCAAATTGTAAAATCGTCTTATCTATTGGCGATTTCGTTCCAATTCACATTCCAAGTAATATTCGGCATGCTAATTACATTGCCGGTTGCCAAATTGCATTATCTCTTATAGTTTCCGAGATATGGACTATCGATAATTTACACCTTAGGCTTTGCTTCTAACTTGGGCCCAAATTGCAAAATGGTCTTATCTATTGGCGATTTCGTTCCAATTCCCATTCAAAGTAATATTCGGCATGCTAATTACATTGCCGGTTGCTAAATTGCATTATCTCTTATAGTTTCCCAGATATGGACTATCGATAATTTACACCTTAGGCTCTGCTTCTAACTTGGGCCCAAATTGTAAAATGGTCTTATCTATTGGCGATTTCGTTCCGATTCACATTCCAAGTAATATTCGGCATGCAAATTACATTGCCGGTTGCCAAATTGCATTATCTCTTATAGTTTCCGAGATATGGACTATCGATAGTTTACACCTTAGGCTCTGCTTTTAATTGGGCCCAAATTGTTAAATGGTCTTATCTATTGGCGATTTCGTTCCAATTCACATTCCAAGTAATATTCGGCATGCTAATTACATTGCCGGTTGCCAAATTGCATTATCTCTTATAGTTTCCGAGATATGGACTATCGATAATTTACACCTTAGGCTCTGCTTCTAACTTGGGCTCAAATTGTAAAATGGTCTTATCTATTGGCGATTTCGTTCCAATTCACATTCCAAGTAATATTCGGCATGCTAATTACATTGCCGGTTGCCAAATTGCATTATCTCTTATAGTTTCCGAGATATGGACTATCGATAATTTACACCTTAGGCTCTGCTTCTAACTTGGGCCCAAATTGAAAATGGTCTTATCTATTGGCGATTTCGTTCCAATTCACATTCCAAGTAATATTCGGCATGCTAATTACATTGCCGGTGGCCAAGTTGCATTATCTCTTATAATTTCCGAGATATGGACTATCGATAATTTACACCTTAGGCTCTGCTTCTAACTTGGGCCCAAATTGTAAAATGGTCTTATCTATTGGCGATTTCGTTCCAATTCACATTCCAAGTAATATTCGGCATGCTAATTACATTGCCGTTTGCCAAATTGCATTATCTCTTATAGTTTCCGAGATATGGACTATCGATAATTTACACCTTAGGCTCTGCTTCTAACTTGGGCCCAAATTGTAAAATGGTCTTATCTATTGGCGATTTCGTTCCAATTCACATTCCATGTAATATTCGGCATGCTAATTACATTGCCGGTTGCCAAATTGAATTATCTCTTATAGTTTCCGAGATATGGACTATCGATAATTTACACCTTAGGCTCTGCTTCTAACTTGGGCCCAAATTGTAAAATGGTCTTATCTATTGGCGATTTCGTTCCAATTAGCATCGTCCATCGATCGATGGAGTAACATTCGGCATGCTAATTACATTGCCGGTTGCCAAATTGCATTATCTCTTATAGTTTCCGAGATATGGACTATCGATAATTTACACCTTAGGCTCTGCTTCTAACTTGGGCCCAAATTGTAAAATGGTCTTATCTATTGTCGATTTCGTTCCAATTCACATTCCAAGTAATATTCGGCATGTTAATTACATTGCCGGTTGCTAAATTGCATTATCTCTTATAGTTTCCCAGATATGGACTATCGATAATTTACACCTTAGGCTCTGCTTCTAACTTGGGCCCAAATTGTAAAATGGTCTTATCTATTGGCGTTTTCGTTCCAATTCACATTCCAAGTAATATTCGGCATGCTAATTACATTGCCGGTTGCTAAATTGCATTATCTCTTATAGTTTCCCAGATATGGACTATCGATAATTTACACCTTAGGCTCTGCTTCTAACTTGGGCCCAAATTGTAAAATGGTCTTATCTATTGGCGATTTCGTTCCAATTCACATTCCAAATAATATTCGGCATGCTAATTACATTGCCGGTTGCTAAATTGCATTATCTCTTATAGTTTCCCAGATATGGACTATCGATAATTTACACCTTAGGCTCTGCTTCTAACTTGGGCCCAAATTCTTAAATGGTCTTATCTATTGGCGATTTCGTTCCAATTCACATTCCAAGTAATATTCGGCATGATAATTACATTGCCGGTGGCCAAGTTGCATTATCTCTTATAGTTTACGAGATATGGACTATCGATAATTTACACCTTAGGCTCTGCTTCTAACTTGAGCCCAAATTGTAAAATGATCTTATCTATTGGCGATTTCGTTCCAATTCACATTCCAAGCAATATTCGGCATGCTAATTACATTGCCGGTTGCCAAATTGCATTATCTCTTATAGTTTCCGAGATATGGACTATCGATAATTTACACCTTAGGCTCTGCTTCTAACTTGGGCCCAAATTGAAAATGGTCTTATCTATTGGCGATTTCGTTCCAATTCACATTCCAAGTAATATTCGGCATGCTAATTACATAGCCGGTTGCCAAATTGCATTATCTCTTATAGTTTCCGAGATATGGACTATCGATAATTTACACCTTAGGCTCTGCTTCTAACTTGGGCCCAAATTGTAAAATGGTCTTATCTATTGGCGATTTCGTTCCAATTCACATTCCAAGTAATATTCGGCATGCTAATTACATTGCCGGTTGCCAAATTGCATTATCTCTTATAGTTTCCGAGATATGGACTATCGCTAATTTACACCTTAGGCTCTGCTTCTAACTTGGGCCCAAATTGTAAAATGGTCTTATCTATTGGCGATTTCGTTCCAATTCACATTCCAAGTAATATTCGGCATGCTAATTACATTGCCGGTTGCCAAATTGCATTATCTCTTATAGTTTCCGAGATATGGACTATCGATAATTTACACCTTAGGCTCTGCTTCTAACTTGGGCCCAAATTGTAAAATCGTCTTATCTATTGGCGATTTCGTTCCAAATCACATTCCAAGTAATATTCGGCATGCTAATTACATTGCCGGTTGCCAAATTGCATTATCTCTTATAGTTTCCGAGATATGGACTATCGATAATTTACACCTTAGGCTCTGCTTCTAACTTGGGCCCAAATTGTAAAATGGTCTTATCTATTGGCGATTTCGTTCCAAGTAATATTCGGCATGCTAATTACATTGCCGGTTGCCAAATTGCATTATCTCTTATAGTTTCCGAGATATGGACTATCGATAATTTACACCTTAGGCTCTGCTTCTAACTTGGGCCCAAATTGTAAAATGGTCTTATCTTTTGGCGATTTCGTTCCAATTCATATTCCAAGTAATATTCGGCATGCTAATTACATTGCCGGTTGCCAAATTGCATTATCTCTTATAGTTTCCGAGATATGGACTATCGATAATTTACACCTTAGGCTCTGCTTCTAACTTGGGCCCAAATTGTAAAATGGTCTTATCTATTGGCGATTTCGTTCCAATTCACATTCCAAGTAATATTCGGCATGCTAATTACATTGCCGGTGGCCAAGTTGCATTATCTCTTATAGTTTCCGAGATATGGACTATCGATAATTTACACCTTAGGCTCTGCTTCTAACTTGGACCCAAATTGTAAAATGGTCTTATCTATTGGCGATTTCGTTCCAATTCACATTCCAAGTAATATTCGGCATGCTAATTACATTGCTGGTTGCCAAATTGCATTATCTCTTATAGTTTCCGAGATATGGACTATCGATAATTTACACCTTAGGCTCTGCTTCTAACTTGGGCTCAAATTGTAAAATGGTCTTATCTATTGGCGATTTCGTTCCAATTCACATTCCAAGTAATATTCGGCATGCTAATTACATTGCCGGTTGCCAAATTGCATTATCTCTTATAGTTTCCGAGATATGGACTATCGATAATTTACACCTTAGGCTCTGCTTCTAACTTTGGCCCAAATTGTAAAATGGTCTTATCTTTTGGCGATTTCGTTCCAATTCATATTCCAAGTAATATTCGGCATGCTAATTACATTGCCGGTTGCCAAATTGCATTATCTCTTATAGTTTCCGAGATATGGACTATCGATAATTTACACCTTAGGCTCTGCTTCTAACTTGGGCCCAAATTGTAAAATGGTCTTATCTATTGGCGATTTCGTTCCAATTCACATTCCAAGTAATATTCGGCATGCTAATTACATTGCCGGTGGCCAAGTTGCATTATCTCTTATAGTTTCCGAGATATGGACTATCGATAATTTACACCTTAGGCTCTGCTTCTAACTTGGACCCAAATTGTAAAATGGTCTTATCTATTGGCGATTTCGTTCCAATTCACATTCCAAGTAATATTCGGCATGCTAATTACATTGCTGGTTGCCAAATTGCATTATCTCTTATAGTTTCCGAGATATGGACTATCGATAATTTACACCTTAGGCTCTGCTTCTAACTTGGGCTCAAATTGTAAAATGGTCTTATCTATTGGCGATTTCGTTCCAATTCACATTCCAAGTAATATTCGGCATGCTAATTACATTGCCGGTTGCCAAATTGCATTATCTCTTATAGTTTCCGAGATATGGACTATCGATAATTTACACCTTAGGCTCTGCTTCTAACTTGGGCCCAAATTGTAAAATGGTCTTATCTATTGGCGATTTCGTTCCAATTCACATTCCAAGTAATATTCGTCATGCTAATTACATTGCCGGTTGCCAAATTGCATTATCTCTTATAGTTTCCGAGATATGGACTATCGATAATTTACACCTTAGGCTCTGCTTCTAACTTGGCCCCAAATTGTAAAATGGTCTTATCTATTGGCGATTTCGTTCCAATTCACATCCCAAGTAATATTCGGCATGCTAATTACATTGCCGGTTGCCAAATTGCATTATCTCCAATAGTTTCCGAGATATGGACTATCGATAATTTACACCTTAGGCTCTGCTTCTAACTTGGGCCCAAATTGTAAAATAATCTTATCTATTGGCGATTTCGTTCCAATTCACATTCCAAGTAATATTCGGCATGCTAATTACATTGCCGGTTGCCAAATTGCATTAGGCTAACTTGGGCCCAAATTGTAAAATGGTCTTATCTATTGGCGATTTCGTTCCAATTCACATTCCATGCAATATTCGGCATGCTAATTACATTGCTGGTTGCCAAATTGCATTATCTCTTATAGTTTCCGAGATATGGACTTTCGATAATTTACACCTTAGGCTCTGCTTCTAACTTGGGCCCAAATTGTAAAATGGTCTTATCTATTGGCGATTTCGTTCCAATTCACATTACAAGTAATATTCGGCATGCTAATTACATTGCCGGTTACCAAATTGCATTATCTCTTATAGTTTCCGAGATATGGACTATCGATAATTTACACCTTAGGCTCTGCTTCTAACTTGGGCCCAAATTGTAAAATGGTCTTATCTATTGGCGATTTCGTTCCAATTCACATTCCAAGTAATATTCGGCATGCTAATTACATTGCCGGTTGCCAAATTGCATTATCTCTTATAGTTTCCGAGATATGGACTATCAATAATTTACACCTTAGGCTCTGCTTCTAACTTGGGCCGAAATTGTAAAATGGTCTTATCTGTTGGCGATTTCGTTCAAATTCACATTCCAAGTAATATTCGGCATGCTAATTACATTGCCGGTTGCCAAATTGCATTATCTCTTATAGTTTCCGAGATATGGACTATCGATAATTTACACCTTAGGCTCTGCTTCTAACTTGGGCCCAAATTGTAAAATGGTCTTATCTATTGGCGATTTCGTTCCAATTCACATTCCAAGTAATATTCGGCATGCTAATTACATTGCCGGTGGCCAAGTTGCATTATCTCTTATAGTTTCCGAGGTATGGACTATCGATAATTTACACATTAGGCTCTGCTTCTAACTTGGGCCCAAATTGTAAAATGGTCTTATCTTTTGGCGATTTCGTTCCAATTCATATTCCAAGTAATATTCGGCATGCTAAATACATTGCCGGTTGCCAAATTGCATTATCTCTTATAGTTTCCGAGATATGGACTATCGATAATTTACACCTTAGGCTCTGCTTCTAACTTGGGCCCAAATTGTAAAATGGTCTTATCTATTGGCGATTTCGTTCCAATTCACATTCCAAGTAATATTCGGCATGCTAATTACATTGCCGGTGGCCAAGTTGCATTATCTCTTATAGTTTCCGAGATATGGACTATCGATAATTTACACATTAGGCTCTGCTTATAACTTGGGCCCAAATTGTAAAATAATCTTATCTATTGGCGATTTCGTTCCATTTCACATTCCAAGTAATATTAGGCATGCTAATTACATTGCCGGTTGCCAAATTGCATTATCTCTTATAGTTTCCGAGATATGGACTATCGATAATTTACACCTTAGGCTCTGCTTCTAACTTGGGCCCAAATTGTAAAATGGTCTTATCTATTGGCGATTTCGCTCCAATTCACATTACAAGTAATATTCGGCATGCTAATTACATTGCCGGTTGCCAAATTGCATTATCTCTTATAGTTTCCGAGATATGGACTATCGATAATTTACACCTTAGGCTCTGCTTCTAACTTGGGCCCAAATTGTAAAATGGTCTTATCTATTGGCGATTTCGTTCCAATTCACATTCCAAGTAATATTCGGCATGCTAATTACATTGCCGGTTGCCAAATTGCATTATCTCTTATAGTTTCCGAGATATGGACTATCGATAATTTACACCCTAGGCTCTGCTTCTAACTTGGGCCCAAATTGTAAAATGGTCTTATCTATTGGCGATTTCGTTCCAATTCACATTCCAGGTAATATTCGGCATGCTAATTACATTGCCGGTTGCCAAATTGCATTATCTCTTATGGTTTCCGAGATATGGACTAACGATAATTTACACCTTAGGCTCTGCTTCTAACTTGGGCCTAAATTGTAAAATGGTCTTATCTATTGGCGATTTCGTTCCATTTCACATTCCAAGTAATATTCGGCATGCTAATTACATTGCCGGTTGCCAAATTGCATTATCTCTTATAGTTTCCGAGATATGGACTATCGATAATTTACACCTTAGGCTCTGCTTCTAACTTGGGCCCAAATTGTAAAATGGTCTTATCTATTGGCGATTTCGTTCCAATTCACATACCAAGTAATATTCGGCATGCTAATTACATTGCCGGTGGCCAAGTTGCATTATCTCTTATAGTTTCCGAGGTATGGACTATCGATAATTTACACCTTAGGCTCTGCTTCTAACTTGGGCCCAAATTGTAAAATGGTCTTATCTTTTGGCGATTTCGTTCCAATTCACATTCCAAGTAATATTCGGCATGCTAATTACATTGCCGGTGGCCAAGTTGCATTATCTCTTATAGTTTCCGAGATATGGACTATCGATTATTTACACCTTAGGCTCTGCTTCTAACTTGGGCCCAAATTGTAAAATGGTCTTATCTATTGGCGATTTCGTTCCAATTCACATACCAAGTAATATTCGGCATGCTAATTACATTGCTGGTTGCCAAATTGCATTATCTCTTATAGTTTCCGAGATATGGACTATCGATAATTTACACCTTAGGCTCTGCTTCTAACTTGGGCTCAAATTGTAAAACGGTCTTATCTATTGGAGATTTCGTTCCAATTCACATTCCAAGTAATATTCGGCATGCTAATTACATTGCCGGTTGCCAAATTGCATTATCTCTTATAGTTTCCGAGATATGGACTATCGATAATTTACACCTTAGGCTCTACTTCCAACTTGGGCTCAAATTGTAAAATGGTCTTATCTATTGGCGATTTCGTTCCAATTCACATTCCAAGTAATATTCGGCATGCTAATTACATTGCCGGTTGCCAAATTGCATTATCTCTTATAGTTTCCGAGATATGGACTATCGATAATTTACACCTTAGGCTCTGCTTCTAACTTGGGCCCAAATTGTAAAATGGTCTTATCTATTGGCGATTTCGTTCCAATTCACATTCCAAGTAATATTCGTCATGCTAATTACATTGCCGGTTGCCAAATTGCATTATCTCTTATAGTTTCCGAGATATGGACTATCGATAATTTACATCTTAGGCTCTGCTTCTAACTTGGCCCCAAATTGTAAAATGGTCTTATCTATTGGCGATTTCGTTCCAATTCACATTCCAAGTAATATTCGGCATGCTAATTACATTGCCGGTTGCCAAATTGCATTATCTCTTATAGTTTCCGAGATATGGACTATCGATAATTTACACCTTAGGCTCTGCTTCTAACTTGGGCCCAAATTGTAAAATGGTCTTATCTATTGGCGATTTCGTTCTAATTCACATTTCAAGTAATATTCGGCATGCTAATTACATTGCCGGTGGCCAAGTTGCATTATCTCTTATAGTTTCCGAGGTATGGACTATCGATAATTTACACCCTAGGATCTGCTTCTAACTTGGGCCCAAATTGTAAAATGGTCTTATCTATTGGCGATTTCGTTCCAATTCACATTCCAAGTAATATTCGGCATGCTAATTACATTGCCGGTTGCCAAATTGCATTATCTCTTATAGTTTCCGAGATATGGACTATCGATAATTTACACCTTAGGCTCTGCTTCTAACTTGGGCCCAAATTGTAAAATGGTCTTATCTATTGGCGATTTCGTTCCAATTCACATTCCAAGTAATATTCGGCATGCTAATTACATTGCCGGTGGCCAAATTGCATTATCTCTTATAGTTTCCGAGGTATGGACTATCGATAATTTACACCCTAGGCTCTGCTTCTAACTTGGGCCCAAATTGTAAAATGGTCTTATCTATTGGCGATTTCGTTCCAATTCACATTCCAAGTAATATTCGGCATGCTAATTACATTGCCGGTTGCCAAATTGCATTATCTCTTATAGTTTCCGAGATATGGACTATCGATAATTTACACCTTAGGCTCTGCTTCTAACTTAGGCCCAAATTGTAAAATGGTCTTATCTATTGGCGATTTCGTTCCAATTCACATTCCAAGTAATATTCGGCATGCTAATTACATTGCCGGTTGCCAAATTGAATTATCTCTTATAGTTTCCGAGATATGGACTATCGATAATTTACACCTTAGGCTCTGCTTCTAACTTGGGCCCAAATTGTAAAATGGTCTTATCTATTGGCGATTTCGTTCCAATTCACATTCCAAGTAATATTCGTCATGCTAATTACATTGCCGGTTGCCAAATTGCATTATCTCTTATAGTTTCCGAGATATGGACTATCGATAATTAACACCTTAGGCTCTGCTTCTAACTTGGGCCCAAATTGTAAAATGGTCTTATCTATTGGCGATTTCGTTCCAAGTAATATTCGGCATGCTAATTACATTGCCGGTTGTCAAATTGCATTATCTCTTATAGTTTCCGAGATATGGACTATCGATAATTTACACCTTAGGCTCTGCTTCTAACTTGGGCCCAAATTGTAAAATGGTCTTATCTTTTGGCGATTTCGTTCCAATTCATATCCCAAGTAATATTCGGCATGCTAATTACATTGCCGGTTGCCAAATTGCATTATCTCTTATAGTTTCCGAGATATGGACTATCGATAATTTACACCTTAGGCTCTGCTTCTAACTTGGGCCCAAATTGTAAAATGGTCTTATCTATTGGCGATTTCGTTCCAATTCACATTCCAAGTAATATTCGGCATGCTAATTACATTGCCGGTGGCCTAGTTGCATTATCTCTTATAGTTTCCGAGATATGGACTATCGATAATTTACACCTTAGGCTCTGCTTCTAACTTGGACCCAAATTGTAAAATGGTCTTATCTATTGGCGATTTCGTTCCAATTCACATTCCAAGTAATATTCGGCATGCTAATTACATTGCTGGTTGCCAAATTGCATTATCTCTTATAGTTTCCGAGATATGGACTATCGATAATTTACACCTTAGGCTCTGCTTCTAACTTGGGCTCAAATTGTAAAATGGTCTTATCTATTGGAGATTTCGTTCCAATTCACATTCCAAGTAATATTCGGCATGCTAATTACATTGCCGGTTGCCAAATTGCATTATCTCTTATAGTTTCCGAGATATGGACTATCGATAATTTACACCTTAGGCTCTGCTTCTAACTTGGGCCCAAATTGTAAAATGGTCTTATCTATTGGCGATTTCGTTCTAATTCACATTTCAAGTAATATTCGGCATGCTAATTACATTGCCGGTGGCCAAGTTGCATTATCTCTTATAGTTTCCGAGGTATGGACTATCGATAATTTACACCCTAGGATCTGCTTCTAACTTGGGCCCAAATTGTAAAATGGTCTTATCTATTGGCGATTTCGTTCCAATTCACATTCCAAGTAATATTCGGCATGCTAATTACATTGCCGGTTGCCAAATTGCATTATCTCTTATAGTTTCCGAGATATGGACTATCGATAATTTACACCTTAGGCTCTGCTTCTAACTTGGGCCCAAATTGTAAAATGGTCTTATCTATTGGCGATTTCGTTCCAATTCACATTCCAAGTAATATTCGGCATGCTAATTACATTGCCGGTGGCCAAATTGCATTATCTCTTATAGTTTCCGAGGTATGGACTATCGATAATTTACACCCTAGGCTCTGCTTCTAACTTGGGCCCAAATTGTAAAATGGTCTTATCTATTGGCGATTTCGTTCCAATTCACATTCCAAGTAATATTCGGCATGCTAATTACATTGCCGGTTGCCAAATTGCATTATCTCTTATAGTTTCCGAGATATGGACTATCGATAATTTACACCTTAGGCTCTGCTTCTAACTTAGGCCCAAATTGTAAAATGGTCTTATCTATTGGCGATTTCGTTCCAATTCACATTCCAAGTAATATTCGGCATGCTAATTACATTGCCGGTTGCCAAATTGAATTATCTCTTATAGTTTCCGAGATATGGACTATCGATAATTTACACCTTAGGCTCTGCTTCTAACTTGGGCCCAAATTGTAAAATGGTCTTATCTATTGGCGATTTCGTTCCAATTCACATTCCAAGTAATATTCGTCATGCTAATTACATTGCCGGTTGCCAAATTGCATTATCTCTTATAGTTTCCGAGATATGGACTATCGATAATTAACACCTTAGGCTCTGCTTCTAACTTGGGCCCAAATTGTAAAATGGTCTTATCTATTGGCGATTTCGTTCCAAGTAATATTCGGCATGCTAATTACATTGCCGGTTGTCAAATTGCATTATCTCTTATAGTTTCCGAGATATGGACTATCAATAATTTACACCTTAGGCTCTGCTTCTAACTTGGGCCCAAATTGTAAAATGGTCTTATCTTTTGGCGATTTCGTTCCAATTCATATCCCAAGTAATATTCGGCATGCTAATTACATTGCCGGTTGCCAAATTGCATTATCTCTTATAGTTTCCGAGATATGGACTATCGATAATTTACACCTTAGGCTCTGCTTCTAACTTGGGCCCAAATTGTAAAATGGTCTTATCTATTGGCGATTTCGTTCCAATTCACATTCCAAGTAATATTCGGCATGCTAATTACATTGCCGGTGGCCTAGTTGCATTATCTCTTATAGTTTCCGAGATATGGACTATCGATAATTTACACCTTAGGCTCTGCTTCTAACTTGGACCCAAATTGTAAAATGGTCTTATCTATTGGCGATTTCGTTCCAATTCACATTCCAAGTAATATTCGGCATGCTAATTACATTGCTGGTTGCC
The DNA here is from genome assembly GCF_030347505.1 of Rhynchophorus ferrugineus. Taxonomy (NCBI): domain Eukaryota; kingdom Metazoa; phylum Arthropoda; class Insecta; order Coleoptera; family Curculionidae; genus Rhynchophorus; species Rhynchophorus ferrugineus. Next base: position 539,739 of record NW_027472622.1, read on the forward strand.
AAATTGCATTATCTCTTATAGTTTCCGAGATATGGACTATCGATAATTTACACCTTAGGCTCTGCTTCTAACTTGGGCTCAAATTGTAAAATGGTCTTATCTATTGGAGATTTCGTTCCAATTCACATTCCAAGTAATATTCGGCATGCTAATTACATTGCCGGTTGCCAAATTGCATTATCTCTTATAGTTTCCGAGATATGGACTATCGATAATTTACACCTTAGGCTCTGCTTCTAACTTGGGCCCAAATTGTAAAATGGTCTTATCTATTGGCGATTTCGTTCCAATTCACATTCCAAGTAATATTCGGCATGCTAATTACATTGCCGGTTGCCAAATTGCATTATCTCTTATAGTTTCCGAAATATGGACTATCGATAATTTACACCTTAGGCTCTGCTTCTAACTTGGGCACAAATTGTAAAATGGTCTTATCTACTGGCGATTTCGTTCCAATTCACATTCCAAGTAATATTCGTCATGCTAAATACATTGCCGGTTGCCAAATTGCATTATCTCTTATAGTTTCCGAGATATGGGCTATCGATAATTTACACCTTAGGCTCTGCTTCTAACTTGGGCCCAAATTGTAAAATGGTCTTATCTATTGGCGATTTCGTTCCAATTCACATTCCAAGTAATATTCGGCATGCTAATTACATTGCCGATGGCCAAGTTGCATTATCTCTTATAGTTTCCGAGATATGGACTATCTATAATTTACACCTTAGGCTCTGCTTCTAACTTGGGCCCAAATTGTAAAATAATCTTATCTATTGGCGATTTCGTTCCAATTCACATTCCAAGTAATATTCGGCATGCTAATTACATTGCCGGTTGCCAAATTGCATGATCTCTTATAGTTTCCGAGATATGGACTATCGATAATTTACACCTTAGGCTCTGCTTCTAACTTGGGCCCAAATTGTAAAATGGTCTTATCTATTGGCGATTTCGTTCCAATTCACATTCCAAGTAATATTCGGCATGCTAATTACATTGCCGGTTGCCAAATTGCATTATCTCTTATAGTTTCCGAGATATGGACTATCGATAGTTTCGTCCATCGATCGATGGACGAACCTCTAACTTGGGCCCAAATTGTAAAATGGTCTTATCTATTGGCGATTTCGTTCCAATTCACATTCCATGCAATATTCGGCATGCTAATTACATTGCTGGTTGCCAAATTGCATTATCTCTTATAGTTTCCGAGATATGGACTTTCGATAATTTACACCTTAGGCTCTGCTTCTAACTTGGGCCCAAATTGTAAAATGGTCTTATCTATTGGCGATTTCGTTCCAATTCACATTACAAGTAATATTCGGCATGCTAATTACATTGCCGGTTGCCAAATTGCATTATCTCTTATAGTTTCCGAGATATGGACTATCGATAATTTACACCTTAGGCTCTGCTTCTAACTTGGGCCCAAATTGTAAAATGGTCTTATCTATTGGCGATTTCGTTCCAATTCACATTCCAAGTAATATTCGGCATGCTAATTACATTGCCGGTTGCCAAATTGCATTATCTCTTATAGTTTCCGAAATATGGACTATCGATAATTTACACCTTAGGCTCTGCTTCTAACTTGGGCACAAATTGTAAAATGGTCTTATCTACTGGCGATTTCGTTCCAATTCACATTCCAAGTAATATTCGTCATGCTAAATACATTGCCGGTTGCCAAATTGCATTATCTCTTATAGTTTCCGAGATATGGGCTATCGATAATTTACACCTTAGGCTCTGCTTCTAACTTGGGCCCAAATTGTAAAATGGTCTTATCTATTGGCGATTTCGTTCCAATTCACATTCCAAGTAATATTCGGCATGCTAATTACATTGCCGATGGCCAAGTTGCATTATCTCTTATAGTTTCCGAGATATGGACTATCTATAATTTACACCTTAGGCTCTGCTTCTAACTTGGGCCCAAATTGTAAAATAATCTTATCTATTGGCGATTTCGTTCCAATTCACATTCCAAGTAATATTCGGCATGCTAATTACATTGCCGGTTGCCAAATTGCATGATCTCTTATAGTTTCCGAGATATGGACTATCGATAATTTACACCTTAGGCTCTGCTTCTAACTTGGGCCCAAATTGTAAAATGGTCTTATCTATTGGCGATTTCGTTCCAATTCACATTCCAAGTAATATTCGGCATGCTAATTACATTGCCGGTTGCCAAATTGCATTAGGCTAACTTGGGCCCAAATTGTAAAATGGTCTTATCTATTGGCGATTTCGTTCCAATTCACATTCCATGCAATATTCGGCATGCTAATTACATTGCTGGTTGCCAAATTGCATTATCTCTTATAGTTTCCGAGATATGGACTTTCGATAATTTACACCTTAGGCTCTGCTTCTAACTTGGGCCCAAATTGTAAAATGGTCTTATCTATTGGCGATTTCGTTCCAATTCACATTACAAGTAATATTCGGCATGCTAATTACATTGCCGGTTGCCAAATTGCATTATCTCTTATAGTTTCCGAGATATGGACTATCGATAATTTACACCTTAGGCTCTGCTTCTAACTTGGGCCCAAATTGTAAAATGGTCTTATCTATTGGCGATTTCGTTCCAATTCACATTCCAAGTAATATTCGGCATGCTAATTACATTGCCGGTTGCCAAATTGCATTATCTCTTATAGTTTCCGAGATATGGACTATCAATAATTTACACCTTAGGCTCTGCTTCTAACTTGGGCCCAAATTGTAAAATGGTCTTATCTGTTGGCGATTTCGTTCAAATTCACATTCCAAGTAATATTCGGCATGCTAATTACATTGCCGGTTGCCAAATTGCTTTATCTCTTATAGTTTCCGAGATATGGACTATCGATAATTTACACCTTAGGCTCTGCTTCTAACTTGGGCCCAAATTGTAAAATGGTCTTATCTATTGGCGATTTCGTTCCAATTCACATTCCAAGTAATATTCGGCATGCTAATTACATTGCCGGTTGCCAAATTGCATTATCTCTTATAGTTTCCGAGATATGGACTATCGATAATTTACACCCTAGGCTCTGCTTCTAACTTGGGCCCAAATTGTAAAATGGTCTTATCTATTGGAGATTTCGTTCCAATTCACATTCCAAGTAATATTCGGCATGCTAATTACATTGCCGGTTGCCAAATTGCATTATCTCTTATGGTTTCCGAGATATGGACTATCGATAATTTACACCTTAGGCTCTGCTTCTAACTTGGGCCCAAATTGTAAAATGGTCTTATCTATTGGCGATTTCGTTCCAATTCACATTCCAAGTAATATTCGGCATGCTAATTACATTGCCGGTGGCCAAGTTGCATTATCTCTTATAGTTTCCGAGATATAGACTATCGATAATTTACACCTTAGGCTCTGCTTCTAACTTGGGCCCAAATTGTAAAATGGTCTTATCTGTTGGCGATTTCGTTCAAATTCACATTCCAAGTAATATTCGGCATGCTAATTACATTGCCCGTTGCCAAATTGCTTTATCTCTTATAGTTTCCGAGATATGGACTATCGATAATTTACACCTTAGGCTCTGCTTCTAACTTGGGCCCAAATTGTAAAATGGTCTTATATATTGGCGATTTCGTTCAAATTCACATTCCAAGTAATATTCGGCATGCTAATTACATTGCCCGTTGCCAAATTGCTTTATCTCTTATAGTTTCCGAGATATGGACTATCGATAATTTACACCTTAGGCTCTGCTTCTAACTTGGGCCCAAATTGTAAAATGGTCTTATCTATTGGCGATTTCGTTCCAATTCACATTACAAGTAATATTCGGCATGCTAATTACATTGCCGGTTGCCAAATTGCATTATCTCATATAGTTTCCGAGATATGGACTATCGATAATTTACACCTTAGGCTCTGCTTCTAACTTGGGCCCAAATTGTAAAATGGTCTTATCTATTGGCGATTTCGTTCCAATTCACATTCGAAGTAATATTCGGCATGCTAATTACATTGCCGGTTGCCAAATTGCATTATCTCTTATAGTTTCCGAGATATGGACTAACGATAATTTACACCCTAGGCTCTGCTTCTAACTTGGGCCCAAATTGTAAAATGGTCTTATCTATTGCCGATTTCGTTCCAATTCACATTCCAAGTAATATTCGGCATGCTAATTACATTGCCGGTTGCCAAATTGCATTATCTCTTATGGTTTCCGAGATATGGACTAACGATAATTTACACCTTAGGCTCTGCTTCTAACTTGGGCCCAAATTGTAAAATGGTCTTATCTATTGGCGATTTCGTTCCATTTCACATTCCAAGTAATATTCGGCATGCTAATTACATTGCCGGTTGCCAAATTGCATTATCTCTTATAATTTCCGAGATATGGACTATCGATAATTTACACCTTAGGCTCTGCTTCTAACTTGGGCCCAAATTGTAAAATGGTCTTATCTATTGGCGATTACGTTCCAATTCACATACCAAGTAATATTCGGCATGCTAATTACATTGCTGGTTGCCAAATTGCATTATCTCTTATAGTTTCCGAGATATGGACCATCGATAATTTACACCTTAGGCTCTGCTTCTAACTTGGGCTCAAATTGTAAAACGGTCTTATCTATTGGAGATTTCGTTCCAATTCACATTCCAAGTAATATTCGGCATGCTAATTACATTGCCGGTGGCCAAGTTGCATTATCTCTTATAGTTTCCGAGGTATGGACTATCGATAATTTACACCTTAGGCTCTGCTTCTAACTTGGGCCCAAATTGTAAAATGGTCTTATCTTTTGGTGATTTCGTTCCAATTCATAGTCCAAGTAATATTCGGCATGCTAATTACATTGCCGGTTGCCAAATTGCATTATCTCTTATTGTTTCCGAGATATGGACTATCGATAATTTACACCTTAGGCTCTGCTTCTAACTTGGGCCCAAATTGTAAAATGGTCTTATCTATGGCGATTTCGTTCCAATTCACATTCCAAGTAATATTCGGCATGCTAATTACATTGCCGGTGGCCAAGTTGCATTATCTCTTATAGTTTCCGAGATATGGACTATCGATAATTTACACCTTAGGCTCTGCTTCTAACTTGGGCCCAAATTGTAAAATGGTCTTATCTATTGGCGATTTCGTTCCAATTCACATACCAAGTAATATTCGGCATGCTAATTACATTGCTGGTTGCCAAATTGCATTATCTCTTATAGTTTCCGAGATATGGACTATCGATAATTTACACCTTAGGCTCTGCTTCTAACTTGGGCTCAAATTGTAATACGGTCTTATCTATTGGAGATTTCGTTCCAATTCACATTCCAAGTAATATTCGGCATGCTAATTACATTGCCGGTTGCCAAATTGCATTATCTCTTATAGTTTCCGAGATATGGACTATCGATAATTTACACCTTAGGCTCTGCTTCTAACTTGGGCCCAAATTGTAAAATGGTCTTATCTATTGGCGATTTCGTTCCAATTCACATTCCAAGTAATATTCGTCATGCTAATTACATTGCCGGTTGCCAAATTGCATTATCTCTTATAGTTTCCGAGATATGGAATATCGATAATTTACACCTTAGGCTCTGCTTCTAACTTGGCCCCAAATTGTAAAATGGTCTTATCTATTGGCGATTTCGTTCCAATTCACATTCCAAGTAATATTCGGCATGCTAATTACATTGCCGGTTGCCAAATTGCATTATCTCTTATAGTTTCCGAGATATGGACTATCGATAATTTACACCTTAGGCTCTGCTTCTAACTTGGGCCCAAATTGTAAAATGGCCTTATCTATAGGCGATTTCGTTCCAATTCACATTCCAAGTAATATTCGGCATGCTAATTACATTGCCGGTTGCCAAATTGCATTATCTCTTATAGTTTCCGAGATATGGACTATCGATAATTTACACCTTAGGCTCTGCTTCTAACTTGGGCCCAAATTGTAAAATGGTCTTATCTATTGGCGATTTCGTTCTAATTCACATTTCAAGTAATATTCGGCATGCTAATTACATTGCCGGTGGCCAAGTTGCATTATCTCTTATAGTTTCCGAGGTATGGACTATCGATAATTTACACCCTAGGATCTGCTTCTAACTTGGGCCCAAATTGTAAAATGGTCTTATCTATTGGCGATTTCGTTCCAATTCACATTCCAAGTAATATTCGGCATGCTAATTACATTGCCGGTTGCCAAATTGCATTATCTCTTATAGTTTCCGAGATATGGACTATCGATAATTTACACCTTAGGCTCTGCTTCTAACTTGGGCCCAAATTGTAAAATGGTCTTATCTATTGGCGATTTCGTTCCAATTCACATTCCAAGTAATATTCGGCATGCTAATTACATTGCCGGTGGCCAAGTTGCATTATCTCTTATAGTTTCCGAGGTATGGACTATCGATAATTTACACCCTAGGCTCTGCTTCTAACTTGGGCCCAAATTGTAAAATGGTCTTATCTATTGGCGATTTCGTTCCAATTCACATTCCAAGTAATATTCGGCATGCTAATTACATTTCCGGTTGCCAAATTGCATTATCTCTTATAGTTTCCGAGATATGGACTATCGATAATTTACACCTTAGGCTCTGCTTCTAACTTAGGCCCAAATTGTAAAATGGTCTTATCTATTGGCGATTTCGTTCCAATTCACATTCCAAGTAATATTCGGCATGCTAATTACATTGCCGGTTGCCAAATTGAATTATCTCTTATAGTTTCCGAGATATGGACTATCGATAATTTACACCTTAGGCTCTGCTTCTAACTTGGGCCCAAATTGTAAAATGGTCTTATCTATTGGCGATTTCGTTCCAATTCACATTCCAAGTAATATTCGTCATGCTAATTACATTGCCGGTTGCCAAATTGCATTATCTCTTATAGTTTCCGAGATATGGACTATCGATAATTTACACCTTAGGCTCTGCTTCTAACTTGGCCCCAAATTTTAAAATGGTCTTATCTATTGGCGATTTCGTTCCAATTCACATTCCAAGTAATATTCGGCATGCTAATTACATTGCCGGTTGCCAAATTGCATTATCTCTTATAGTTTCCGAGATATGGACTATCGATAATTTACACCTTAGGCTCTGCTTCTAACTTGGGCCCAAATTGTAAAATGGTCTTATCTATTGGCGATTTCGTTCCAATTCACATTCAAAGTAATATTCGGCATGCTAATTACATTGCCGGTTGCTAAATTGCATTATCTCTTATAGTTTGCCAGATATGGACTATCGATAATTTACACCTTAGGCTCTGCTTCTAACTTGGGCCCAAATTGTAAAATGGTCTTATCTATTGGCGATTTCGTTCCGATTCACATTCCAAATAATATTCGGCATGCTAATTACATTGCCGGTTGCCAAATTGCATTATCTCTTATAGTTTCCGAGATATGGACTATCGATAATTTACACCTTAGGCTCTGCTTGTAACTTGGGCCCAAATTGTAAAATGGTCTTATCTATTGGCGATTTTGTTCCAATTCACATTCCAAGTAATATTCTGCATGCTAATTACATTGCCGGTTGCCAAATTGCATTATCTCTTATAGTTTCCGAGATATGGACTATCGATAATTTACACCTTAGGCTCTGCTTCTAACTTGGGCCCAAATTGTAAAATGGTCTTATCTATTGGCGATTTTGTTCCAATTCACATTCCAAGTAATATTCAGCACGCTAATTACATTGCCGGTGGCTAAGTTGCATTATCTCTTATAATTTCCGAGATATGGACTATCGATAATTTACACCTTAGGCTCTGCTTCTAACTTGGGCCCAAATTGTAAAATGGTCTTATCTATTGGCGATTTCGTTCCAATTCACATTCCAAGTAATATTCGGCATGCTAATTACATTGCCGGTTGCCAAATTGCATTATCTCTTATAGTTTCCGAGATATGGACTATCGATAATTTACACCTTAGGCTCTGCTTCTAACTTGGGCCCAAATTGTAAAATGGTCTTATCTATTGACGATTTCGTTCCAATTCACATTCCAAGTAATATTCGGCATGCTAATTACATTGCCGGTGGCCAAGTTGCATTATCTCTTATAGTTTCCGAGGTATGGACTATCGGTAATTTACACCTTAGGCTCTGCTTCTAACTTGGGCCCAAATTGTAAAATGGTCTTATCTTTTGGCGATTCCGTTCCAATTCATATTCCAAGTAATATTCGGCATGCTAATTACATTGCCGGTTGCCAAATTGCATTATCTCTTATAGTTTCCGAGATATGGACTATCGATAATTTACACCTTAGGCTCTGCTTCTAACTTGGGCCCATATTGTAAAATGGTCTTATCTATTGGCGATTTCGTTCCAATTCACATTCCAAGTAATATTCGGCATGCTAATTACATTGCCGGTGGCCAAGTTGCATTATCTCTTATAGTTTCCGAGATATGGACTATCGATAATTTACACCTTAGGCTCTGCTTCTAACTTGGGCCCAAATTGTAAAATAATCTTATCTATTGGCGATTTCGTTCCATTTCACATTCCAAGTAATATTCGGCATGCTAATTACATTGCCGGTTGCCAAATTGCATTATCTTTTATAGTTTCCGAGATATGGACTATCGATAATTTACACCTTAGACTCTGCTTCTAACTAGGACCCAAATTGTAAAATGGTCTTATCTATTGGCGATTTCGTTCCAATTCACATTCCAAGTAATATTCGGCATGCTAATTACATTGCTGGTTGCCAAATTGCATTATCTCTTATAGTTTCCGAGATATGGACTATCGATAATTTACACCTTAGGCTCTGCTTCTAACTTGGGCTCAAATTGTGAAATGGTCTTATCTATTGGAGATTTCGTTCCAATTCACATTCCAAGTAATATTCGGCATGCTAATTACATTGCCGGTTGCCAAATTGCATTATCTCTTATAGTTTCCGAGATATGGACTATCGATAATTTACACCTTAGGCTCTGCTTCTAACTTGGGCCCAAATTGTAAAATGGTCTTATCTATTGGCGATTTCGTTCCGATTCACATTCCAAGTAATATTCGTCATGCTAATTACATTGCCGGTTGCCAAATTGCATTATCTCTTATAGTTTCCGAGATATGGACTATCGATAATTTACACCTTAGGCTCTGCTTCTAACTTGGCCCCAAATTATAAAATGGTCTTATCTATTGGCGATTTCGTTCCAATTCACATTCCAAGTAATATTCGGCATGCTAATTACATTGCCGGTTGCCAAATTGCATTATCTCTTATAGTTTCCGAGATATGGACTATCGATAATTTACACCTTAGGCTCTGCTTCTAACTTGGGCCCAAATTCTTAAATGGTCTTATCTATTCGCGATTTCGTTCCAATTCACATTCCAAGTAATATTCGGCATGCTAATTACATTGCCGGTGGCCAAGTTGCATTATCTCTTATAGTTTACGAGATATGGACTATCGATAATTTACACCTTAGGCTCTGCTTCTAACTTGGGCCCAAATTGTAAAATGGTCTTATCTATTGGCGATTTCGTTCCAATTCACATTCCAAGTAATATTCAGCATGCTAATTACATTGCCGGTTGCCAAATTGCATTATCTCTTATAGTTTCCGAGATATGGACTATCGATAATTTACACCTTAGGCTCTGCTTCTAACTTGGGCCCAATTTGAAAATGGTCTTATCTATTGGCGATTTCGTTCCAATTCACATTCCAAGTAATATTCGGCATGCTAATTACATTGCCGGTGGCCAAGTTGCATTATCTCTTATAATTTCCGAGATATGGACTATCGATAATTTACACCTTAGGCTCTGCTTCTAACTTGGGCCCAAATTGTAAAATGGTCTTATCTATTGGCGATTTCGTTCCAATTCACATTCCAAGTAATATTCGGCATGCTAATTACATTGCCGGTTGCCAAATTGCATTATCTCTTATAGTTTCCGAGATATGGACTATCGATAATTTACACCTTAGGCTCTGCTTCTAACTTGGGCCCAAATTGTAAAATTGTCTTATCTATTGGCGATTTCGTTCCAATTCACATTCCAAGTAATATTCGGCATGCTAATTACATTGCCGGTTGCCAAATTGAATTATCTCTTATAGTTTCCGAGATATGGACTATCGATAATTTACACCTTAGGCTCTGCTTCTAACTTGGGCCCAAATTGTAAAATGGTCTTATCTATTGGCGATTTCGTTCCAATTCACATTCCAAGTAATATTCGGCATGGTAATTACATTGCCGGTTGCCAAATTGCATTATCTCTTATAGTTTCCGAGATATGGACTATCGATAATTTACACCTTAGGCTCTGCTTCTAACTTGGGCCCAAATTGTAAAATGCTCTTATCTATTGGCGATTTCGTTCCAATTCACATTCCAAGTAATATTCGGCATGCTAATTACATTGCCGGTTGCCAAATTGCATTATCTCTTATAGTTTCCGAGATATGGACTATCGATAATTTACACCTTAGGCTCTGCTTCTAACTTGGCCCCAAATTGTAAAATGGTCTTATCTATTGGCGATTTCGTTCCAATTCACATTCCAAGTAATATTCGGCATGCTAATTACATTGCCGGTTGCCAAATTGCATTATCTCCAATAGTTTCCGAGATATGGACTATCGATAATTTACACCTTAGGCTCTGCTTCTAACTTGGGCCCAAATTGTAAAATGGTCTTATCTATTGGCGATTTCGTTCCAATTCACATTCCAAGTAATATTCGGCATGCTAATTACATTGCCGATGGCCAAGTTGCATTATCTCTTATAGTTTCCGAGATATGGACTATCGATAATTTACACCTTAGGCTCTGCTTCTAACTTGGCCCCAAATTGTAAAATAATCTTATCTATTGGCGATTTCCTTCCAATTCACATTCCAAGTAATATTCGGCATGCTAATTACATTGCCGGTTGCCAAATTGAATTATCTCTTATAGTTTCCGAGATATGGACTATCGATAATTTACACCTTAGGCTCTGCTTCTAACTTGGGCCCAAATTGTAAAATGGTCTTATCTATTGGCGATTTTGTCCCAATTCACATTCCAGGTAATATTCTGCATGCTAATTACATTGCCGGTTGCCAAATTGCATTATCTCTTATAGTTTCCGAGATATGGACTATCGATAATTTACACCTTAGGCTCTGCTTCTAACTTGGGCCCAAATTCTTAAATGGTCTTATCTATTGGCGATTTCGTTCCAATTCACATTCCAAGTAATATTCGGCATGCTAATTACATTGCCGGTGGCCAAGTTGCATTATCTCTTATAGTTTACGAGATATGGACTATCGATAATTTACACCTTAGGCTCTGCTTCTAACTTGGGCCCAAATTGTAAAATGGTCTTATCTATTGGCGATTTCGTTCCAATTCACATTCCAAGTAATATTCAGCATGCTAATTACATTGCCGGTTGCCAAATTGCATTATCTCTTATAGTTTCCGAGATATGGACTATCGATAATTTACACCTTAGGCTCTGCTTCTAACTTGGGCCCAAATTGAAAATGGTCTTATCTATTGGCGATTTCGTTCCAATTCACATTCCAAGTAATATTCGGCATGCTAATTACATTGCCGGTGGCCAAGTTGCATTATCTCTTATAATTTCCGAGATATGGACTATCGATAATTTACACCTTAGGCTCTGCTTCTAACTTGGGCCCAAATTGTAAAATGGTCTTATCTATTGGCGATTTCGTTCCAATTCACATTCCAAGTAATATTCGGCATGCTAATTACATTGCCGGTGGCCAAGTTGCATTATCTCTTATAGTTTACGAGATATGGACTATCGATAATTTACACCTTAGGCTCTGCTTCTAACTTGGGCCCAAATTGTAAAATGGTCTTATCTATTGGCGATTTCGTTCCAATTCACATTCCAAGTAATATTCGGCATGCTAATTACATTGCCGGTTGCCAAATTGAATTATCTCTTATAGTTTCCGAGATATGGACTATCGATAATTTACACCTTAGGCTCTGCTTCTAACTTGGGCCCAAATTGTAAAATGGTCTTATCTATTGGCGATTTCGTTCCAATTCACATTCCAAGTAATATTCGGCATGGTAATTACATTGCCGGTTGCCAAATTGCATTATCTCTTATAGTTTCCGAGATATGGACTATCGATAATTTACACCTTAGGCTCTGCTTCTAACTTGGGCCCAAATTGTAAAATGCTCTTATCTATTGGCGATTTCGTTCCAATTCACATTCCAAGTAATATTCGGCATGCTAATTACATTGCCGGTTGCCAAATTGCATTATCTCTTATAGTTTCCGAGATATGGACTATCGATAATTTACACCTTAGGCTCTGCTTCTAACTTGGGCCCAAATTGTAAAATTGTCTTATCTATTGGCGATTTCGTTCCAATTCACATTCCAAGTAATATTCGGCATGCTAATTACATTGCCGGTTGCCAAATTGAATTATCTCTTATAGTTTCCGAGATATGGACTATCGATAATTTACACCTTAGGCTCTGCTTCTAGCTTGGGCCCAAATTGTAAAATGGTCTTATCTATTGGCGATTTCGTTCCAATTCACATTCCAAGTAATATTCGGCATGGTAATTACATTGCCGGTTGCCAAATTGCATTATCTCTTATAGTTTCCGAGATATGGACTATCGATAATTTACACCTTAGGCTCTGCTTCTAACTTGGGCCCAAATTGTAAAATGCTCTTATCTATTGGCGATTTCGTTCCAATTCACATTCCAAGTAATATTCGGCATGCTAATTACATTGCCGGTTGCCAAATTGCATTATCTCTTATAGTTTCCGAGATATGGACTATCGATAATTTACACCTTAGGCTCTGCTTCTAACTTGGGCCCAAATTGTAAAATGGTCTTATCTATTGGCGTTTTCGTTCCAATTCACATTCCAAGTAATATTCGGCATGCTAATTACATTGCCGGTTGCCAAATTGCATTATCTCTTATAGTTTCCGAGATATGGACTATCGATAATTTACACCTTAGGCTCTGCTTCTAACTTGGGCCCAAATTGTAAAATGGTCTTATCTATTGGGGATTTTGTTCCAATTCACATTCCAAGTAATATTCTGCATGCTAATTACATTGCCGGTTGCCAAATTGCATTATCTCTTATAGTTTCCGAGATATGGACTATCGATAATTTACACCTTAGGCTCTGCTTCTAACTTGGGCCCAAATTCTTAAATGGTCTTATCTATTGGCGATTTCGTTCCAATTCACATTCCAAGTAATATTCGGCATGATAATTACATTGCCGGTGGCCAAGTTGCATTATCTCTTATAGTTTACGAGATATGGACTATCGATAATTTACACCTTAGGCTCTGCTTCTAACTTGGGCCCAAATTGTAATATGATCTTATCTATTGGCGATTTCGTTCCAATTCACATTCCAAGCAATATTCGGCATGCTAATTACATTGCCGGTTGCCAAATTGCATTATCTCTTATAGTTTCCGAGATATGGACTATCGATAATTTACACCTTAGGCTCTGCTTCTAACTTGGGCCCAAATTGAAAATGGTCTTATCTATTGGCGATTTCGTTCCAATTCACATTCCAAGTAATATTCGGCATGCTAATTACATTGCCAATGCCAAGTTGCATTATCTCTTATAATTTCCGAGATATGGACTATCGATAATTTACACCTTAGGCTCTGCTTCTAACTTGGGCCCAAATTGTAAAATGGTCTTATCTATTGGCGATTTCGTTCCAATTCACATTCCAAGTAATATTCGGCATGCTAATTACATTGCCGGTTGCCAAATTGCATTATCTCTTATAGTTTCCGAGATATGGACTATCGATAATTTACACCTTAGGCTCTGCTTCTAACTTGGGCCCAAATTGTAAAATGGTCTTATCTATTGGCGATTTCGTTCCAATTCACGTTCCAAGTAATATTCGGCATGCTAATTACATTGCCGGTTGCCAAATTGCATTATCTCTTATAGTTTCCGAGATATGGACTATCGATAATTTACACCTTAGGTTCTGCTTCTAACTTGGGCCCAAATTGTAAAATGGTCTTATCTATTGGCGATTTCGTTCCAATTCACATTCCAAGCAATATTCGGCATGCTAATTACATTGCCGGTTGCCAAATTGCATTATCTCTTATAGTTTCCGAGATATGGACTATCGATAATTTACACCTTAGGCTCTGCTTCTAACTTGGGCCCAAATTGTAAAATGGTCTTATCTATTGGCGATTTCGTTCCAATTCACATTCCAAGTAATATTCGGCATGCTAATTACATTGCCGGTTGCCAAATTGCATTATCTCTTATAGTTTTCGAGATATGGACTATCGATAATTTACACCTTAGGCTCTGCTTCTAACTTGGGCCCAAATTGTAAAATGGTCTTATCTATTGGCGAATTCGTTCCGATTCACATTCCAAGTAATATTCGGCATGCTAATTACATTGCCGGTTGCCAAATTGCATTATCTCTTATAGTTTCCGAGATATGGACTATCGATAATTTACACCTTAGGCTCTGCTTCTAACTTGGGCCCAAATTGTAAAATGGTCTTATCTATTGGCGATTTCGTTCCAATTCACATTCCAAGTAATATTCGGCATGCTAATTACATTGCCGGTTGCCAAATTGCATTATCTCTTATAGTTTCCGAGATATGGACTATCGATAATTTACACCTTAGGCTCTGCTTCTAACTTGGGCCCAAATTGTAAAATCGTCTTATCTATTGGCGATTTCGTTCCAATTCACATTCCAAGTAATATTCGGCATGCTAATTACATTGCCGGTTGCCAAATTGCATTATCTCTTATAGTTTCCGAGATATGGACTATCGATAATTTACACCTTAGGCTCTGCTTCTAACTTGGGCCCAAATTGTAAAATGGTCTTATCTATTGGCGATTTCGTTCCAATTCACATTCCAAGTAATATTCGGCATGCTAATTACATTGCCGGTTGCCAAATTGCATTATCTCTTATAGTTTCCGAGATATGGACTATCGATAATTTACACCTTAGGCTCTGCTTCTAACTTGGGCCCAAATTGTAAAATGGCCTTATCTATTGGCGATTTCGTTCCAATTCACATTCCAAGTAACATTCGGCATGCTAATTACATTGCCGGTTGCCAAATTGCATTATCTCTTATAGTTTCCAAGATATGGACTATCGATAATTTACACCTTAGGCTCTGCTTCTAACTTGGGCCCAAATTGTAAAATGGTCTTATCTATTGGCGATTTCATTCCAATTCACATTCCAAGTAATATTCGGCATGCTAATTACATTGCCGGTTGCCAAATTGCATTATCTCTTATAGTTTCCGAGATATGGACTATCGATAATTTACACCTTAGGCTCTGCTTCTAACTTGGGCCCAAATTGTAAAATGGCCTTATCTATTGGCGATTTCGTTCCAATTCACATTCCAAGTAACATTCGGCATGCTAATTACATTGCCGGTTGCCAAATTGCATTATCTCTTATAGTTTCCAAGATATGGACTATCGATAATTTACACCTTAGGCTCTGCTTCTAACTTGGGCCCAAATTGTAAAATGGTCTTATCTATTGGCGATTTCATTCCAATTCACATTCCAAGTAATATTCGGCATGCTAATTACATTGCCGGTTGCCAAATTGCATTATCTCTTATAGTTTCCGAGATATGGACTATCGATAATTTACACCTTAGGCTCTGCTTCTAACTTGGGCCCAAATTGTAAAATGGTCTTATCTATTGGCGATTTCGTTCCAATTCACATTCAAAGTAATATTCGGCATGCTAATTACATTGCCGGTTGCTAAATTGCATTATCTCTTATAGTTTGCCAGATATGGACTATCGATAATTTACACCTTAGGCTCTGCTTCTAACTTGGGCCCAAATTGTAAAATGGTCTTATCTATTGGCGATTTCGTTCCGATTCACATTCCAAATAATATTCGGCATGCTAGTTACATTGCCGGTTGCCAAATTGCATTATCTCTTATAGTTTCCGAGATATGGACTATCGATAATTTACACCTTAGGCTCTGCTTGTAACTTGGGCCCAAATTGTAAAATGGTCTTATCTATTGGCGATTTTGTTCCAATTCACATTCCAAGTAATATTCTGCATGCTAATTACATTGCCGGTTGCCAAATTGCATTATCTCTTATAGTTTCCGAGATATGGACTATCGATAATTTACACCTTAGGCTCTGCTTCTAACTTGGGCCCAAATTGTAAAATGGTCTTATCTATTGGCGATTTTGTTCCAATTCACATTCCAAGTAATATTCAGCACGCTAATTACATTGCCGGTGGCTAAGTTGCATTATCTCTTATAATTTCCGAGATATGGACTATCGATAATTTACACCTTAGGCTCTGCTTCTAACTTGGGCCCAAATTGTAAAATGGTCTTATCTATTGGCGATTTCGTTCCAATTCACATTCCAAGTAATATTCGGCATGCTAATTACATTGCCGGTTGCCAAATTGCATTATCTCTTATAGTTTCCGAGATATGGACTATCGATAATTTACACCTTAGGCTCTGCTTCTAACTTGGGCCCAAATTGTAAAATGGTCTTATCTATTGACGATTTCGTTCCAATTCACATTCCAAGTAATATTCGGCATGCTAATTACATTGCCGGTGGCCAAGTTGCATTATCTCTTATAGTTTCCGAGTTATGGACTATCGATAATTTACACCTTAGGCTCTGCTTCTAACTTGGGCCCAAATTGTAAAATGGTCTTATCTTTTGGCGATTCCGTTCCAATTCATATTCCAAGTAATATTCGGCATGCTAATTACATTGCCGGTTGCCAAATTGCATTATCTCTTATAGTTTCCGAGATATGGACTATCGATAATTTACACCTTAGGCTCTGCTTCTAACTTGGGCCCATATTGTAAAATGGTCTTATCTATTGGCGATTTCGTTCCAATTCACATTCCAAGTAATATTCGGCATGCTAATTACATTGCCGGTGGCCAAGTTGCATTATCTCTTATAGTTTCCGAGATATGGACTATCGATAATTTACACCTTAGGCTCTGCTTCTAACTTGGGCCCAAATTGTAAAATAATCTTATCTATTGGCGATTTCGTTCCATTTCACATTCCAAGTAATATTCGGCATGCTAATTACATTGCCGGTTGCCAAATTGCATTATCTCTTATAGTTTCCGAGATATGGACTATCGATAATTTACACCTTAGACTCTGCTTCTAACTAGGACCCAAATTGTAAAATGGTCTTATCTATTGGCGATTTCGTTCCAATTCACATTCCAAGTAATATTCGGCATGCTAATTACATTGCTGGTTGCCAAATTGCATTATCTCTTATAGTTTCCGAGATATGGACTATCGATAATTTACACCTTAGGCTCTGCTTCTAACTTGGGCTCAAATTGTGAAATGGTCTTATCTATTGGAGATTTCGTTCCAATTCACATTCCAAGTAATATTCGGCATGCTAATTACATTGCCGGTTGCCAAATTGCATTATCTCTTATAGTTTCCGAGATATGGACTATCGATAATTTACACCTTAGGCTCTGCTTCTAACTTGGGCCCAAATTGTAAAATGGTCTTATCTATTGGCGATTTCGTTCCGATTCACATTCCAAGTAATATTCGTCATGCTAATTACATTGCCGGTTGCCAAATTGCATTATCTCTTATAGTTTCCGAGATATGGACTATCGATAATTTACACCTTAGGCTCTGCTTCTAACTTGGCCCCAAATTATAAAATGGTCTTATCTATTGGCGATTTCGTTCCAATTCACATTCCAAGTAATATTCGGCATGCTAATTACATTGCCGGTTGCCAAATTGCATTATCTCTTATAGTTTCCGAGATATGGACTATCGATAATTTACACCTTAGGCTCTGCTTCTAACTTGGGCCCAAATTCTTAAATGGTCTTATCTATTCGCGATTTCGTTCCAATTCACATTCCAAGTAATATTCGGCATGCTAATTACATTGCCGGTGGCCAAGTTGCATTATCTCTTATAGTTTACGAGATATGGACTATCGATAATTTACACCTTAGGCTCTGCTTCTAACTTGGGCCCAAATTGTAAAATGGTCTTATCTATTGGCGATTTCGTTCCAATTCACATTCCAAGTAATATTCAGCATGCTAATTACATTGCCGGTTGCCAAATTGCATTATCTCTTATAGTTTCCGAGATATGGACTATCGATAATTTACACCTTAGGCTCTGCTTCTAACTTGGGCCCAATTTGAAAATGGTCTTATCTATTGGCGATTTCGTTCCAATTCACATTCCAAGTAATATTCGGCATGCTAATTACATTGCCGGTGGCCAAGTTGCATTATCTCTTATAATTTCCGAGATATGGACTATCGATAATTTACACCTTAGGCTCTGCTTCTAACTTGGGCCCAAATTGTAAAATGGTCTTATCTATTGGCGATTTCGTTCCAATTCACATTCCAAGTAATATTCGGCATGCTAATTACATTGCCGGTTGCCAAATTGCATTATCTCTTATAGTTTCCGAGATATGGACTATCGATAATTTACACCTTAGGCTCTGCTTCTAACTTGGGCCCAAATTGTAAAATTGTCTTATCTATTGGCGATTTCGTTCCAATTCACATTCCAAGTAATATTCGGCATGCTAATTACATTGCCGGTTGCCAAATTGAATTATCTCTTATAGTTTCCGAGATATGGACTATCGATAATTTACACCTTAGGCTCTGCTTCTAACTTGGGCCCAAATTGTAAAATGGTCTTATCTATTGGCGATTTCGTTCCAATTCACATTCCAAGTAATATTCGGCATGGTAATTACATTGCCGGTTGCCAAATTGCATTATCTCTTATAGTTTCCGAGATATGGACTATCGATAATTTACACCTTAGGCTCTGCTTCTAACTTGGGCCCAAATTGTAAAATGCTCTTATCTATTGGCGATTTCGTTCCAATTCACATTCCAAGTAATATTCGGCATGCTAATTACATTGCCGGTTGCCAAATTGCATTATCTCTTATAGTTTCCGAGATATGGACTATCGATAATTTACACCTTAGGCTCTGCTTCTAACTTGGCCCCAAATTGTAAAATGGTCTTATCTATTGGCGATTTCGTTCCAATTCACATTCCAAGTAATATTCGGCATGCTAATTACATTGCCGGTTGCCAAATTGCATTATCTCCAATAGTTTCCGAGATATGGACTATCGATAATTTACACCTTAGGCTCTGCTTCTAACTTGGGCCCAAATTGTAAAATGGTCTTATCTATTGGCGATTTCGTTCCAATTCACATTCCAAGTAATATTCGGCATGCTAATTACATTGCCGATGGCCAAGTTGCATTATCTCTTATAGTTTCCGAGATATGGACTATCGATAATTTACACCTTAGGCTCTGCTTCTAACTTGGCCCCAAATTGTAAAATAATCTTATCTATTGGCGATTTCCTTCCAATTCACATTCCAAGTAATATTCGGCATGCTAATTACATTGCCGGTTGCCAAATTGAATTATCTCTTATAGTTTCCGAGATATGGACTATCGATAATTTACACCTTAGGCTCTGCTTCTAACTTGGGCCCAAATTGTAAAATGGTCTTATCTATTGGCGATTTTGTTCCAATTCACATTCCAGGTAATATTCTGCATGCTAATTACATTGCCGGTTGCCAAATTGCATTATCTCTTATAGTTTCCGAGATATGGACTATCGATAATTTACACCTTAGGCTCTGCTTCTAACTTGGGCCCAAATTCTTAAATGGTCTTATCTATTGGCGATTTCGTTCCAATTCACATTCCAAGTAATATTCGGCATGCTAATTACATTGCCGGTGGCCAAGTTGCATTATCTCTTATAGTTTACGAGATATGGACTATCGATAATTTACACCTTAGGCTCTGCTTCTAACTTGGGCCCAAATTGTAAAATGGTCTTATCTATTGGCGATTTCGTTCCAATTCACATTCCAAGTAATATTCAGCATGCTAATTACATTGCCGGTTGCCAAATTGCATTATCTCTTATAGTTTCCGAGATATGGACTATCGATAATTTACACCTTAGGCTCTGCTTCTAACTTGGGCCCAAATTGAAAATGGTCTTATCTATTGGCGATTTCGTTCCAATTCACATTCCAAGTAATATTCGGCATGCTAATTACATTGCCGGTGGCCAAGTTGCATTATCTCTTATAATTTCCGAGATATGGACTATCGATAATTTACACCTTAGGCTCTGCTTCTAACTTGGGCCCAAATTGTAAAATGGTCTTATCTATTTACGATTTCGTTCCAATTCACATTCCTAGTAATATTCGGCATGCTAATTACATTGCCGGTTGCCAAATTGCATTATCTCTTATAGTTTCCGAGATATGGACTATCGATAATTTACACCTTAGGCTCTGCTTCTAACTTGGGCCCAAATTGTAAAATTGTCTTATCTATTGGCGATTTCGTTCCAATTCACATTCCAAGTAATATTCGGCATGCTAATTACATTGCCGGTTGCCAAATTGAATTATCTCTTATAGTTTCCGAGATATGGACTATCGATAATTTACACCTTAGGCTCTGCTTCTAACTTGGGCCCAAATTGTAAAATGGTCTTATCTATTGGCGATTTCGTTCCAATTCACATTCCAAGTAATATTCGGCATGGTAATTACATTGCCGGTTGCCAAATTGCATTATCTCTTATAGTTTCCGAGATATGGACTATCGATAATTTACACCTTAGGCTCTGCTTCTAACTTGGGCCCAAATTGTAAAATGCTCTTATCTATTGGCGATTTCGTTCCAATTCACATTCCAAGTAATATTCGGCATGCTAATTACATTGCCGGTTGCCAA
The DNA here is from genome assembly GCF_030347505.1 of Rhynchophorus ferrugineus. Taxonomy (NCBI): domain Eukaryota; kingdom Metazoa; phylum Arthropoda; class Insecta; order Coleoptera; family Curculionidae; genus Rhynchophorus; species Rhynchophorus ferrugineus. Next base: position 560,643 of record NW_027472622.1, read on the forward strand.
ATTGCATTATCTCTTATAGTTTCCGAGATATGGACTATCGATAATTTACACCTTAGGCTCTGCTTCTAACTTGGGCCCAAATTGTAAAATGGTCTTATCTATTGGCGTTTTCGTTCCAATTCACATTCCAAGTAATATTCGGCATGCTAATTACATTGCCGGTTGCCAAATTGCATTATCTCTTATAGTTTCCGAGATATGGACTATCGATAATTTACACCTTAGGCTCTGCTTCTAACTTGGGCCCAAATTGTAAAATGGTCTTATCTATTGGGGATTTTGTTCCAATTCACATTCCAAGTAATATTCTGCATGCTAATTACATTGCCGGTTGCCAAATTGCATTATCTCTTATAGTTTCCGAGATATGGACTATCGATAATTTACACCTTAGGCTCTGCTTCTAACTTGGGCCCAAATTCTTAAATGGTCTTATCTATTGGCGATTTCGTTCCAATTCACATTCCAAGTAATATTCGGCATGATAATTACATTGCCGGTGGCCAAGTTGCATTATCTCTTATAGTTTACGAGATATGGACTATCGATAATTTACACCTTAGGCTCTGCTTCTAACTTGGGCCCAAATTGTAATATGATCTTATCTATTGGCGATTTCGTTCCAATTCACATTCCAAGCAATATTCGGCATGCTAATTACATTGCCGGTTGCCAAATTGCATTATCTCTTATAGTTTCCGAGATATGGACTATCGATAATTTACACCTTAGGCTCTGCTTCTAACTTGGGCCCAAATTGAAAATGGTCTTATCTATTGGCGATTTCGTTCCAATTCACATTCCAAGTAATATTCGGCATGCTAATTACATTGCCAATGCCAAGTTGCATTATCTCTTATAATTTCCGAGATATGGACTATCGATAATTTACACCTTAGGCTCTGCTTCTAACTTGGGCCCAAATTGTAAAATGGTCTTATCTATTGGCGATTTCGTTCCAATTCACATTCCAAGTAATATTCGGCATGCTAATTACATTGCCGGTTGCCAAATTGCATTATCTCTTATAGTTTCCGAGATATGGACTATCGATAATTTACACCTTAGGCTCTGCTTCTAACTTGGGCCCAAATTGTAAAATGGTCTTATCTATTGGCGATTTCGTTCCAATTCACGTTCCAAGTAATATTCGGCATGCTAATTACATTGCCGGTTGCCAAATTGCATTATCTCTTATAGTTTCCGAGATATGGACTATCGATAATTTACACCTTAGGTTCTGCTTCTAACTTGGGCCCAAATTGTAAAATGGTCTTATCTATTGGCGATTTCGTTCCAATTCACATTCCAAGCAATATTCGGCATGCTAATTACATTGCCGGTTGCCAAATTGCATTATCTCTTATAGTTTCCGAGATATGGACTATCGATAATTTACACCTTAGGCTCTGCTTCTAACTTGGGCCCAAATTGTAAAATGGTCTTATCTATTGGCGATTTCGTTCCAATTCACATTCCAAGTAATATTCGGCATGCTAATTACATTGCCGGTTGCCAAATTGCATTATCTCTTATAGTTTTCGAGATATGGACTATCGATAATTTACACCTTAGGCTCTGCTTCTAACTTGGGCCCAAATTGTAAAATGGTCTTATCTATTGGCGAATTCGTTCCGATTCACATTCCAAGTAATATTCGGCATGCTAATTACATTGCCGGTTGCCAAATTGCATTATCTCTTATAGTTTCCGAGATATGGACTATCGATAATTTACACCTTAGGCTCTGCTTCTAACTTGGGCCCAAATTGTAAAATGGTCTTATCTATTGGCGATTTCGTTCCAATTCACATTCCAAGTAATATTCGGCATGCTAATTACATTGCCGGTTGCCAAATTGCATTATCTCTTATAGTTTCCGAGATATGGACTATCGATAATTTACACCTTAGGCTCTGCTTCTAACTTGGGCCCAAATTGTAAAATCGTCTTATCTATTGGCGATTTCGTTCCAATTCACATTCCAAGTAATATTCGGCATGCTAATTACATTGCCGGTTGCCAAATTGCATTATCTCTTATAGTTTCCGAGATATGGACTATCGATAATTTACACCTTAGGCTCTGCTTCTAACTTGGGCCCAAATTGTAAAATGGTCTTATCTATTGGCGATTTCGTTCCAATTCACATTCCAAGTAATATTCGGCATGCTAATTACATTGCCGGTTGCCAAATTGCATTATCTCTTATAGTTTCCGAGATATGGACTATCGATAATTTACACCTTAGGCTCTGCTTCTAACTTGGGCCCAAATTGTAAAATGGCCTTATCTATTGGCGATTTCGTTCCAATTCACATTCCAAGTAACATTCGGCATGCTAATTACATTGCCGGTTGCCAAATTGCATTATCTCTTATAGTTTCCAAGATATGGACTATCGATAATTTACACCTTAGGCTCTGCTTCTAACTTGGGCCCAAATTGTAAAATGGTCTTATCTATTGGCGATTTCATTCCAATTCACATTCCAAGTAATATTCGACATGCTAATTACACTGCCGATTGTCAAATTGCATTATCTCTTATAGTTTCCGAGATATGGACTATCGATAATTTACACCTTAGGCTCTGCTTCTAACTTGGGCCCAAATTGTAAAATGGTTTTATCTATTGGCGATTTCGTTCCAAGTAATATTCGGCATGCTAATTACATTGCCGGTTGCCAAATTGCATTATCTCTTATAGTTTCCGAGATATGGACTATCAATAATTTACATCTTAGGCTCTGCTTCTAACTTGGGCCCAAATTGTAAAATGGTCTTATTTATTGGCGATTTCGTTCCAATTCACATTCCAAGTAATATTCGGCATGCTAATTACATTGCCGGTTGCCAAATTGCATTATCTCTTATAGTTTCCCAGATATGGACTATCGATAATTTACACCTTAGGCTCTGCTTCTAACTTGGGCCCAAATTGTAAAATGGTCTTATCTATTGGCGATTTCGTTCCGATTCACATTCCAAGTAATATTCGGCATGCTAATTACATTGCCGGTTGCCAAATTGCATTATCTCTTATAGTTTCCGAGATATGGACTATCGATAGTTTACATCTTAGGCTCTGCTTCTAACTTGGGCCCAAATTGTTAAATGGTCTTATCTATTGGCGATTTCGTTCCAATTCACATTCCAAGTAATATTCGGCATGCTAATTACATTGCCGGTGGCCAAGTTGCATTATCTCTTATAGTTTCCGAGATATGGACTATCGATAATTTACACCTTAGGCTCTGCTTCTAACTTGGGCCCAAATTGTAAAATGGTCTTATCTATTGGCGATTTCGTTCCAATTCTCATTCCAAGTAATATTCGGCATGCTAATTACATTGCCGGTTGCCAAATTGCATTATCTCTTATAGTTTCCGAGATATGGACTATCGATAATTTACACCTTAGGCTCTGCTTCTAACTTGGGCCCAAATTGTAAAATGGTCTTATCTATTGGCGATTTCGTTCCAATTCACATTTCAAGTAATATTCGGCATGCTAATTACATTGCCGGTTGCCAAATTGCATTATCTCTTATAGTTTCCGAGATATGGACTATCGATAATTTACACCTTAGGCTCTGCTTCTAACTTGGGCCCAAATTGTAAAATCGTCTTATCTATTGGCGACTTCGTTCCAATTCACATTCCAAGTAATATTCGGCATGCTAATTACATTGCCGGTTGCCAAATTGCATTATCTCTTATAGTTTCCGAGATATGGACTATCGATAATTTACACCTAAGGCTCTGCTTCTAACTTGGGCCCAAATTGTAAAATGGTCTTATCTATTGGCGATTTCGTTCCAATTCACATTCAAAGTAATATTCGGCATGCTAATTACATTGCCGGTTGTTAAATTGCATTATCTCTTATAGTTTCCCAGATATGGACTATCGATAATTTACACCTTAGGCTCTGCTTCTAACTTGGGCCCAAATTGTAAAATGGTCTTATCTATTGGCGATTTCGTTCCGATTCACATTCCAAGTAATATTCGGCATGCTAATTACATTGCCGGTTGCCAAATTGCATTATCTCTTATAGTTTCCGAGATATGGACTATCGATAATTTACACCTTAGGCTCTGCTTCTAACTTGGGCCCAAATTGTAAAATGGTCTTATCTATTGGCGATTTCGTTCTAAGTAATATTCGGCATGCTAATTACATTGCCGGTTGCCAAATTGCATTATCTCTTATAGTTTCCGAGATATGGACTATCGATAATTTACACCTTAGGCTCTGCTTCTAACTTGGGCGCAAATTGTAAAATGGTCTTATCTATTGGCGATTTCGTTCCAATTCACATTTCATGTAATATTCGGCATGCTAATTACATTGCCGGTTGCCAAATTGCATTATCTCTTATAGTTTCCGAGATATGGACTATCGATAATTTACACCTTAGGCTCTGCTTCTAACTTGGGCCCCTAATTGTAAAATCGTCTTATCTATTGGCGATTTCGTTCCAATTCACATTCCAAGTAATATTCGGCATGCTAATTACATTGCCGGTTGCCAAATTGCATTATCTCTTATAGTTTCCGAGATATGGACTATCGATAATTTACACCTTAGGCTCTGCTTCTAACTTGGGCCCAAATTGTAAAATGGTCTTATCTATTGGCGATTTCGTTCCAATTCCCATTCAAAGTAATATTCGGCATGCTAATTACATTGCCGGTTGCTAAATTGCATTATCTCTTATAGTTTCCCAGATATGGACTATCGACAATTTACACCTTAGGCTCTGCTTCTAACTTGGGCCCAAATTGTAAAATGGTCTTATCTATTGGCGATTTCGTTCCGATTCACATTCCAAGTAATATTCGGCATGCTAATTACATTGCCGGTTGCCAAATTGCATTATCTCTTATAGTTTCCGAGATATGGACTATCGATAATTTACACCTTAGGCTCTGCTTCTAACTTGGGCCCAAATTGTGAAATGGTCTTATCTATTGGCGATTTCGTTCCAAGTAATATTCGGCATGCTAATTACATTGCCGGTTGCCAAATTGCATTATCTCTTATAGTTTCCGAGATATGGACTATCGATAATTTACACCTTAGGCTCTGCTTCTAACTTGGGCCCAAATTGTAAAATGGTCTTATTTATTGGCGATTTCGTTCCAATTCACATTCCAAGTAATATTCGGCATGCTAATTACATTGCCGGTTGCCAAATTGCATTATCTATTATAGTTTCCCAGATATGGACTATCGATAATTTACACCTTAGGCTCTGCTTCTAACTTGGGCCCAAATTGTAAAATGGTCTTATCTATTGGCGATTTCGTTCCGATTCACATTCCAAGTAATATTCGGCATGCTAATTACATTGCCGGTTGCCAAATTGCATTATCTCTTATAGTTTCCGAGATATGGACTATCGATAGTTTACATCTTAGGCTCTGCTTCTAACTTGGGCCCAAATTGTTAAATGGTCTTATCTATTGGCGATTTCTTTCCAATTCATATTCCAAGTAATATTCGGCATGCTAATTACATTGCCGGTGGCCAAGTTGCATTATCTCTTATAGTTTCCGAGATATGGACTATCGATAATTTACACCTTAGGCTCTGCTTCTAACTTGGGCCCAAATTGTAAAATGGTCTTATCTATTGGCGATTTCGTTCCAATTCTCATTCCAAGTAATATTCGGTATGCTAATTACATTGCCGGTTGCCAAATTGCATTATCTCTTATAGTTTCCGAGATATGGACTATCGATAATTTACACCTTAGGCTCTGCTTCTAACTTGGGCCCAAATTGTAAAATGGTCTTATCTATTGGCGATTTCATTCCAATTCACATTTCAAGTAATATTCGGCATGCTAATTACATTGCCGGTTGCCAAATTGCATTATCTCTTATAGTTTCCGAGATATGGACTATCGATAATTTACACCTTAGGCTCTGCTTCTAACTTGGGCGCAAATTGTAAAATGGTCTTATCTATTGGCGATTTCGTTCCAATTCACATTTCATGTAATATTCGGCATGCTAATTACATTGCCGGTTGCCAAATTGCATTATCTCTTATAGTTTCCGAGATATGGACTATCGATAATTTACACCTTAGGCTCTGCTTCTAACTTGGGCCCCTAATTGTAAAATCGTCTTATCTATTGGCGATTTCGTTCCAATTCACATTCCAAGTAATATTCGGCATGCTAATTACATTGCCGGTTGCCAAATTGCATTATCTCTTATAGTTTCCGAGATATGGACTATCGATAATTTACACCTTAGGCTCTGCTTCTAACTTGGGCCCAAATTGTAAAATGGTCTTATCTATTGGCGATTTCGTTCCAATTCCCATTCAAAGTAATATTCGGCATGCTAATTACATTGCCGGTTGCTAAATTGCATTATCTCTTATAGTTTCCCAGATATGGACTATCGACAATTTACACCTTAGGCTCTGCTTCTAACTTGGGCCCAAATTGTAAAATGGTCTTATCTATTGGCGATTTCGTTCCGATTCACATTCCAAGTAATATTCGGCATGCTAATTACATTGCCGGTTGCCAAATTGCATTATCTCTTATAGTTTCCGAGATATGGACTATCGATAATTTACACCTTAGGCTCTACTTCTAACTTGGGCCCAAATTGTGAAATGGTCTTATCTATTGGCGATTTCGTTCCAAGTAATATTCGGCATGCTAATTACATTGCCGGTTGCCAAATTGCATTATCTCTTATAGTTTCCGAGATATGGACTATCGATAATTTACACCTTAGGCTCTGCTTCTAACTTGGGCCCAAATTGTAAAATGGTCTTATTTATTGGCGATTTCGTTCCAATTCACATTCCAAGTAATATTCGGCATGCTAATTACATTGCCGGTTGCCAAATTGCATTATCTATTATAGTTTCCCAGATATGGACTATCGATAATTTACACCTTAGGCTCTGCTTCTAACTTGGGCCCAAATTGTAAAATGGTCTTATCTATTGGCGATTTCGTTCCGATTCACATTCCAAGTAATATTCGGCATGCTAATTACATTGCCGGTTGCCAAATTGCATTATCTCTTATAGTTTCCGAGATATGGACTATCGATAGTTTACATCTTAGGCTCTGCTTCTAACTTGGGCCCAAATTGTTAAATGGTCTTATCTATTGGCGATTTCGTTCCAATTCATATTCCAAGTAATATTCGGCATGCTAATTACATTGCCGGTGGCCAAGTTGCATTATCTCTTATAGTTTCCGAGATATGGACTATCGATAATTTACACCTTAGGCTCTGCTTCTAACTTGGGCCCAAATTGTAAAATGGTCTTATCTATTGGCGATTTCGTTCCAATTCTCATTCCAAGTAATATTCGGCATGCTAATTACATTGCCGGTTGCCAAATTGCATTATCTCTTATAGTTTCCGAGATATGGACTATCGATAATTTACACCTTAGGCTCTGCTTCTAACTTGGGCCCAAATTGTAAAATGGTCTTATCTATTGGCGATTTCGTTCCAATTCACATTTCAAGTAATATTCGGCATGCTAATTACATTGCCGGTTGCCTAATTGCATTATCTCTTATAGTTTCCGAGATATGGACTATCGATAATTTACACCTTAGGCTCTGCTTCTAACTTGGGCCCAAATTGTAAAATCGTCTTATCTATTGGCGATTTCGTTCCAATTCACATTCCAAGTAATATTCCGCATGCTAATTACATTGCCGGTTGCCAAATTGCATTATCTCTTATAGTTTCCGAGATATGGACTATCGATAATTTACACCTTAGGCTCTGCTTCTAACTTGGGCCCAAATTGTAAAATGGTCTTATCTATTGGCGATTTCGTTCCAATTCACATTCATAGTAATATTCGGCATGCTAATTACATTGCCGGTTGCTAAATTGCATTATCTCTTATAGTTTCCCAGATATGGACTATCGATAATTTACACCTTAGGCTCTGCTTCTAACTTGGGCCCAAATTGTAAAATGGTCTTATCTATTGGCGATTTCGTTCCAATTCACATTACAAGTAATATTCGGCATGCTAATTACATTGCCGGTTGCCAAATTGCATTATCTCTTATAGTTTCCGAGATATGGACTATCGATAATTTACACCTTAGGCTCTGCTTCTAACTTGGGCCCAAATTGTAAAATGGTCTTATCTATTGGCGATTTCGTTCCAATTCACATTCCAAGTAATATTCGGCATGCTAATTACATTGCCGGTTGCCAAATTGCATTATCTCTTATAGTTTCCGAAATATGGACTATCGATAATTTACACCCTAGGCTCTGCTTCTAACTTGGGCCCAAATTGTAAAATGGTCTTATCTATTGGCGATTTCGTTCCAATTCACATTCCAAGTAATATTCGGCATGCTAATTACATTGCCGGTTGCCAAATTGCATTATCTCTTATGGTTTCCGAGATATGGACTAACGATAATTTACACCTTATGCTCTGCTTCTAACTTGGGCCCAAATTGTAAAATGGTCTAATCTATTGGCGATTTCGTTCCATTTCACATTCCAAGTAATATTCGGCATGCTAATTACATTGCCGGTTGCCAAATTGCATTATCTCTTATAGTTTCCGAGATATGGACTATCGATAATTTACACCTTAGGCTCTGCTTCTAACTTGGGCCCAAATTGTAAAATGGTCTTATCTATTGGCGATTACGTTCCAATTCACATACCAAGTAATATTCGGCATGCTAATTACATTGCTGGTTGCCAAATTGCATTATCTCTTATAGTTTCCGAGATATGGACCATCGATAATTTACACCTTAGGCTCTGCTTCTAACTTGGGCTCAAATTGTAAAACGGTCTTATCTATTGGAGATTTCGTTCCAATTCACATTCCAAGTAATATTCGGCATGCTAATTACATTGCCGGTGGCCAAGTTGCATTATCTCTTATAGTTTCCGAGGTATGGACTATCGATAATTTACACCTTAGGCTCTGCTTCTAACTTGGGCCCAAATTGTAAAATGGTCTTATCTTTTGGCGATTTCGTTCCAATTCATATTCCAAGTAATATTCGGCATGCTAATTACATTGCCGGTTGCCAAATTGCATTATCTCTTATAGTTTCCGAGATATGGACTATCGATAATTTACACCTTAGGCTCTGCTTCTAACTTGGGCCCAAATTGTAAAATGGTCTTATCTATGGCGATTTCGTTCCAATTCACATTCCAAGTAATATTCGGCATGCTAATTACATTGCCGGTGGCCAAGTTGCATTATCTCTTATAGTTTCCGAGATATGGACTATCGATAATTTACACCTTAGGCTCTGCTTCTAACTTGGGCCCAAATTGTAAAATGGTCTTATCTATTGGCGATTTCGTTCCAATTCACATTCCAAGTAATATTCGGCATGCTAATTACATTGCCGGTTGCCAAATTGCATTATCTCTTATAGTTTCCGAGATATGGACTATCGATAATTTACACCCTAGGCTCTGCTTCTAACTTGGGCCCAAATTGTAAAATGGTCTTATCTATTGGCGATTTCGTTCCAATTCACATTCCAAGTAATATTTGGCATGCTAATTACATTGCCGGTTGCCAAATTGCATTATCTCTTATGGTTTCCGAGATATGGACTAACGATAATTTACACCTTATGCTCTGCTTCTAACTTGGGCCCAAATTGTAAAATGGTCTTATCTATTGGCGATTTCGTTCCATTTCACATTCCAAGTAATATTCGGCATGCTAATTACATTGCCGGTTGCCAAATTGCATTATCTCTTATAGTTTCCGAGATATGGACTATCGATAATTTACACCTTAGGCTCTGCTTCTAACTTGGGCCCAAATTGTAAAATGGTCTTATCTATTGGCGATTACGTTCCAATTCACATACCAAGTAATATTCGGCATGCTAATTACATTGCTGGTTGCCAAATTGCATTATCTCTTATAGTTTCCGAGATATGGACCATCGATAATTTACACCTTAGGCTCTGCTTCTAACTTGGGCTCAAATTGTAAAACGGTCTTATCTATTGGAGATTTCGTTCCAATTCACATTCCAAGTAATATTCGGCATGCTAATTACATTGCCGGTGGCCAAGTTGCATTATCTCTTATAGTTTCCGAGGTATGGACTATCGATAATTTACACCTTAGGCTCTGCTTCTAACTTGGGCCCAAATTGTAAAATGGTCTTATCTTTTGGCGATTTCGTTCCAATTCATATTCCAAGTAATATTCGGCATGCTAATTACATTGCCGGTTGCCAAATTGCATTATCTCTTATAGTTTCCGAGATATGGACTATCGATAATTTACACCTTAGGCTCTGCTTCTAACTTGGGCCCAAATTGTAAAATGGTCTTATCTATGGCGATTTCGTTCCAATTCACATTCCAAGTAATATTCGGCATGCTAATTACATTGCCGGTGGCCAAGTTGCATTATCTCTTATAGTTTCCGAGATATGGACTATCGATAATTTACACCTTAGGCTCTGCTTCTAACTTGGGCCCAAATTGTAAAATCGTCTTATCTATTGGCGATTTCGTTCCAATTCACATTCCAAGTAATATTCGGCATGCTAATTACATTGCCGGTTGCCAAATTGCATTATCTCTTATAGTTTCCGAGATATGGACTATCGATAATTTACACCTTAGGCTCTGCTTCTAACTTGGGCCCAAATTGTAAAATGGTCTTATCTATTGGCGATTTCGTTCCAATTCACATTCCAAGTAATATTCGGCATGCTAATTACATTGCCGGTTGCCAAATTGCATTATCTCTTATAGTTTCCGAGAGATGGACTATCGATAATTTACACCTTAGGCTCTGCTTCTAACTTGGGCCCAAATTGTAAAATGGCCTTATCTATTGGCGATTTCGTTCCAATTCACATTCCAAGTAATATTCGGCATGCTAATTACATTGCCGGTTGCCAAATTGCATTATCTCTTATAGTTTCCAAGATATGGACTATCGATAATTTACACCTTAGGCTCTGCTTCTAACTTGGGCCCAAATTGTAAAATGGTCTTATCTATTGGCGATTTCATTCCAATTCACATTCCAAGTAATATTCGGCATGCTAATTACATTGCCGGTTGCCAAATTGCATTATCTCTTATAGTTTCCGAGATATGGACTATCGATAATTTACACCTTAGGCTCTGCTTCTAACTTGGGCCCAAATTGTAAAATGGTCTTATCTATTGGCGATTTCGTTCCAAGTAATATTCGGCATGCTAATTACATTGCCGGTTGCCAAATTGCATTATCTCTTATAGTTTCCGAGATATGGACTATCGATAATTTACACCTTAGGCTCTGCTTCTAACTTGGGCCCAAATTGTAAAATGGTCTTATTTATTGGCGATTTCGTTCCAATTCACATTCCAAGTAATATTCGGCATGCTAATTACATTGCCGGTTGCCAAATTGCATTATCTCTTATAGTTTCCCAGATATGGACTATCGATAATTTACACCTTAGGCTCTGCTTCTAACTTGGGCCCAAATTGTAAAATGGTCTTATCTATTGGCGATTTCGTTCCGATTCACATTCCAAGTAATATTCGGCATGCTAATTACATTGCCGGTTGCCAAATTGCATTATCTCTTATAGTTTCCGAGATATGGACTATCGATAGTTTACATCTTAGGCTCTGCTTCTAACTTGGGCCCAAATTGTTAAATGGTCTTATCTATTGGCGATTTCGTTCCAATTCACATTCCAAGTAATATTCGGCATGCTAATTACATTGCCGGTGGCCAAGTTGCATTATCTCTTATAGTTTCCGAGATATGGACTATCGATAATTTACACCTTAGGCTCTGCTTCTAACTTGGGCCCAAATTGTAAAATGGTCTTATCTATTGGCGATTTCGTTCCAATTCTCATTCCAAGTAATATTCGGCATGCTAATTACATTGCCGGTTGCCAAATTGCATTATCTCTTATAGTTTCCGAGATATGGACTATCGATAATTTACACCTTAGGCTCTGCTTCTAACTTGGGCCCAAATTGTAAAATGGTCTTATCTATTGGCGATTTCGTTCCAATTCACATTTCAAGTAATATTCGGCATGCTAATTACATTGCCGGTTGCCAAATTGCATTATCTCTTATAGTTTCCGAGATATGGACTATCGATAATTTACACCTTAGGCTCTGCTTCTAACTTGGGCCCAAATTGTAAAATCGTCTTATCTATTGGCGATTTCGTTCCAATTCACATTCCAAGTAATATTCGGCATGCTAATTACATTGCCGGTTGCCAAATTGCATTATCTCTTATAGTTTCCGAGATATGGACTATCGATAATTTACACCTTAGGCTCTGCTTCTAACTTGGGCCCAAATTGTAAAATGGTCTTATCTATTGGCGATTTCGTTCCAATTCACATTCAAAGTAATATTCGGCATGCTAATTACATTGCCGGTTGTTAAATTGCATTATCTCTTATAGTTTCCCAGATATGGACTATCGATAATTTACACCTTAGGCTCTGCTTCTAACTTGGGCCCAAATTGTAAAATGGTCTTATCTATTGGCGATTTCGTTCCGATTCACACTCCAAGTAATATTCGGCATGCTAATTACATTGCCGGTTGCCAAATTGCATTATCTCTTATAGTTTCCGAGATATGGACTATCGATAATTTACACCTTAGGCTCTGCTTCTAACTTGGGCCCAAATTGTAAAATGGTCTTATCTATTGGCGATTTCGTTCTAAGTAATATTCGGCATGCTAATTACATTGCCGGTTGCCAAATTGCATTATCTCTTATAGTTTCCGAGATATGGACTATCGATAATTTACACCTTAGGCTCTGCTTCTAACTTGGGCGCAAATTGTAAAATGGTCTTATCTATTGGCGATTTCGTTCCAATTCACATTTCAAGTAATATTCGGCATGCTAATTACATTGCCGGTTGCCAAATTGCATTATCTCTTATAGTTTCCGAGATATGGACTATCGATAATTTATACCTTAGGCTCTGCTTCTAACTTGGGCCCCTAATTGTAAAATCGTCTTATCTATTGGCGATTTCGTTCCAATTCACATTCCAAGTAATATTCGGCATGCTAATTACATTGCCGGTTGCCAAATTGCATTATCTCTTATAGTTTCCGAGATATGGACTATCGATAATTTACACCTTAGGCTCTGCTTCTAACTTGGGCCCAAATTGTAAAATGGTCTTATCTATTGGCGATTTCGTTCCAATTCCCATTCAAAGTAATATTCGGCATGCTAATTACATTGCCGGTTGCTAAATTGCATTATCTCTTATAGTTTCCCAGATATGGACTATCGACAATTTACACCTTAGGCTCTGCTTCTAACTTGGGCCCAAATTGTAAAATGGTCTTATCTATTGGCGATTTCGTTCCGATTCACATTCCAAGTAATATTCGGCATGCTAATTACATTGCCGGTTGCCAAATTGCATTATCTCTTATAGTTTCCGAGATATGGACTATCGATAGTTTACATCTTAGGCTCTGCTTCTAACTTGGGCCCAAATTGTTAAATGGTCTTATCTATTGGCGATTTCGTTCCAATTCACATTCCAAGTAATATTCGGCATGCTAATTACATTGCCGGTGGCCAAGTTGCATTATCTCTTATAGTTTCCGAGATATGGACTATAGATAATTTACACCTTAGGCTCTGCTTCTAACTTGGGCCCAAATTGTTAAATGGTTTTATCTATTGGCGATTTCGTTCCGATTCACATTCCAAGTAATATTCGGCATGCTAATTACATTGCCTGTTGCCAAATTGCATTATCTCTTATAGTTTCCGAGATATGGACTATCGATAATTTACACCTTAGGCTCTGCTTCTAACTTGGGCCCAAATTGTAAAATGGTCTTATCTATTGGCGATTTCGTTCCAAGTAATATTCGGCATGCTAATTACATTGCCGGTTGCCAAATTGCATTATCTCTTATAGTTTCCGAGATATGGACTATCGATAATTTACACCTTAGGCTCTGCTTCTAACTTGGGCCCAAATTGTAAAATGGTCTTATCTATTGGCGATTTCGTTGGACGAACCTAAGTAATATTCGGCATGCTAATTACATTGCCGGTTGCCAAATTGCATTATCTCTTATAGTTTCCGAGATATGGACTATCGATAGTTTACATCTTAGGCTCTGCTTCTAACTTGGGCCCAAATTGTTAAATGGTCTTATCTATTGGCGATTTCGTTCCAATTCACATTCCAAGTAATATTCGGCATGCTAATTACATTGCCGGTGGCCAAGTTGCATTATCTCTTATAGTTTCCGAGATATGGACTATAGATAATTTACACCTTAGGCTCTGCTTCTAACTTGGGCCCAAATTGTTAAATGGTCTTATCTATTGGCGATTTCGTTCCGATTCACATTCCAAGTAATATTCGGCATGCTAATTACATTGCCGGTTGCCAAATTGCATTATCTCTTATAGTTTCCGAGATATGGACTATCGATAATTTACACCTTAGGCTCTGCTTCTAACTTGGGCCCAAATTGTAAAATGGTCTTATCTATTGGCGATTTCGTTCCAAGTAATATTCGGCATGCTAATTACATTGCCGGTTGCCAAATTGCATTATCTCTTATAGTTTCCGAGATATGGACTATCGATAATTTACACCTTAGGCTCTGCTTCTAACTTGGGCCCAAATTGTAAAATGGTCTTATTTATTGGCGATTTCGTTCCAATTCACATTCCAAGTAATATTCGGCATGCTAATTACATTGCCGGTTGCCAAATTGCATTATCTCTTATAGTTTCCCAGATATGGACTATCGATAATTTACACCTTAGGCTCTGCTTCTAACTTGGGCCCAAATTGTAAAATGGTCTTATCTATTGGCGATTTCGTTCCGATTCACATTCCAAGTAATATTCGGCATGCTAATTACATTGCCGGTTGCCAAATTGCATTATCTCTTATAGTTTCCGAGATATGGACTATCGATAGTTTACATCTTAGGCTCTGCTTCTAACTTGGGCCCAAATTGTTAAATGGTCTTATCTATTGGCGATTTCGTTCCAATTCACATTCCAAGTAATATTCGGCATGCTAATTACATTGCCGGTGGCCAAGTTGCATTATCTCTTATAGTTTCCGAGATATGGACTATCGATAATTTACACCTTAGGCTCTGCTTCTAACTTGGGCCCAAATTGTAAAATGGTCTTATCTATTGGCGATTTCGTTCCAATTCTCATTCCAAGTAATATTCGGCATGCTAATTACATTGCCGGTTGCCAAATTGCATTATCTCTTATAGTTTCCGAGATATGGACTATCGATAATTTACACCTTAGGCTCTGCTTCTAACTTGGGCCCAAATTGTAAAATGGTCTTATCTATTGGCGATTTCGTTCCAATTCACATTTCAAGTAATATTCGGCATGCTAATTACATTGCCGGTTGCCAAATTGCATTATCTCTTATAGTTTCCGAGATATGGACTATCGATAATTTACACCTTAGGCTCTGCTTCTAACTTGGGCCCAAATTGTAAAATGGTCTTATTTATTGGCGATTTCGTTCCAATTCACATTCCAAGTAATATTCGGCATGCTAATTACATTGCCGGTTGCCAAATTGCATTATCTCTTATAGTTTCCCAGATATGGACTATCGATAATTTACACCTTAGGCTCTGCTTCTAACTTGGGCCCAAATTGTAAAATGGTCTTATCTATTGGCGATTTCGTTCCGATTCACATTCCAAGTAATATTCGGCATGCTAATTACATTGCCGGTTGCCAAATTGCATTATCTCTTATAGTTTCCGAGATATGGACTATCGATAGTTTACATCTTAGGCTCTGCTTCTAACTTGGGCCCAAATTGTTAAATGGTCTTATCTATTGGCGATTTCGTTCCAATTCACATTCCAAGTAATATTCGGCATGCTAATTACATTGCCGGTGGCCAAGTTGCATTATCTCTTATAGTTTCCGAGATATGGACTATCGATAATTTACACCTTAGGCTCTGCTTCTAACTTGGGCCCAAATTGTAAAATGGTCTTATCTATTGGCGATTTCGTTCCAATTCTCATTCCAAGTAATATTCGGCATGCTAATTACATTGCCGGTTGCCAAATTGCATTATCTCTTATAGTTTCCGAGATATGGACTATCGATAATTTACACCTTAGGCTCTGCTTCTAACTTGGGCCCAAATTGTAAAATGGTCTTATCTATTGGCGATTTCGTTCCAATTCACATTTCAAGTAATATTCGGCATGCTAATTACATTGCCGGTTGCCAAATTGCATTATCTCTTATAGTTTCCGAGATATGGACTATCGATAATTTACACCTTAGGCTCTGCTTCTAACTTGGGCCCAAATTGTAAAATCGTCTTATCTATTGGCGATTTCGTTCCAATTCACATTCCAAGTAATATTCCGCATGCTAATTACATTGCCGGTTGCCAAATTGCATTATCTCTTATAGTTTCCGAGATATGGACTATCGATAATTTACACCTTAGGCTCTGCTTCTAACTTGGGCCCAAATTGTAAAATGGTCTTATCAATTGGCGATTTCGTTCCAATTCACATTCATAGTAATATTCGGCATGCTAATTACATTGCCGGTTGCTAAATTGCATTATCTCTTATAGTTTCCCAGATATGGACTATCGATAATTTACACCTTAGGCTCTGCTTCTAACTTGGGCCCAAATTGTAAAATGGTCTTATCTATTGGCGATTTCGTTCCAATTCACATTACAAGTAATATTCGGCATGCTAATTACATTGCCGGTTGCCAAATTGCATTATCTCTTATAGTTTCCGAGATATGGACTATCGATAATTTACACCTTAGGCTCTGCTTCTAACTTGGGCCCAAATTGTAAAATGGTCTTATCTATTGGCGATTTCGTTCCAATTCACATTCCAAGTAATATTCGGCATGCTAATTACATTGCCGGTTGCCAAATTGCATTATCTCTTATAGTTTCCGAGATATGGACTATCGATAATTTACACCCTAGGCTCTGCTTCTAACTTGGGCCCAAATTGTAAAATGGTCTTATCTATTGGCGATTTCGTTCCAATTCACATTCCAAGTAATATTCGGCATGCTAATTACATTGCCGGTTGCCAAATTGCATTATCTCTTATGGTTTCCGAGATATGGACTAACGATAATTTACACCTTAGGCTCTGCTTCTAACTTGGGCCCAAATTGTAAAATGGTCTTATCTATTGGCGATTTCGTTCCATTTCACATTCCAAGTAATATTCGGCATGCTAATTACATTGCCGGTTGCCAAATTGCATTATCTCTTATAGTTTCCGAGATATGGACTATCGATAATTTACACCTTAGGCTCTGCTTCTAACTTGGGCCCAAATTGTAAAATGGTCTTATCTATTGGCGATTACGTTCCAATTCACATACCAAGTAATATTCGGCATGCTAATTACATTGCTGGTTGCCAAATTGCATTATCTCTTATAGTTTCCGAGATATGGACCATCGATAATTTACACCTTAGGCTCTGCTTCTAACTTGGGCTCAAATTGTAAAACGGTCTTATCTATTGGAGATTTCGTTCCAATTCACATTCCAAGTAATATTCGGCATGTTAATTACATTGCCGGTGGCCAAGTTGCATTATCTCTTATAGTTTCCGAGGTATGGACTATCGATAATTTACACCTTAGGCTCTGCTTCTAACTTGGGCCCAAATTGTAAAATGGTCTTATCTTTTGGCGATTTCGTTCCAATTCATATTCCAAGTAATATTCGGCATGCTAATTACATTGCCGGTTGCCAAATTGCATTATCTCTTATAGTTTCCGAGATATGGACTATCGATAATTTACACCTTAGGCTCTGCTTCTAACTTGGGCCCAAATTGTAAAATGGTCTTATCTATGGCGATTTCGTTCCAATTCACATTCCAAGTAATATTCGGCATGCTAATTACATTGCCGGTGGCCAAGTTGCATTATCTCTTATAGTTTCCGAGATATGGACTATCGATAATTTACACCTTAGGCTCTGCTTCTAACTTGGGCCCAAATTGTAAAATGGTCTTATCTATTGGCGATTTCGTTCCAATTCACATACCAAGTAATATTCGGCATGCTAATTACATTGCTGGTTGCCAAATTGCATTATCTCTTATAGTTTCCGAGATATGGACTATCGATAATTTACACCTTAGGCTCTGCTTCTAACTTGGGCTCGAATTGTAATACGGTCTTATCTATTGGAGATTTCGTTCCAATTCACATTCCAAGTAATATTCGGCATGCTAATTACATTGCCGGTTGCCAAATTGCATTATCTCTTATAGTTTCCGAGATATGGACTATCGATAATTTACACCTTAGGCTCTGCTTCTAACTTGGGCTCAAATTGTAAAATGGTCTTATCAATTGGCGATTTCGTTCCAATTCACATTCCAAGTAATATTCGGCATGCTAATTACATTGCCGGTTGCCAAATTGCATTATCTCTTATAGTTTCCGAGATATGGACTATCGATAATTTACACCTTAGGCTCTGCTTCTAACTTGGGCCCAAATTGTAAAATGGTCTTATCTATTGGCGATTTCGTTCCAATTCACATTCCAAGTAATATTCGTCATGCTAATTACATTGCCGGTTGCCAAATTGCATTATCTCTTATAGTTTCCGAGATATGGACTATCGATAATTTACACCTTAGGCTCTGCTTCTAACTTGGCCCCAAATTGTAAAATGGTCTTATCTATTGGCGATTTCGTTCCAATTCACATTCCAAGTAATATTCGGCATGCTAATTACATTGCCGGTTGCCAAATTGCATTATCTCTTATAGTTTCCGAGATATGGACTATCGATAATTTACACCTTAGGCTCTGCTTCTAACTTGGGCCCAAATTGTAAAATGGCCTTATCTATAGGCGATTTCGTTCCAATTCACATTCCAAGTAATATTCGGCATGCTAATTACATTGCCGGTTGCCAAATTGCATTATCTCTTATAGTTTCCGAGATATGGACTATCGATAATTTACACCTTAGGCTCTGCTTCTAACTTGGGCCCAAATTGTAAAATGGTCTTATCTATTGGCGATTTCGTTCTAATTCACATTTCAAGTAATATTCGGCATGCTAATTACATTGCCGGTGGCCAAGTTGCATTATCTCTTATAGTTTCCGAGGTATGGACTATCGATAATTTACACCCTAGGATCTGCTTCTAACTTGGGCCCAAATTGTAAAATGGTCTTATCTATTGGCGATTTCGTTCCAATTCACATTCCAAGTAATATTCGGCATGCTAATTACATTGCCGGTTGCCAAATTGCATTATCTCTTATAGTTTCCGAGATATGGACTATCGATAATTTACACCTTAGGCTCTGCTTCTAACTTGGGCCCAAATTGTAAAATGGTCTTATCTATTGGCGATTTCGTTCCGATTCACATTCCAAGTAATATTCGGCATGCTAATTACATTGCCGGTTGCCAAGTTGCATTATCTCTTATAGTTTCCGAGGTATGGACTATCGATAATTTACACCCTAGGCTCTGCTTCTAACTTGGGCCCAAATTGTAAAATGGTCTTATCTATTGGCGATTTCGTTCCAATTCACATTCCAAGTAATATTCGGCATGCTAATTACATTGCCGGTTGCCAAATTGCATTATCTCTTATAGTTTCCGAGATATGGACTATCGATAATTTACACCTTAGGCTCTGCTTCTAACTTAGGCCCAAATTGTAAAATGGTCTTATCTATTGGCGATTTCGTTCCAATTCACATTCCAAGTAATATTCGGCATGCTAATTACATTGCCGGTTGCCAAATTGAATTATCTCTTATAGTTTCCGAGATATGGACTATCGATAATTTACACCTTAGGCTCTGCTTCTAACTTGGGCCCAAATTGTAAAATCGTCTTATCTATTGGCGATTTCGTTCCAATTCACATTCCAAGTAATATTCCGCATGCTAATTACATTGCCGGTTGCCAAATTGCATTATCTCTTATAGTTTCCGAGATATGGACTATCGATAATTTACACCTTAGGCTCTGCTTCTAACTTGGGCCCAAATTGTAAAATGGTCTTATCTATTGGCGATTTCGTTCCAATTCACATTCATAGTAATATTCGGCATGCTAATTACATTGCCGGTTGCTAAATTGCATTATCTCTTATAGTTTCCCAGATATGGACTATCGATAATTTACACCTTAGGCTCTGCTTCTAACTTGGGCCCAAATTGTAAAATGGTCTTATCTATTGGCGATTTCGTTCCAATTCACATTACAAGTAATATTCGGCATGCTAATTACATTGCCGGTTGCCAAATTGCATTATCTCTTATAGTTTCCGAGATATGGACTATCGATAATTTACACCTTAGGCTCTGCTTCTAACTTGGGCCCAAATTGTAAAATGGTCTTATCTATTGGCGATTTCGTTCCAATTCACATTCCAAGTAATATTCGGCATGCTAATTACATTGCCGGTTGCCAAATTGCATTATCTCTTATAGTTTCCGAGATATGGACTATCGATAATTTACACCCTAGGCTCTGCTTCTAACTTGGGCCCAAATTGTAAAATGGTCTTATCTATTGGCGATTTCGTTCCAATTCACATTCCAAGTAATATTCGGCATGCTAATTACATTGCCGGTTGCCAAATTGCATTATCTCTTATGGTTTCCGAGATATGGACTAACGATAATTTACACCTTAGGCTCTGCTTCTAACTTGGGCCCAAATTGTAAAATGGTCTTATCTATTGGCGATTTCGTTCCATTTCACATTCCAAGTAATATTCGGCATGCTAATTACATTGCCGGTTGCCAAATTGCATTATCTCTTATAGTTTCCGAGATATGGACTATCGATAATTTACACCTTAGGCTCTGCTTCTAACTTGGGCCCAAATTGTAAAATGGTCTTATCTATTGGCGATTACGTTCCAATTCACATACCAAGTAATATTCGGCATGCTAATTACATTGCTGGTTGCCAAATTGCATTATCTCTTATAGTTTCCGAGATATGGACCATCGATAATTTACACCTTAGGCTCTGCTTCTAACTTGGGCTCAAATTGTAAAACGGTCTTATCTATTGGAGATTTCGTTCCAATTCACATTCCAAGTAATATTCGGCATGCTAATTACATTGCCGGTGGCCAAGTTGCATTATCTCTTATAGTTTCCGAGGTATGGACTATCGATAATTTACACCTTAGGCTCTGCTTCTAACTTGGGCCCAAATTGTAAAATGGTCTTATCTTTTGGCGATTTCGTTCCAATTCATATTCCAAGTAATATTCGGCATGCTAATTACATTGCCGGTTGCCAAATTGCATTATCTCTTATAGTTTCCGAGATATGGACTATCGATAATTTACACCTTAGGCTCTGCTTCTAACTTGGGCCCAAATTGTAAAATGGTCTTATCTATGGCGATTTCGTTCCAATTCACATTCCAAGTAATATTCGGCATGCTAATTACATTGCCGGTGGCCAAGTTGCATTATCTCTTATAGTTTCCGAGATATGGACTATCGATAATTTACACCTTAGGCTCTGCTTCTAACTTGGGCCCAAATTGTAAAATGGTCTTATTTATTGGCGATTTCGTTCCAATTCACATACCAAGTAATATTCGGCATGCTAATTACATTGCTGGTTGCCAAATTGCATTATCTCTTATAGTTTCCGAGATATGGACTATCGATAATTTACACCTTAGGCTCTGCTTCTAACTTGGGCTCAAATTGTAATACGGTCTTATCTATTGGAGATTTCGTTCCAATTCACATTCCAAGTAATATTCGGCATGCTAATTACATTGCCGGTTGCCAAATTGCATTATCTCTTATAGTTTCCGAGATATGGACTATCGATAATTTACACCTTAGGCTCTGCTTCTAACTTGGGCTCAAATTGTAAAATGGTCTTATCAATTGGCGATTTCGTTCCAATTCACATTCCAAGTAATATTCGGCATGCTAATTACATTGCCGGTTGCCAAATTGCATTATCTCTTATAGTTTCCGAGATATGGACTATCGATAATTTACACCTTAGGCTCTGCTTCTAACTTGGGCCCAAATTGTAAAATGGTCTTATCTATTGGCGATTTCGTTCCAATTCACATTCCAAGTAATATTCGTCATGCTAATTACATTGCCGGTTGCCAAATTGCATTATCTCTTATAGTTTCCGAGATATGGACTATCGATAATTTACACCTTAGGCTCTGCTTCTAACTTGGCCCCAAATTGTAAAATGGTCTTATCTATTGGCGATTTCGTTCCAATTCACATTCCAAGTAATATTCGGCATGCTAATTACATTGCCGGTTGCCAAATTGCATTATCTCTTATAGTTTCCGAGATATGGACTATCGATAATTTACACCTTAGGCTCTGCTTCTAACTTGGGCCCAAATTGTAAAATGGCCTTATCTATAGGCGATTTCGTTCCAATTCACATTCCAAGTAATATTCGGCATGCTAATTACATTGCCGGTTGCCAAATTGCATTATCTCTTATAGTTTCCGAGATATGGACTATCGATAATTTACACCTTAGGCTCTGCTTCTAACTTGGGCCCAAATTGTAAAATGGTCTTATCTATTGGCGATTTCGTTCTAATTCACATTTCAAGTAATATTCGGCATGCTAATTACATTGCCGGTGGCCAAGTTGCATTATCTCTTATAGTTTCCGAGATATGGACTATCGATAATTTACACCTTAGGCTCTGCTTCTAACTTGGGCCCAAATTGTAAAATGGTCTTATCTATTGGCGATTTCGTTCCAATTCACATTCCAAGTAATATTCGGCATGCTAATTACATTGCCGGTGGCCAAGTTGCATTATCTCTTATAGTTTCCGAGGTATGGACTATCGATAATTTACACCCTAGGCTCTGCTTCTAACTTGGGCCCAAATTGTAAAATGGTCTTATCTATTGGCGATTTCGTTCCAATTCACATTCCAAGTAATATTCGGCATGCTAATTACATTGCCGGTTGCCAAATTGCATTATCTCTTATAGTTTCCGAGATATGGACTATCGATAATTTACACCTTAGGCTCTGCTTCTAACTTAGGCCCAAATTGTAAAATGGTCTTATCTATTGGCGATTTCGTTCCAATTCACATTCCAAGTAATATTCGGCATGCTAATTACATTGCCGGTTGCCAAATTGAATTATCTCTTATAGTTTCCGAGATATGGACTATCGATAATTTACACCTTAGGCTCTGCTTCTAACTTGGGCCCAAATTGTAAAATGGTCTTATCTATTGGCGATTTCGTTCCAATTCACATTCCAAGTAATATTCGGCATGCTAATTACATTGCCGGTTGCCAAATTGCATTATCTCTTATAGTTTCCGAGATATGGACTATCGATAATTTACACCTTAGGCTCTGCTTCTAACTTAGGCCCAAATTGTAAAATGGTCTTATCTATTGGCGATTTCGTTCCAATTCACATTCCAAGTAATATTCGGCATGCTAATTACATTGCCGGTTGCCAAATTGCATTATCTCTTATAGTTTCCGAGATATGGACTATCGATAATTTACACCTTAGGCTCTGCTTCTAACTTGGGCCCAAATTGTAAAATGGTCTTATCTATTGGCGATTTTGTTCCAATTCACATTCCAAGTAATATTCTGCATGCTAATTACATTGCCGGTTGCCAAATTGCATTATCTCTTATAGTTTCCGAGATATGGACTATCGATAATTTACACCTTAGGCTCTGCTTCTAACTTGGGCCCAAATTCTTAAATGGTCTTATCTATTGGCGATTTCGTTCCAATTCACATTCCAAGTAATATTCGGCATGCTAATTACATTGCCGGTGGCTAAGTTGCATTATCTCTTATAGTTTACGAGATATGGACTATCGATAATTTACACCTTAGGCTCTGCTTCTAACTTGGGCCCAAATTGTAAAATGGTCTTATCTATTGGCGATTTCGTTCCAATTCACATTCCAAGTAATATTCGGCATGCTAATTACATTGCCGGTTGCCAAATTGCATTATCTCTTATAGTTTCCGAGATATGGACTATCGATAATTTACACCTTAGGCTCTGCTTCTAACTTGGGCCCAAATTGAAAATGGTCTTATCTATTGGCGATTTCGTTCCAATTCACATTCCAAGTAATATTCGGCATGCTAATTACATTGCCGGTGGCCAAGTTGCATTATCTCTTATAATTTCCGAGATATGGACTATCGATAATTTACACCTTAGGCTCTGCTTCTAACTTGGGCCCAAATTGTAAAATGGTCTTATTTATTGGCGATTTCGTTCCAAGTAATATTCGGCATGCTAATTACATTGCCGGTTGCCAAATTGCATTATCTCTTATAGTTTCCGAGATATGGACTATCGATAATTTACACCTTAGGCTCTGCTTCTAACTTGGGCCCAAATTGTAAAATGGTCTTATCTATTGGCGATTTCGTTCCGATTCACATTCCAAGTAATATTCGGCATGCTAATTACATTGCCGGTTGCCAAGTTGCATTATCTCTTATAGTTTCCGAGGTATGGACTATCGATAATTTACACCCTAGGCTCTGCTTCTAACTTGGGCCCAAATTGTAAAATGGTCTTATCTATTGGCGATTTCGTTCCAATTCACATTCCAAGTAATATTCGGCATGCTAATTACATTGCCGGTTGCCAAATTGCATTATCTCTTATAGTTTCCGAG
Source organism: Rhynchophorus ferrugineus (assembly GCF_030347505.1). Taxonomy (NCBI): domain Eukaryota; kingdom Metazoa; phylum Arthropoda; class Insecta; order Coleoptera; family Curculionidae; genus Rhynchophorus; species Rhynchophorus ferrugineus. The sequence continues at coordinate 585,397 of NW_027472622.1, forward strand.
ATATGGACTATCGATAATTTACACCTTAGGCTCTGCTTCTAACTTAGGCCCAAATTGTAAAATGGTCTTATCTATTGGCGATTTCGTTCCAATTCACATTCCAAGTAATATTCGGCATGCTAATTACATTGCCGGTTGCCAAATTGAATTATCTCTTATAGTTTCCGAGATATGGACTATCGATAATTTACACCTTAGGCTCTGCTTCTAACTTGGGCCCAAATTGTAAAATGGTCTTATCTATTGGCGATTTCGTTCCAATTCACATTCCAAGTAATATTCGGCATGCTAATTACATTGCCGGTTGCCAAATTGCATTATCTCTTATAGTTTCCGAGATATGGACTATCGATAATTTACACCTTAGGCTCTGCTTCTAACTTAGGCCCAAATTGTAAAATGGTCTTATCTATTGGCGATTTCGTTCCAATTCACATTCCAAGTAATATTCGGCATGCTAATTACATTGCCGGTTGCCAAATTGCATTATCTCTTATAGTTTCCGAGATATGGACTATCGATAATTTACACCTTAGGCTCTGCTTCTAACTTGGGCCCAAATTGTAAAATGGTCTTATCTATTGGCGATTTTGTTCCAATTCACATTCCAAGTAATATTCTGCATGCTAATTACATTGCCGGTTGCCAAATTGCATTATCTCTTATAGTTTCCGAGATATGGACTATCGATAATTTACACCTTAGGCTCTGCTTCTAACTTGGGCCCAAATTCTTAAATGGTCTTATCTATTGGCGATTTCGTTCCAATTCACATTCCAAGTAATATTCGGCATGCTAATTACATTGCCGGTGGCTAAGTTGCATTATCTCTTATAGTTTACGAGATATGGACTATCGATAATTTACACCTTAGGCTCTGCTTCTAACTTGGGCCCAAATTGTAAAATGGTCTTATCTGTTGGCGATTTCGTTCCAATTCACATTCCAAGTAATATTCGGCATGCTAATTACATTGCCGGTTGCCAAATTGCATTATCTCTTATAGTTTCCGAGATATGGACTATCGATAATTTACACCTTAGGCTCTGCTTCTAACTTGGGCCAAAATTGAAAATGGTCTTATCTATTGGCGATTTCGTTCCAATTCACATTCCAAGTAATATTCGGCATGCTAATTACATTGCCGGTGGCCAAGTTGCATTATCTCTTATAATTTCCGAGATATGGACTATCGATAATTTACACCTTAGGCTCTGCTTCTAACTTGGGCCCAAATTGTAAAATGGTCTTATTTATTGGCGATTTCGTTCCAAGTAATATTCGGCATGCTAATTACATTGCCGGTTGCCAAATTGCATTATCTCTTATAGTTTCCGAGATATGGACTATCGATAATTTACACCTTAGGCTCTGCTTCTAACTTGGGCCCAAATTGTAAAATGGTCTTATCTATTGGCGATTTCGTTCCGATTCACATTCCAAGTAATATTCGGCATGCTAATTACATTGCCGGTTGCCAAATTGCATTATCTCTTATAGTTTCCGAGATATGGACTATCGATAGTTTACATCTTAGGCTCTGCTTCTAACTTGGGCCCAAATTGTTAAATGGTCTTATCTATTGGCGATTTCGTTCCAATTCTCATTCCAAGTAATATTCGGCATGCTAATTGCATTGCCGGTTGCCAAATTGCATTATCTCTTATAGTTTCCGAGATATGGACTATCGATAATTTACACCTTAGGCTCTGCTTCTAACTTGGGCCCAAATTGTAAAATGGTCTTATCTATTGGCGATTTCGTTCCAATTCACATTTCAAGTAATATTCGGCATGCTAATTACATTGCCGGTTGCCAAATTGCATTATCTCTTATAGTTTCCGAGATATGGACTATCGATAATTTACACCTTAGGCTCTGCTTCTAACTTGGGCCCAAATTGTAAAATCGTCTTATCTATTGGCGATTTCGTTCCAATTCACATTCCAAGTAATATTCGGCATGCTAATTACATTGCCGGTTGCCAAATTGCATTATCTCTTATAGTTTCCGAGATATGGACTATCGATAATTTACACCTTAGGCTCTGCTTCTAACTTGGGCCCAAATTGTAAAATGGTCTTATCTATTGGCGATTTCGTTCCAATTCACATTCAAAGTAATATTCGGCATGCTAATTACATTGCCGGTTGCTAAATTGCAATATCTCTTATAGTTTCCCAGATATGGACTATCGATAATTTACACCTTAGGCTATGCTTCTAACTTGGGCCCAAATTGTAAAATGGTCTTATCTATTGGCGATTTCGTTCCGATTCACATTCCAAGTAATATTCGGCATGCTAATTACATTGCCGGTTGCCAAATTGCATTATCTCTTATAGTTTCCGAGATATGGACTATCGATAATTTACACCTTAGGCTCTGCTTCTAACTTGGGCCCAAATTGTAAAATGGTCTTATTTATTGGCGATTTCGTTCCAATTCACATTCCAAGTAATATTCGGCATGCTAATTACATTGCCGGTTGCCAAATTGCATTATCTCTTATAGTTTCCGAGATATGGACTATCGATAATTTACACCTTAGGCTCTGCTTCTAACTTGGGCCCAAATTGTAAAATGGTCTTATTTATTGGCGATTTCGTTCCAATTCCCATTCCAAGTAATATTCGGCATGCTAATTACATTGCCGGTTGCCAAATTGCATTATCTCTTATAGTTTCCCAGATATGGACTATCGATAATTTACACCTTAGGCTCTGCTTCTAACTTGGGCCCAAATTGTAAAATGGTCTTATCTATTGGCGATTTCGTTCCGATTCACATTCCAAGTAATATTCGGCATGCTAATTACATTGCCGGTTGCCAAATTGCATTATCTCTTATAGTTTCCGAGATATGGACTATCGATAGTTTACATCTTAGGCTCTGCTTCTAACTTGGGCCCAAATTGTTAAATGGTCTTATCTATTGGCGATTTCGTTCCAATTCACATTCCAAGTAATATTCGGCATGCTAATTACATTGCCGGTGGCCAAGTTGCATTATCTCTTATAGTTTCCGAGATATGGACTATCGATAATTTACACCTTAGGCTCTGCTTCTAACTTGGGCCCAAATTGTAAAATGGTCTTATCTATTGGCTATTTCGTTCCAATTCTCATTCCAAGTAATATTTGGCATGCTAATTACATTGCCGGTTGCCAAATTGCATTATCTCTTATAGTTTCCGAGATATGGACTATCGATAATTTACACCTTAGGCTCTGCTTCTAACTTGGGCCCAAATTGTAAAATGGTCTTATCTATTGGCGATTTCGTTCCAATTCACATTTCAAGTAATATTCGGCATGCTAATTACATTGCCGGTTGCCAAATTGCATTATCTCTTATAGTTTCCGAGATATGGACTATCGATAATTTACACCTTAGGCTCTGCTTCTAACTTGGGCCCAAATTGTAAAATCGTCTTATCTATTGGCGATTTCGTTCCAATTCACATCCCAAGTAATATTCGGCATGCTAATTACATTGCCGGTTGCTAAATTGCATTATCTCTTATAGTTTCCGAGATATGGACTATCGATAATTTACACCTTAGGCTCTGCTTCTAACTTGGGCCCAAATTGTAAAATGGTCTTATCTATTGGCGATTTCGTTCCAATTCACATTCAAAGTAATATTCGGCATGCTAATTACATTGCCGGTTGCTAAATTGCAATATCTCTTATAGTTTCCCAGATATGGACTATCGATAATTTACACCTTAGGCTCTGCTTCTAACTTGGGCCCAAATTGTAAAATGGTCTTATCTATTGGCGATTTCGTTCCGATTCACATTCCAAGTAATATTCGGCATGCTAATTACATTGCCGGTTGCCAAATTGCATTATCTCTTATAGTTTCCGAGATATGGACTATCGATAATTTACACCTTAGGCTCTGCTTCTAACTTGGGCCCAAATTGTAAAATGGTCTTATCTATTGGCGATTTCGTTCCAATTCACATCCCAAGTAATATTCGGCATGCTAATTACATTGCCGGTTGCCAAATTGCATTATCTCTTATAGTTTCCGAGATATGGACTATCGATAATTTACACCTTAGGCTCTGCTTCTAACTTGGGCCCAAATTGAAAATGGTCTTATCTATTGGCGATTTCGTTCCAATTCACATTCCAAGTAATATTCGGCATGCTAATTACATTGCCGGTTGCCAAATTGCATTATCTCTTATAGTTTCCGAGATATGGACTATCGATAATTTACACCTTAGGCTCTGCTTCTAACTTGGGCCCAAATTGTAAAATGGTCTTATTTATTGGCGATTTCGTTCCAATTCACATTCCAAGTAATATTCGGCATGCTAATTACATTGCCGGTTGCCAAATTGCATTATCTCTTATAGTTTCCCAGATATGGACTATCGATAATTTACACCTTAGGCTCTGCTTCTAACTTGGGCCCAAATTGTAAAATGGTCTTATCTATTGGCGATTTCGTTCCGATTCACATTCCAAGTAATATTCGGCATGCTAATTACATTGCCGGTTGCCAAATTGCATTATCTCTTATAGTTTCCGAGATATGGACTATCGATAGTTTACATCTTAGGCTCTGCTTCTAACTTGGGCCCAAATGGTTAAATGGTCTTATCTATTGGCGATTTCGTTCCAATTCTCATTCCAAGTAATATTCGGCATGCTAATTACATTGCCGGTTGCCAAATTGCATTATCTCTTATAGTTTCCGAGATATGGACTATCGATAATTTACACCTTAGGCTCTGCTTCTAACTTGGGCCCAAATTGTAAAATGGTCTTATTTATTGGCGATTTCGTTCCAAGTAATACTCGGCATGCTAATTACATTGCCGGTTGCCAAATTGCATTATCTCTTATAGTTTCCGAGATATGGACTATCGATAATTTACACCTTAGGCTCTGCTTCTAATTTGGGCCCAAATTGTAAAATGGTCTTATTTATTGGCGATTTCGTTCCAATTCACATTCCAAGTAATATTCGGCATGCTAATTACATTGCCGGTTGCCAAATTGCATTATCTCTTATAGTTTCCCAGATATGGACTATCGATAATTTACACCTTAGGCTCTGCTTCTAACTTGGGCCCAAATTGTAAAATGGTCTTATCTATTGGCGATTTCGTTCCGATTCACATTCCAAGTAATATTCGGCATGCTAATTACATTGCCGGTTGCCAAATTGCATTATCTCTTATAGTTTCCGAGATATGGACTATCGATAGTTTACATCTTAGGCTCTGCTTCTAACTTGGGCCCAAATTGTTAAATGGTCTTATCTATTGGCGATTTCGTTCCGATTCACATTCCAAGTAATATTCGGCATGCTAATTACATTGCCGGTTGCCAAATTGCATTATCTCTTATAGTTTCCGAGATATGGACTATCGATAATTTACACCTTAGGCTCTGCTTCTAACTTGGGCCCAAATTGTAAAATGGTCTTATCGATTGGCGATTTCGTTCCGATTCACATTCCAAGTAATATTCGGCATGCTAATTACATTGCCGGTTGCCAAATTGCATTATCTCTTATAGTTTCCGAGATATGGACTATCGATAATTTACACCTTAGGCTCTGCTTCTAACTTGGGCCCAAATTGTAAAATGGTCTTATCTATTGGCGATTTCGTTCCAAGTAATATTCGGCATGCTAATTACATTGCCGGTTGCCAAATTGCATTATCTCTTATAGTTTCCGAGATATGGACTATCGATAATTTACACCTTAGGCTCTGCTTCTAACTTGGGCCCAAATTGAAAATGGTCTTATCTATTGGCGATTTCGTTCCAATTCACATTCCAAGTAATATTCGGCATGCTAATTACATTGCCGGTTGCCAAATTGCATTATCTCTTATAGTTTCCGAGATATGGACTATCGATAATTTACACCTTAGGCTCTGCTTCTAACTTGGGCCCAAATTGTAAAATGGTCTTATTTATTGGCGATTTCGTTCCAATTCACATTCCAAGTAATATTCGGCATGCTAATTACATTGCCGGTTGCCAAATTGCATGATCTCTTATAGTTTCCCAGATATGGACTATCGATAATTTACACCTTAGGCTCTGCTTCTAACTTGGGCCCAAATTGTAAAATGGTCTTATCTATTGGCGATTTCGTTCCGATTCACATTCCAAGTAATATTCGGCATGCTAATTACATTGCCGGTTGCCAAATTGCATTATCTCTTATAGTTTCCGAGATATGGACTATCGATAGTTTACATCTTAGGCTCTGCTTCTAACTTGGGCCCAAATTGTTAAATGGTCTTATCTATTGGCGATTTCGTTCCAATTCTCATTCCAAGTAATATTCGGCATGCTAATTACATTGCCGGTTGCCAAATTGCATTATCTCTTATAGTTTCCGAGATATGGACTATCGATAATTTACTCCTTAGGCTCTGCTTCTAACTTGGGCCCAAATTGTAAAATGGTCTTATTTATTGGCGATTTCGTTCCAAGTAATATTCGGCATGCTAATTACATTGCCGGTTGCCAAATTGCATTATCTCTTATAGTTTCCGAGATATGGACTATCGATAATTTACACCTTAGGCTCTGCTTCTAACTTGGGCCCAAATTGTAAAATGGTCTTATTTATTGGCGATTTCGTTCCAATTCACATTCCAAGTAATATTCGGCATGCTAATTACATTGCCGGTTGCCAAATTGCATTATCTCTTATAGTTTCCCAGATATGGACTATCGATAATTTACACCTTAGGCTCTGCTTCTAACTTGGGCCCAAATTGTAAAATGGTCTTATCTATTGGCGATTTCGTTCCGATTCACATTCCAAGTAATATTCGGCATGCTAATTACATTGCCGGTTGCCAAATTGCATTATCTCTTATAGTTTCCGAGATATGGACTATCGATAGTTTACATCTTAGGCTCTGCTTCTAACTTGGGCCCAAATTGTTAAATGGTCTTATCTATTGGCGATTTCGTTCCAATTCACATTCCAAGTAATATTCGGCATGCGAATTACATTGCCGGTGGCCAAGTTGCATTATCTCTTATAGTTTCCGAGATATGGACTATCGATAATTTACACCTTAGGCTCTGCTTCTAACTTGGGCCCAAATTGTAAAATGGTCTTATCTATTGGCGATTTCGTTCCGATTCACATTCCAAGTAATATTCGGCATGCAAATTACATTGCCGGTTGCCAAATTGCATTATCTCTTATAGTTTCCGAGATATGGACTATCGATAGTTTACACCTTAGGCTCTGCTTCTAACTTGGGCCCAAATTGTAAAATGGTCTTATCTATTGGCGATTTTGTTCCAATTCACATTCCAAGTAATATTCTGCATGCTAATTACATTGCCGGTTGCCAAATTGCATTATCTCTTATAGTTTCCGAGATATGGACTATCGATAATTTACACCTTAGGCTCTGCTTCTAACTTGGGCCCAAATTCTTAAATGGTCTTATCTATTGGCGATTTCGTTCCAATTCACATTCCAAGTAATATTCGGCATGCTAATTACATTGCCGGTGGCCAGGTTGCATTATCTCTTTTAGTTTACGAGATATGGACTATCGATAATTTACACCTTAGGCTCTGCTTCTAACTTGGGCCCAAATTGTAAAATGGTCTTATCTATTGGCGATTTCGTTCCAATTCACATTCCAAGTAATATTCGGCTTGCTAATTACATTGCCGGTTGCCAAATTGCATTATCTCTTATAGTTTCCGAGATATGGACTATCGATAATTTACACCTTAGGCTCTGCTTCTAACTTGGGCCCAAATTGAAAATGGTCTTATCTATTGGCGATTTCGTTCCAATTCACATTCCAAGTAATATTCGGCATGCTAATTACATTGCCGGTGGCCAAGTTGCATTATCTCTTATAATTTCCGAGATATGGACTATCGATAATTTACACCTTAGGCTCTGCTTCTAACTTGGGCCCAAATTGTAAAATGGTCTTATTTATTGGCGATTTCGTTCCAAGTAATATTCGGCATGCTAATTACATTGCCGGTTGCCAAATTGCATTATATCTTATAGTTTCCGAGATATGGACTATCGATAATTTACACCTTAGGCTCTGCTTCTAACTTGGGCCCAAATTGTAAAATGGTCTTATCTATTGGCGATTTCGTTCCGATTCACATTCCAAGTAATATTCGGCATGCTAATTACATTGCCGGTTGCCAAATTGCATTATCTCTTATAGTTTCCGAGATATGGACTATCGATAGTTTACATCTTAGGCTCTGCTTCTAACTTGGGCCCAAATTGTTAAATGGTCTTATCTATTGGCGATTTCGTTCCAATTCTCATTCCAAGTAATATTCGGCATGCTAATTACATTGCCGGTTGCCAAATTGCATTATCTCTTATAGTTTCCGAGATATGGACTATCGATAATTTACACCTTAGGCTCTGCTTCTAACTTGGGCCCAAATTGTAAAATGGTCTTATCTATTGGCGATTTCGTTCCAATTCACATTCAAAGTAATATTCGGCATGCTAATTACAATGCCGGTTGCTAAATTGCAATATCTCTTATAGTTTCCCAGATATGGACTATCGATAATTTACACCTTAGGCTATGCTTCTAACTTGGGCCCAAATTGTAAAATGGTCTTATCTATTGGCGATTTCGTTCCGATTCACATTCCAAGTAATATTCGGCATGCTAATTACATTGCCGGTTGCCAAATTGCATTATCTCTTATAGTTTCCGAGATATGGACTATCGATAATTTACACCTTAGGCTCTGCTTCTAACTTGGGCCCAAATTGTAAAATGGTCTTATTTATTGGCGATTTCGTTCCAATTCACATTCCAAGTAATATTCGGCATGCTAATTACATTGCCGGTTGCCAAATTGCATTATCTCTTATAGTTTCCGAGATATGGACTATCGATAATTTACACCTTAGGCTCTGCTTCTAAGTTGGGCCCAAATTGTAAAATGGTCTTATCTATTGGTGATTTCGTTCCAATTCCCATTCAAAGTAATATTCGGCATGCTAATTACATTGCCGGTTGCTAAATTGCATTATCTCTTATAGTTTTCCAGATATGGACTATCGATAATTTACACCTTAGGCTCTGCTTCTAACTTGGGCCCAAATTGTAAAATGGTCTTATCTATTGGCGATTTCGTTCCGATTCACATTCCAAGTAATATTCGGCATGCAAATTACATTGCCGGTTGCCAAATTGCATTATCTCTTATAGTTTCCGAGATATGGACTATCGATAGTTTACACCTTAGGCTCTGCTTTTAATTGGGCCCAAATTGTTAAATGGTCTTATCTATTGGCGATTTCGTTCCAATTCACATTCCAAGTAATATTCGGCATGCTAATTACATTGCCGGTTGCCAAATTGCATTATCTCTTATAGTTTCCGAGATATGGACTATCGATAATTTACACCTTAGGCTCTGCTTCTAACTTGGGCCCAAATTGTAAAATGGTCTTATCTATTGGCGATTTTGTTCCAATTCACATTCCAAGTAATATTCTGCATGCTAATTACATTGCCGGTTGCCAAATTGCATTATCTCTTATAGTTTCCGAGATATGGACTATCGATAATTTACACCTTAGGCTCTGCTTCTAACTTGGGCCCAAATTCTTAAATGGTCTTATCTATTGGCGATTTCGTTCCAATTCACATTCCAAGTAATATTCGGCATGCTAATTACATTGCCGGTGGCCAAGTTGCATTATCTCTTATAGTTTACGAGATATGGACTATCGATAATTTACACCTTAGGCTCTGCTTCTAACTTTTGCCCAAATTGTAAAATGGTCTTATCTATTGGCGATTTCGTTCCAATTCACATTCCAAGTAATATTCGGCATGCTAATTACATTGCCGGTTGCCAAATTGCATTATCTCTTATAGTTTCCGAGATATGGACTATCGATAATTTACACCTTAGGCTCTGCTTCTAACTTGGGCCCAAATTAGGTTCGTCCATCGATCGATGGACGAACCTGGTCTTATCTATTGGCGATTTCGTTCCAATTCACATTCCAAGTAATATTCGGCATGCTAATTACATTGCCGGTTGCCAAATTGCATTATCTCTTATAGTTTCCGAGATATGGACTATCGATAGTTTACATCTTAGGCTCTGCTTCTAACTTGGGCCCAAATTGTTAAATGGTCTTATCTATTGGCGATTTCGTTCCAATTCTCATTCCAAGTAATATTCGGCATGCTAATTACATTGCCGGTTGCCAAATTGCATTATCTCTTATAGTTTCCGAGATATGGACTATCGATAATTTACTCCTTAGGCTCTGCTTCTAACTTGGGCCCAAATTGTAAAATGGTCTTATTTATTGGCGATTTCGTTCCAATTCACATTCCAAGTAATATTCGGCTTGCTAATTACATTGCCGGTTGCCAAATTGCATTATCTCTTATAGTTTCCGAGATATGGACTATCGATAGTTTACATCTTAGGCTCTGCTTCTAACTTGGGCCCAAATTGTTAAATGGTCTTATCTATTGGCGATTTCGTTCCAATTCTCATTCCAAGTAATATTCGGCATGCTAATTACATTGCCGGTTGCCAAATTGCATTATCTCTTATAGTTTCCGAGATATGGACTATCGATAATTTACTCCTTAGGCTCTGCTTCTAACTTGGGCCCAAATTGTAAAATGGTCTTATTTATTGGCGATTTCGTTCCAAGTAATATTCGGCATGCTAATTACATTGCCGGTTGCCAAATTGCATTATCTCTTATAGTTTCCGAGATATGGACTATCGATAATTTACACCTTAGGCTCTGCTTCTAACTTGGGCCCAAATTGTAAAATGGTCTTATTTATTGGCGATTTCGTTCCAATTCACATTCCAAGTAATATTCGGCATGCTAATTACATTGCCGGTTGCCAAATTGCATTATCTCTTATAGTTTCCCAGATATGGACTATCGATAATTTACACCTTAGGCTCTGCGTCTAACTTGGGCCCAAATTGTAAAATGGTCTTATCTATTGGCGAATTCGTTCCGATTCATATTCCAAGTAATATTCGGCATGCTAATTACATTGCCGGTTGCCAAATTGCATTATCTCTTATAGTTTCCGAGATATGGACTATCGATAGTTTACATCTTACGCACTGCTTCTAACTTGGGCCCAAATTGTTAAATGGTCTTATCTATTGGCGATTTCGTTCCAATTCACATTCCAAGTAATATTCGGCATGCGAATTACATTGCCGGTGGCCAAGTTGCATTATCTCTTATAGTTTCCGAGATATGGACTATCGATAATTTACACCTTAGGCTCTGCTTCTAACTTGGGCCCAAATTGTAAAATGGTCTTATCTATTGGCGATTTCGTTCCGATTCACATTCCAAGTAATATTCGGCATGCAAATTACATTGCCGGTTGCCAAATTGCATTATCTCTTATAGTTTCCGAGATATGGACTATCGATAGTTTACACCTTAGGCTCTGCTTCTAACTTGGGCCCAAATTGTAAAATGGTCTTATCTATTGGCGATTTTGTTCCAATTCACATTCCAAGTAATATTCTGCATGCTAATTACATTGCCGGTTGCCAAATTGCATTATCTCTTATAGTTTCCGAGATATGGACTATCGATAATTTACACCTTAGGCTCTGCTTCTAACTTGGGCCCAAATTCTTAAATGGTCTTATCTATTGGCGATTTCGTTCCAATTCACATTCCAAGTAATATTCGGCATGCTAATTACATTGCCGGTGGCCAGGTTGCATTATCTCTTTTAGTTTACGAGATATGGACTATCGATAATTTACACCTTAGGCTCTGCTTCTAACTTGGGCCCAAATTGTAAAATGGTCTTATCTATTGGCGATTTCGTTCCAATTCACATTCCAAGTAATATTCGGCTTGCTAATTACATTGCCGGTTGCCAAATTGCATTATCTCTTATAGTTTCCGAGATATGGACTATCGATAATTTACACCTTAGGCTCTGCTTCTAACTTGGGCCCAAATTGTAAAATGGTCTTATTTATTGGCGATTTCGTTCCAATTCACATTCCAAGTAATATTCGGCATGCTAATTACATTGCCGGTTGCCAAATTGCATTATATCTTATAGTTTCCGAGATATGGACTATCGATAATTTACACCTTAGGCTCTGCTTCTAACTTGGGCCCAAATTGTAAAATGGTCTTATCTATTGGCGATTTCGTTCCGATTCACATTCCAAGTAATATTCGGCATGCTAATTACATTGCCGGTTGCCAAATTGCATTATCTCTTATAGTTTCCGAGATATGGACTATCGATAGTTTACATCTTAGGCTCTGCTTCTAACTTGGGCCCAAATTGTAAAATGGTCTTATCTATTGGCGATTTCGTTCCAAGTAATATTCGGCATGCTAATTACATTGCCGGTTGCCAAATTGCATTATATCTTATAGTTTCCGAGATATGGACTATCGATAATTTACACCTTAGGCTCTGCTTCTAACTTGGGCCCAAATTGTAAAATGGTCTTATCTATTGGCGATTTCGTTCCGATTCACATTCCAAGTAATATTCGGCATGCTAATTACATTGCCGGTTGCCAAATTGCATTATCTCTTATAGTTTCCGAGATATGGACTATCGATAGTTTACATCTTAGGCTCTGCTTCTAACTTGGGCCCAAATTGTTAAATGGTCTTATCTATTGGCGATTTCGTTCCAATTCTCATTCCAAGTAATATTCGGCATGCTAATTACATTGCCGGTTGCCAAATTGCATTATCTCTTATAGTTTCCGAGATATGGACTATCGATAATTTACACCTTAGGCTCTGCTTCTAACTTGGGCCCAAATTGTAAAATGGTCTTATCTATTGGCGATTTCGTTCCAATTCACATTCAAAGTAATATTCGGCATGCTAATTACAATGCCGGTTGCTAAATTGCAATATCTCTTATAGTTTCCCAGATATGGACTATCGATAATTTACACCTTAGGCTATGCTTCTAACTTGGGCCCAAATTGTAAAATGGTCTTATCTATTGGCGATTTCGTTCCGATTCACATTCCAAGTAATATTCGGCATGCTAATTACATTGCCGGTTGCCAAATTGCATTATCTCTTATAGTTTCCGAGATATGGACTATCGATAATTTACACCTTAGGCTCTGCTTCTAACTTGGGCCCAAATTGTAAAATGGTCTTATTTATTGGCGATTTCGTTCCAATTCACATTCCAAGTAATATTCGGCATGCTAATTACATTGCCGGTTGCCAAATTGCATTATCTCTTATAGTTTCCGAGATATGGACTATCGATAATTTACACCTTAGGCTCTGCTTCTAAGTTGGGCCCAAATTGTAAAATGGTCTTATCTATTGGTGATTTCGTTCCAATTCCCATTCAAAGTAATATTCGGCATGCTAATTACATTGCCGGTTGCTAAATTGCATTATCTCTTATAGTTTTCCAGATATGGACTATCGATAATTTACACCTTAGGCTCTGCTTCTAACTTGGGCCCAAATTGTAAAATGGTCTTATCTATTGGCGATTTCGTTCCGATTCACATTCCAAGTAATATTCGGCATGCAAATTACATTGCCGGTTGCCAAATTGCATTATCTCTTATAGTTTCCGAGATATGGACTATCGATAGTTTACACCTTAGGCTCTGCTTTTAATTGGGCCCAAATTGTTAAATGGTCTTATCTATTGGCGATTTCGTTCCAATTCACATTCCAAGTAATATTCGGCATGCTAATTACATTGCCGGTTGCCAAATTGCATTATCTCTTATAGTTTCCGAGATATGGACTATCGATAATTTACACCTTAGGCTCTGCTTCTAACTTGGGCCCAAATTGTAAAATGGTCTTATCTATTGGCGATTTTGTTCCAATTCACATTCCAAGTAATATTCTGCATGCTAATTACATTGCCGGTTGCCAAATTGCATTATCTCTTATAGTTTCCGAGATATGGACTATCGATAATTTACACCTTAGGCTCTGCTTCTAACTTGGGCCCAAATTCTTAAATGGTCTTATCTATTGGCGATTTCGTTCCAATTCACATTCCAAGTAATATTCGGCATGCTAATTACATTGCCGGTGGCCAAGTTGCATTATCTCTTATAGTTTACGAGATATGGACTATCGATAATTTACACCTTAGGCTCTGCTTCTAACTTTTGCCCAAATTGTAAAATGGTCTTATCTATTGGCGATTTCGTTCCAATTCACATTCCAAGTAATATTCGGCATGCTAATTACATTGCCGGTTGCCAAATTGCATTATCTCTTATAGTTTCCGAGATATGGACTATCGATAATTTTCACCTTAGGCTCTGCTTCTAACTTGGGCCCAAATTGAAACTGGTCTTATCTATTGGCGATTTCGTTCCAATTCACATTCCAAGTAATATTCGGCATGCTAATTACATTGCCGGTGGCCAAGTTGCATTATCTCTTATAATTTCCGAGATATGGACTATCGATAATTTACACCTTAGGCTCTGCTTCTAACTTGGGCCCAAATTGTAAAATGGTCTTATCTATTGGCGATTTCGTTCCAATTCACATTCCAAGTAATATTCGGCATGCTAATTACGTCGCCGTTTG